>NC_133666.1:647340877-647643659 GCF_037893015.1 Macrotis lagotis | reverse complement strand
AAGAATTATATATTCCCCAGGACCAAGTTTAGTTTTCATCATATTAGTAGATGTTTTAATATGTATTAAGAGGTGAAGTGTAATTCTTTCCTAATTTTATTCTTAAACATAGGTATTTTCTAGTAAAAGGGAGCAGAATCTGAGTTGCTGCCTTTCTGTAGTTTGTCATTTTTCAAGGTGTCATCCTTGCTTGTAGGTTATAGATTGCTTTTGAGATAGGAGAGGCCTTAGCATCATCCAGCAAGGCTGGTGCAGAGCTTAGGGTGAAATATAAGAAGTCTTGGTTTCTGTGATGGTTTCTATTGTGGGCCAGGGGTCAAAGTACAAAACCTAGCATTGAAGAACAGGTGGGATTTTTTTTTTTACACACCTGATTCTAAGGTGCACTGTCTGCTTATTTAGTGCCAATATTTAACCTGCTTTTATGACTCTAACTTGGAGACTGCTTCTTTTAACCTCCAAGTATTTACTTTTAAGGGAATAGAAAAGGTAGGTATATGTGTGTGTGTGTACACATACATGCGCATTTGTATGTGGGAAGAAGTGGGGAAATTGCTGATGTGTTTTATCATTTTATCTAATTTCCTTATTAAGAGACCTGGCAGATTTGATAGGAATTAGAATTGCTCTCTTCACATCTTCTCATTTCAAAGATTAGAAAACCAGGACCTGGGAAGAGGAAATGACTTGCCAGGTTTGTGTAAGTGAGAAGGACTAAGACTGGAATTCTGAGGTCATCTGATTTCAAAACTGGTTCTTTTAGGAGCAAAACAAATTTTCAGCCTAAAGAGAGGGGAAAAATAATGGGGAGAGGAGAAAGGTAGTATATGTTAACCATAGAAGTTAATGAGAATCTACTAAAGATCTAGCAGAAATATCTGGTGATGAATGAAAGAAGAAACTTAATATGTACATTTTGTCTAGGCTACCTCCTATGTCTAAAAGTGTCCCTTTCCTCTTTCTCTCCTTTTTAGTGTTTATTAGGAATAATCCCACTCTTTAGCTAGAGCAGCTTTGGTAACTGGCTAAGAAATTCCAGGAGGGCCCCTGCTGTCTGGGTTAGATTATGCTGTCTTTAGTGCTTTGGACTGTTTCTTTTCAAGTTCATAATTAAACCAAATGGACAGGTGGGGGGGGGGGGAAGTGAAGCATGATTCTGGAGCATTGAGTAAGACTTTGCCAGAAAAACTATGTGCCACAATGAAATTTGGTGCAGGATCATTGGATCTGAATTTGATTCTTAATTTCTAAAATATAGTTATCTAGAATGTCAGAACTGGAGGAGATTATCCAGTCCAGCCCTTTCATCTTTCATTTTTTTAATTATTTTTTCAATTGATAAAAATTCAGCCCATTTTTATTTTTTTATTATTTTCTCAACAAAAATCTTAACATTATTATACATGTAAGGAAAGTGAGGACCCAAGGTTATTTCCCAGTAACTTGCCCAGGGTTGCATAAATACTAAGTATGAGCCTAGATGCCTTACCTCCCAGATTTATAGTCTTTTTTTCCATCTTCTGTTACTCTGCCTTTTATGAAGCCTTACTGCCTGATGTGGAGTATATTATAAAATCAAATCCACCAGTATTTATTGATTTTATTTTCTGTGCTCTGGCTGGGGATGGAAAGAATTGTATACAGTTTGTCATTGGAAGCTAGGATGGTGAATGGGTCAAACATCATGCTATGTAAGGACTGTTGAGGAAATTAAGACTAATTCTAAAAGATCAAGATGTGTTATCTGGGCACAGATCTTTCTTTTCTAGTCTTGATGTTACTTCCTGAGGTTTCTCCCTTTTAGTATAAGATTGCCTGGGTCAGTAGGCCAGGACTTAAGTTTTTCCCTTCCAATATAATGCTTGCTGCATAATCTGGATTTCATGGATTTGTGTTCTGGAGAGGCTCAGAGAAATAGTGGGTAGAGAACTGGCCATGGGATCAGGAAACTCTTTACTCACAGCTCATCTCCATCACATCTGGACTGGATTGTCTGTTCAAGTTACTCTTCTCAGTTTTCCAGGCCACACTCAAGGACCCTCCATTGTAGAGATGGTGCCAGTCTCCACTGGTAGAGGGCATTTCCTCATCTAAGTGCTTCAGTGAAAACACTTATTTCCCAATGTTGTCCTTGGTTCAGGCATTTTCCTGTAGCTCAGTACTTGATGGTGGCATGCTACTTTTGCCGCTATTTAGGGAGTGTCCCTACTATGTCTTATCCTTCTGCCTTAGTCATTCTTATCCAGGGCTGCAAGTGATTAAAAACAAGCAAGGAGAAGTCCCAGCTCTTCAGCTACTGTGATCAAGAACTGATTCCTGTGAAGTTAGATCCAGGATGTACCTTCCAGCTTGAGTCAGCTATTGCTAAGTAGGGATTGTACAACCATCCTCTGCTGAGGGTCTGGCGTTTTGTTTTAGTGCTCCTTGTAGACTGACCCATTTGCTTTTTCTCTTGTTGAATTTCTGTGTATTATTTAGTCTTTCTAGGCCTGATTCTCTGAGCTTTTCCAGAACACATACATCTCTGTTAACCCAGGCTGTGAAGCCAGCATCACACTGGAAGGGAAAACTTCAAGTCTTGGCCCACTGACCCAGGCAGTCTTAAACCAAAAGGCGGAAACCTCAGGAAGGAAGTAACATCAAGACTAGAAATGAAGGGCCTTTGCTTGGAATACAAAAACATATCTTCATTTTGGTATAGATGTATAAGGCCCCAATATCTGCCTGTCTCTATTCTCAGATACCTGTTCTGGGTTTCTGATTCCTGCTCCTTGATTTCTCTTTCCTTTGAAATTAATTTGCCTACCTGAATGCTTGTTAGATTTCTGCTTCCTCGGGACTGTGTTATTTGGACTTTTCTACTTGGCCAGCTTGCTCTCAGTCACGTTTCCCTTCATTTTCCTCTTTATTTTTTCTGACTCCGGGCTCTTATGTACTGTCTAGATTAGGGGGTTCACAAACTTGTCTCCAGACTAACTTGACATGGTCATGACCCCACTACTTTCTCTGATCTCTTTTGGAGCCTGAATTTCTGACCTGACTTGTCCTGTTAATGATTTGGTTTAATATCTTCTAATAGCACATAAAAATAGCTTGGTACTGGCCTGTTTTGAATCTACTTGTACCCATGGAAAACTGGAAACCAAATTCTCTCAGGAAACACTTCTGCTGGTGTGACAAAAGCATTCCAACATGTTTGTCTTCTGTTTCCTCCCTTTACTGTAGGCCCTGTCTGGATACAAAAGTCAGTTGCCTAGTAGTGCTTACTGCAGCTTAGTCTGTGTCTGATGTCATAATCTGGCAGCACTGTAATTGGTCAAGCCTTTGGGAAAACTTGATGTCACAAAAAGTAGTTGACATCTAAATAAACTCAGGTAGTGGATGAAATTTCAGGGATGGGGAGAAAATATCTTCTATGGTAATTAGTCTCAAAGCACAGGATAACTTGATTAAGTTAACTCAGAAATGAAATTAATTTGTCTATTGAATATGTAGATGATATTGAAAAGGGAGTGGTGGGAGGGAAAATAGGTTTCCTCCAATTTTAGGAAGGTGGAAAGTGCCAAATGCTGTCATCTTTTTTTTTTTAAGTTTTTCTTATATTTTATGCTTTATAGACTGCTTTCAATACATTTGATTCTCAACTGAGTCTGACAGCTGAACAACTGATATTCCTGGTCAAACAGATTTGATGACATGTAGAATTATTTTAATTATTTTGATATCTGGAAGGCATATTGAATAACAGATTTAAGAAATAGAAGAGACCTTAGTGATCTCCTAGTGCAGGTGAGAAAGCCAGAGAGGTGAAGGGACTTGGTTCAGTTACTCAGGTAAAGTCTTGAGCTTGAGATTCAATAGCCAGACCCTCTAGCAGCCAATCAGTGCTCTCTGACTGCCTTGGGCTGCTTTGATAAGGTTTTCCCTGGCATTTTCTTATTCCAAGTGGTAAATCAGAAGGTGGCACTTTTATATGTGCAGCCTATTCTTCTGAGGATAGAGAATTCATAATGTAAGTCTCTGGAGGGCATGGACAGTTTAATTTTTATCTTTTGTATCTTAAGTAAATTGTTTTCTAAGACAGAAAGGAGATTCTAGTCTGTATCAGTGGAGGGAGCATTCAGACAAAAAATTGTGGATACTTCAGGCATGTCACATGACAGTCTTAGAATAAATGATTTGGACTCTTTGAGAGACTTTATTGGTTAACAGACTCAGAAAACATTGGGTGTCCCAAGGCCTATGTTCCTTTACACTTGTGTGTCTTTGGAAAGTCACTTCACTTCACTTCAGCATCCTTCTGTGCCAAATGAGTGTTTGGATCCTAATAATCATAGGTCCTTAAGTGCTCTGTTTTTTATTTGATCCTTACAAAAAAATTTTTGGACCCTACAAAATAGAATATGCATTAATTCCCCATTTTGCAGATAAGGAAGCTGAAGGTCAAAAACAGTTCAAAAATTAACTCCAAATGCAGACCTAGTCATTGGAACTGTTTCATCCAGCCCTCAGTCTTCAAATTCCAGACACCTTTTCAGTCAAAGACAACACTGTATCACATCAAATACATGTCAGGATACCTGGGTTCTGGTTCTTGCTGATTGATGTATTAATTAGATTTATGACCTTAAATTATTATGCTTAATACCCAATACCCTTTGGATCTGGACTAGATAATCGCCTTCATCCCTTCCAGCTTTAACATTCTGTGATCTTTGCAGTTCCTCTAATTCAGAGAACCTGGAATCCAGAGCTTTTGGAGCTGGAGATTAACCCATAGCTGCTTAGTCAAGGAAAAGGCTTGACTATTTTTTTTTTATCATTATTATTATTTTTTTAGGCTTTTGCAAGGCAAATGGAGTTAAGTGGCTTGCCCAAGGCCACACAGCTAGGTAATTAGTAAGCATCTGAGACTGGATTTGAACCCAGGTACTCCTGACTCCAGGGCCAGTGCTTTATCCACTGTGCCACCTAGCCACCTCTAGGCTTGACTTTAGAGAGACATCTTTCTTTTTTTTTCCTAGTTTTTTTTAATTTTTTATTTTTTTGACATCTTCTTTCTTATTGGGCAGCTTCTGGTGAGGTTCTAGTCTTTGAGGAGCCTGAGGGAAGAAGACCTCCTGCAGATAAGTTTTTTCCTTTGCCAGCTTAGTTCCTCTTATTTTTAAAAAAATAAAAAGCGAGATGAGGCCACATCCAGTAGGAGCAGGGATTTAGAAATGGAAGGAACCTTAGAAGTTATTTAATCTTCCCCCCCCCCCCCAATTTTACAAAAGGTAATCTAAGACCTAGAGGTTATGATTTGCCCAAATCCCCGAGGTTGGTTGTGAAGGAGTTTCAACAGACAAGTGGATAGCAAGGGAGTTTTGGTTCTGTTCTTTTGGGGCTTCATTTTTTATGTTTTTTTTTAAAAGAAAAATTACTTAATGCAGTCATGATCTTGGTCTTTAGGAATATTTGTTGGAGATGAATGGATTCCTATTTAATTATGGGTTAGACTGGGTGACCTCTGGGATCTCAATTCCAGCTCTGAGATTGTGTGAGCCTTACCTCCCCCAGATGCTGGTTTTATTATGGTAGTGTTGTCAGGTTGAAGCTTTCATCTTCTCAGGTGTATTTCAAATCCTTTTGAGGATGTAGTTTGCCCTTTGGTAAAGCAAGCAGAATGTGCCTCCATGATGAGTGGAACTGTAATTAAAATAATAACTGCCTCCTTATAACACCTTTCATCTGAGAATCTTGAGGTGCTTTCCAAACATTCTTTATTAGCTATCATTATAATGCCCATTTTTCAGGTGAGGAATCCAGAGCCCTGAGAGGATAGAACTGAGATTTTCTTGCTGCCTGTAGAAATTCAATAAATATTAAGTGCTTCCTGTGTGCCAAGAAAGATAGATTAAAATGAAGAGGCTTTGGTCTCAAGGAACCTCTATCCTTCAGTTTTAGATTCTGTTCTAAATGGCATGAATGAAATCTAGTGACCCATGGGAAGTAATAAAATGAATTTACTAATAAGGGAGGTAAGAGGAAGGCAAGGACTTTAAGGGTCCCTTTTCTTCCATTCCCCTGAGTGATAATTGAGGTAGGGAGGGCCCCAATTTTTCCACTTGGTGATTCTATTTAATTTCCATAGGTTATTTTATAGATACTGAAGCTAGAAAGGGACTATTCCACCATCTTTATTCTATAATTGAGAAAACTGAGGCCTAGGGCAGGGGAAATAACTTAACCAAGGTGACACAGTAAGCAGAGACAAGATTCAAAGCCAGGTCCTCTGACTCTAAATCCACTTCTCTTTTCCTAGACACTTCAATGCCTCCAGCATGAATTAGCATGTTGGAAACCATCCAGTTCTTTTCAAATTCACTCTAGTTTAATGTATTGCTTTGAGTGATGTCAGCCCTAGGAACTGTGACATCATTAAATGGAACAGGTCAGAGGAAAAGTAGATTCCTGGGTCCATTAAAGGGACCTGGTTGTTCGCCTTGACAAGATGGAAAATGTCCAAAAGAATGTGACAGGTAACTAGGCCTTTGACAAAAACTTGTGACAGAACTTGCAAGATTAAAACTGGGATGCACAGCTAAAATGTCAACCCATGCCAACTCTCTTGAGGACCATATGTCCAGTTTTAACACAGAAATATTCACTGATCAAATAACCATAATGTGAAAATGCTGGTTGGGCTCTGGAGAGCACACCCTCACAACAGTCCTAGGTCTTTGAACATAGTCTCTTTTTTTCTGGCCAATTAGGAGCAATAGCAATACTGCAGTGAAAAGCACTGGTCTGAAAGTCAGGAGACAGGGATTCTTGTCGTAGATCTTCAGTTATCTTGCTTTGTGACCTCTTGACCAAGAGGTCTGGGTCTCTTTCCCCATTCCTATTTGAAAAACTAGGTAGATAAATTAGAAGAACTCTTAAGCTATCATTCTAATGGTAATTTTCTCTAATTTTAGGATTAGCTCAGTTGGTGATCCTCAGGGTCCTGGTCATAGAGTCAGTTCTCACACCATCCTGCCTCATAGCTTTGATGTGGCCACAGATGGCACTCCTTTTGCTACCTGGGGAACAAGGGAGTGTTATTGACTCAGTTTAACACAGTCTTGCTACTAGTAAACAATTAAAACAATACAGTTCTGGGCCTCAGTTTCTATACCTATAAAAATGAGAGGAATAGAATAGCTCTCTCAGTTCATTTTCCAGCAGTAGGAATGTTCACTTTGAATAAGAAATATAGTACACACTTTATAATTAGTTTTAGTATTGATTTTTTTTGAGGTCTCCATCTGGGAAATCAGAGTAGAAGACACCTGCTGAAGATGCAGATTGGTTTTCAAGAATGTAAAATACCTTTGTCTAAGTAGCTACTTACTTGGTGGGGGAGGAGGGGGATCTAGATGGTGCAGTAGAGCACAGGCTTTGGAGTTCGGAGTTCAAATCCAGCCTCAGACACTTCATATTCAGTGGCTTCGTGACCTTGGGCAAGTCACTTAACCCTGATTGCCTTGCATTCAGGGCCATCTCCAGTCATCCAGATTCATATCTGGCCCCTGGACCCAGATGTCTCTGGAGGAGAAAGTGAGGCTAGTGACTTAGCATATCACCCCCCCCCTCAAATTCAATTCATGTCATTGTTAATATCATTTTCTCTAATGTCATGGTGGTCTTTGAGAATGAAGGACAAACATTTACTTGGTGACTGGACTACAGTTTTTTTACCTTAGTCCCACCCATCAGAGGTATACACTACAGCTTGGGTCACTTTGGAGGTTTGAGTTCAATCTAAATATAAATGACTGCTGAACTTAAGTGGATTTCACCATTTCAAATGGGAAATAGAAACTTTGAATTCCTTGAACTTAAATCTTAAACTGTTTATTCGGTCCTTTGATTCAGTTTTTCATTAATTTTAGAATCTGTGTGTTTGGATTCTTCTTAGTCCCTTCAACCCTTCTAGTACAGGATTATTTTTAGATTGAGTATTTGAAGCTTTTCCTTCTGTTAAAATTTCCATCATGACATTTCTCATACTTTTGTGTATCTATCTCATGGTGAATATTTTGCAGATATGATTTAGATGTCAGAAATGGATGATTGATTGGCAGTACTAATAACGAAATATGGAATCTGTTGAAAAAGTGGGCAAAGAAGAGAAAGAAGAGAAAGAAATGGAGAAATGAAACTTTCATGAGCCTCAGTTCCCTTGTAACAACACAAGATGGATGTCATCTATACATGGAATCTTCTGGTTTAAAATCTGACCGAATATACTCTGGTTTTGATTTGCCCCATTTGCTTTCTGTGGTTGTGGAGTGATTTATTTGAAAAGGAGACACATAAGTGAAGTGTAAAGAATCCTGGTCTTGGAGTCAGGAACTTGGGTCATTATCCCAGCTCTTAGTTGTGGGACCTTGTAAAAATCATCGAACCTTCCTGGTTTTTCCCTTCTGAAAATGAGAAGATTGGATCAAATGAATTCTGCAATCCCTCCTATATCTAATGCAGCTTGATGTGTAGTGATGTACTTGGAGCCAGGAAGACCTGACTTCAAATCCTGCCTCAGACTCTTACCTTTGTGACCTTTGTTAAGTCACCTAATCTCTCATAATAATAGCTTCCATGTCACAGGACTGACATGTCAAATAAGATAACATGTAAAGTGCTTTGTTTCTAAAGGTCTCTATAAATATTGTTCAGTTGTTTTCAGTCACATCCAACTCATCATGACTCTTTTGGGAGGTTTTCTTGGTAGCGATATCGGAGTGGTTTGTCATTTCCTTCAACTCATTTTACAGATGAGGAAACTGAGGCTAGTAAGTGTCTTGAGGTCAGATTTGAATTCAGGAAGATGAATCAGGAATTCCTAGCTCTAAGCCCAGCATTCTATCAACTATGCCATCTAAACCATATAAATATTAGATATTAGTAATAGTGGAATAATATTTTCTATGATGGATTCCCTGGAAAAGATAATTTAAGTAATTTCAACCACATCTTGCTCTTTTAGTTCTGTTGTGTGGCAATTTTTTTGTAACATAAGTTGCTTGTGCTCTATAAATAAAGTAAATGCTGACCTTTCCTGTCAAGATAATTACAGTAAAATTTGTTAGATGATATGGCCTAATTCTGTTTTATAAAAGATTTTTATATATGGTAGATAATAAGATCCCATTTACTTAGAGATTGTGAAGTGGCATCTGTTCTTGGGAATAGAAGTATGTACAGCTGAGCTTGTTGGCATGATTTGGTTGGGTCCAATATGGGGGAAGCATTTATCTCCCTAAGTCCTCTTCTTAACTTAGTCCTGTCTAGCTCTTCACTCAAAGAACCCAAACTTTTATTCATTCCAACTCCCTATACCTTTGCTTTTGTTAGTTCTTCCACCTGGAAAAAAATGCCTCCATTTCCTTGCAGAAATACCTCATTCTCTTAAAAATTTCTGTAATACATGTTTTCAGCTTGTTATTAATTCTTCCAGAAACCTTCTATTGTCTCTTCCCATTCTTCAAGATAGCAGTGTGTTCCCTCCTCTGAACACTTCAGCTCCTTCATTACTCATTTACTTCATTACTCCCTTGGCGGATTTTCTCACACAACCCTTTCATCCTTGACTTTGACCTTCCTCACAAAGTCATAAGACTCTGACTTCCCTCTGACTTGAGGAGATGGGACCTTACAGCTTCCTCCTTTTAAAAATCTATAGTAGAAAGGGCTCAGTAATATTGTCTAGAGTCTCTTCTCTCATGGAACTTACTTTTTTTTTTTTAGTTTTTTTGCAAGGCAGTGGGATTAAGTGGCTTGCCCAAGGCCACATGGCTAGGTAATTATTAAGTGTCTGAGGATGGATTTGAACTCAGGTACTCCTGACTCCAGGGCCAGTGCTCTATCCATTGTGCCACCTAGCCACCCCATGGAATTTACATTTAACTGAGAGAAAACATGTCCCTAAATTAGGGACAAGATAATTTGGGGAAAGAAATAACACTAGTGAGAAGGATGGTTGGAGAAAGTTAAACCTGAGCTCAGAGCTTTAAAGGAAGAGTTAGAGATTCTGAAAGGCAGAGTAAATTAACCCATTTATTTGTCATTTGTCTTTTCTCCTAAAAAGATGAACAGTGGGTTGAAGGGCTGGCCCATGAAAAGAAAGGCTTATATGATGCTTGTTCGTTGTCTTTAAATACTCAAAGGGTACTTTTTTTTTTAGGTTTTTTGCAAGGCAAATGGGGTTAAGTGGCTTGCCCAAGGCTACACAGCTAGCTAATTATTAAGTGTCCCAGACTGGATTTGAACCCAGGTACTCCTGACTCCAGGGCCGGTGCTTATCCACTGTGCCACCTAGCTGCCCCAATCCTGTAATTTTCTTGATGTTGCTTAGATCACCCACTCAAAGGGATACTTGAAAGAATTTCAAGAGAAAAAAAACAAAGACTATATATTTCTAGAGCAGGGTATTATACTCGTAGGAAATCCCCTGCAGAGGCTGCTTTTTTTTTTTTTAGGCTTTTTGCAAGGCAGATGAGGTTAAGTGGCTTGCCCAAGGCCACACAGCTAGGTAATTATTAAGTGTCTGAGGTTGAATTTGAACTCAATTCCTCCTGACTCCAGGGCCTGATCCTCTGTGCCACCTAGCTGCCCCAGAGGCTGCACACATTACCATTATCTCTCACAGTGTGTGTTTTTTTAGGGTTTTTGGTTTTTTTTTGCAAGGCAAATGGTATTAAGTAGCTTGCCCAAGGCCACACAGCTAGGTAATTAGTAAATGTCTGAGGCCTAGGTTTGATTTGAACTCAGGTACTCCACTCCAGGACCCAGTGAGTGCTCTTATCCACTGCACCACCCAGCCGTCCCCAGATTACTTTTTTTAATTATTCTTTTTTTAATTAAAGATTTTATTTATTTTGAGTTTTACAATTTTCCCCCATCTTACTCCCCCCCCCCACAGAAAGCAATTTGTCAGTCTTTACTTTGTTCCATGTTGTACATTGATCCAAATTGAGTGTGATGAGAGAGAAATCCTATCCTTAAGGAAGAAACAAAGTATAAGAGATAGCAAGATCAGACAATAAGATAGCAGTTTTTTTCTAAATTAAAGGTAATAGTCCTAGGTCTTTGTTCGAACTCCACGGTTCTTTCCCTGGATATAGATGGTATTCTCCATTGCAGACAGCCCCAAATTGTCCCTGACTGTTGCACTAATGGAATGAGCAAGTCCATCGAGGTTGATCATCACCTCCATGTTGCTGTTAGGGTGTACAGTGTTTTTCTGGTTCTGCTCATCTCACTCAGCATCAGTTCATGCAAATCCCTCCAGGCTCCCCTTCTGGTTTCTGATAGAACAATAGTGTTCCATGACATACATATACCAGTTTGTTAAGCCATTCCCCCAATTGAAAGACATTTACTTGATTTCCAATTCCTTGCCAGCACAAACAGGACTGCTATGAATATTTTTGTACAAGTGATGTTTTTTACCCTTTTTTCATCATTTCTTCAGGGTGTACACCCAGTGATGGTATTGCTGGGTCAAAGGGTCCAGGTTACTTCTTGAAAGTCCCTTCTAACACCCTGCAATTGTAAAACTCAGAGCAAATACCCACATTTGGGAGAGAGCTCTCTAGTTTTTGAATTCAAATTAAATGGAAATTTTTTCTTATAAGTCCCCTTCTCACGCCCCGCCCCCTCTTTCCAAGTAGCTAGCATTCTTATCAGTCTTTGGTAATATGTGAGGTTGTTCTTTGTGTTCAAATATAAGCTTTTGTTTTATTTAAAATGCAAGATGTATAAATACTCACTTTTCCAGAAGACTAACTTAACAAAATGTTCCTCCCCACCTGAATCTCCACTCCAACTTCTGAGTGTTTCACTAGTCTTGAACTCTCAATGTGAATAAAATTTTCTTCTTTGTCCTTGCCCTCAAAGCCAGAGGCAAGAATTTTGTGCAAATTCTCATCATTCTCTGTGACAGATTTCTTCTATAAGACTCTCTGTGAAGAAAGAAGACAAAAATGATAATAACTGAATCTGTTCGGAAAATTTGAATGATAGTTCTTTTTTTAGTATTTTAAGACTAACTTTAGCAAATTATCTTCTTCACAGCAATCCTAAAATGTCCCCTAGTTCTGCCATTTATTACTTTTGTTATCTTGGGCAAGCTTTTTAAACTTTCTTGGTCTCAGTTTCCTTCTTTGTAAAATGAGATGATTTTTTTAAAAAATTTGAGTGGTAGGTACATTGTTGTAGAGTTATTATTCTTTTTACAAATGAGAAAACTTGATATTCCTGGAGGATGCGTGTTAGTTAGTTAGGACACATAACTAAGAGATGTTGGAATTGAGATTCAACCCTATGTCTTTGATCACTAATTTTTCCTACTATATTGTGCTGTATCCTATACTTTTTCACTGGGTTGGAATAGTGAGCAGGGAGAAATCACTTGGAATTTGGTTTTAATTTCAGTTTTTTAGGGAATAGGGATCATTATACAGTTGTCTTTGACTAAAAATGGACAGGTCGTGGGATTTTTTAGACTTTATTCAGTCATAGAGAAGGAAGATGTTTTGTTGTTCTGTGCCATTTGTCTAACCTAGGCTACTTTTCCTTATATAGCACCTGACAGTATAACAAATGAAGGCATAGAGATGCCCTAGATGCTGTGTCTTCCAACCCTTCTCTAATAATAGAGTTGTGGTACTGAGCAAAGACGCAGGAGTCCTAGATTCTTGCCCATTCAGCTATCAGATTAAGTAAATGTGCTGTTGGAAAAATAAAGGACTGAGTCAAGAAAGGTTCTATAATTGATTTTCAGACTTCACGAGATGTTCCTTGTAATTTCTTTCTGCAGCTCCATTTACTCTTTCAGTGAGGAGGGAGGAGTAGGATGTGATGATGATGATGATGATTTGCCATTGTGCTTATGAGAGACACTCATCACTTTTTGCTGATAATAATTGTGTAACATAACACAGCCTCAACGAGAGATTCAGGTTTATGCCCCTTGAGAATGCCCTAGGAATAGGGATTAGAATCTCGGCGATCAAGATCATCTTTATAAGTTCGAAAATCAGAATTGTTAGGGAAAAAATAGCATTGTTAACTGTAATGAAATCAAGATAAGAATAACTCCCATCTCTTCAGGGGTCTAAAGGGGTGGAAGAGAGACAAAGATACACACACACACACACACACACACACACAGATTACATTTCCAAGGACATATTGCATAGCCTTCATAAATGTCATCACAGACTTAACTTAATATCCTTCAGTTTGTAGCCCTTAAAATAAAAATTTTGATATTCTTAATGCTGACCATTATATGTTGACAGTTATTGAAGAGATTTTAAAACCATCAAAGAGAGAATTACATGCACCACAATTTTATGCTTGAGAGGTCCTGTTGTTCTTTGCCCTGATCACGCATAGACCTGAGCTGCTTTATTCACTTCTAACCCTACTTTAGTAAGGGATACATTGACATATTGGAGCCAATCCAGAAAATAATAGAATTTAGAGACAGAAAAAGACCTTAGAGATCATTTAATCAAATACCCTTATTTTACAGGGAGAAAAAAATTGAAACCCAGAGCAAGAGATTTGCCAAAAAGTCACAAATTGTGGCAATTCAGACCCAGATCTTCTTACTTAAAAAACTGTACCGTAATAAGAGTTGGGTTACATATTAGCTTGCAGAAGAAAAACTACAGGGCAGGGAGGCATTGGGGGGAATGGGGTGTCTTCTGATCTGTGAAGAGTTGTTCTAAGGAAAAAAGAATCAGACTTGGTCCAATTGGCACCAGAGACTAGTTTAGGACCAATGAGGAGAAATGACAGGAAAGCAGATTTTTGGCTTCATGTAATATGAAAATCACATAAGACTTTCAGAAAGGAGTGGGATCACCATCAGCAAACATTTTGAAGTGGAAATTAGAGTGTGGTATGGTCTATTGGATTTAATTGTGTAGTATCTAAAACTGGAGGTTCTAGATTCACATTCCAACTACTTGTTAAATACTCTACTTTGTGACCTTGAGATGGTTCCTCATCTGCAAAATGAAGGCTTGGACAAGATGACCTTTAAGGCTTTTTAGCTTGAAGTTGTTCTTTTGTTTGGAATGATGAGAATGGATGACAATAAGATCATTTGTTGTGGTATTTTTGTTTTGTTGTGATTTTAGGTTTTTGCATGGCAAATGGGGTCAGGTGGCTTGCCCAAGGCCACACAGCTAGGTAATTATTAAGTGTCTGAGACCCGATTTGAACCCAGGTACTCCTGACTCCAGGGCCAGAGCTTTATCCACTGTGCCACCTAGCTGCCCCCCTGTTGTGAAGTTTTGAAAAGGGATTTATATTCAAGGTAGATTTGAGAATAGAGTATGCCTATGGTCCTTCTATCTCAGAAATTTTATATTTCTTTGAAGTTATATTTCTTGGAAGTTATTTGAAGTTAAAGCAGATATAGATTGCAATATAGGGTCCTGAATATTTCCAATGTTGTTTTCTTAGACCTAACAAGGGACACAACTGGATGACATTTTGACTAAATGGATATAAGTAAAATGCCATATTTATAAAGTAGTGTGTCTCCTTGACTTCCATCACTAACTACATGGCTTTCCTTTCAGTCATCTGAGGTCAGTCTGTATTGGTTGCATTGCTAATGACCCAGAGATACTGTATCTGAGTGACTGAGAGCCTCTTCAAAAGTCTTACAGCTCAACGAGAAAGTGGAGAAGCAGCTGAGGAGGTTTTGACAGAAATGAATGTTAAAGTGATAAATTTCAGAGGAAAAATTGCGAAGTGACCTATATGTTGTCAGCAAGAGATGTGAAAATAACTGATAACATGGGGAATTCTGTGCAAGCAAGGATAACAAAAATGGGCAGGCATCCATCTCTCCATCCATCCATCCATCCATCCATCCATCCATCATCTTTCTACTTGAGCTTGGAACTCAAATAACCAATGAGAACCCCATGCTATCTTGTCAGGGCAAGATAACAAGCCAAGATGGGAATCTCCCAAGTGTGGGAGCTCCAATTATCTCCCCAGGATAATGCCTAGATAAAGCCAGGCCTAGGTCTTGTTTTGAGTGCCTTGTATAGAGTCCAGAGCAGTCTTCAGTCAACTAAAGTATATAACAATAGTTATATGAAAGGCCTGTCATAGGTATGAAGTACCCCACATGACATGATCTGGACCAGCATCACCTCACAGGAGCATCCTGGATATTTTTTAAGCAAACTCTACTGTGGTTTTGCAAATGTCTGCTGTGAAATCCCTTTGTCAATTGTAGAATGACTGATTGGTAACAATATATTTTAGTGCTTGAGCCCCAGTCTGTCTGCCATTGGCACATCCTTTATAACTTTCATATTAAAAAATATCCTTTGTAACTACCTGCTCTAATTGTAACCTTGTTCTGCTATATTGTGTTTGTTGGAAGTGGTGTGATTGTATTGGGGGGGGGTACAATATATTTCTGCCTTCAGGAAGCTATAATCTGGATAGGGAATGAGACAGACATACAGGTAAATAGTATAATACCAGGCCATTCAGTTCCCACAGACATAATGAACTCATGTGTAATAATTGCTGGGAAGCAACCTGGAATAGGATTTTGGTTCAGATCCTTTTTAGGTACAAACTGGCTGCATGACTGAGGAAATCACTTCTCAGTGGTCTAGGCAACCTTAACACTAAATGTTGCAGAGATGGTCCTGATCTGCAATGACAGTGGTAATATCCTTACCATGGAGACCCTAGCTTTATAAGTACCAAGTAGACTTAGTTGACCTCATAGAAGGGAAAGAGTAATGGGGTCTTTTTTCTGCTAATAGTGTTACCTTAGGTGATTTTTATCACAAAGAATACCAGAAATCGTATCATCCAACAAACTTTCTTTGTTTTGCTAGGCAATGAGGTTGAGTGACTTGCTCAGTATCACACAGCTAGGGAATTAATAAGTCTCTGAGGTCCAGTTTGAACTTAGGTCCTCCTGATTCTGGGACTGGCGCTCTATCCACCTAGCTACCCTGCATCCCACAAACTTTTTTAACAGCCGTTATCATACTCTTATGATATTTGCTTTGAAGTGTGAACAAGACCTCAAACCTGTCTTATTATCTTAAATGGTTATTTTTCTATATAGTGATTCATAATAGAATGGAGTAATGAAAATCCTGTTTTCAAGCCTTTATTGTTGAATCTCTTCAAGTTGTGATCATTTTTTTTCTTAATAAGAATAAGCAGAATGAATGTAATTGAATTTGAGTTAAATTCTGTTAGATTGAACCTTTTGTGGAGCCCTTGTTCTAGTCTGTCAATAATCACCAACTAGCTCTCATCCTGTATTGCTGTACAAAAGTATAAGATTGGTGTTTACTGTTTATGGCATAAGCGCTATAGCTGATCACTCAAAGCCAGTCTTGGGTTACTGCAGAGTTTGTGTCCAACTGACTAAGGTTTTCTCCATGCTACATATACTTGCCATTGCCTTCCCTCATCACCATTGTAACATCTAGTCTATAATTTATGATCATCTGGCACCCAATCAACTCTCAATGTTTTTAGCCCAATAGAAAAGCAGGGATGTCTAGCTTCTTTTTAAAAAATTGCCAGTTCTGAATTTAGAGGCAGTTTGCTTACATATAGGATGTGTTGTTTCTAATATCTATTGGCTTAAAGTTTTTAGGAAAAAAGTTTCAGGTTTTCTTAAGAGTTTTAATAAAAAGATTGTTTTATGAGAGTACCAAAAATTTGACTTAGTCTGCAATTTTATTTTTTATTCCAAAGATATTTATTGAGTGCCTTCTGTGTGTAGAGCTAGAATAACAAGAGGGATAATTTGATTGGTACAGAGTATGTATAAAGCTAGAAGGTAGATTGGAGTAAACTTGTGAAAGAATTTAAATACAAGAGAAATAGTATTCAATCCTAGAGTTATTCGGGAACCACTAGAGTTTCTTTTCTTCCCTAATGTAACTGTCTCTGTCTCTGTCTCTGTCTGTCTTCCACCCTCCCCCCCTTTTTTTTGGTTGAGCAGGGTAGGTCAGAATTGTAGTTTAGGAATAATACTTTAGCAGTCACAGGGAGGATGGATGAGAAAAGAGCCATGAAAGTAGGATTATTACTGAGTGGTAGTACAGATAAAAAGTGTCTGAACTAGAGTAGTGGTTATATGAGTGGAGATAATGGAATACGTACTGAAAATGTTGTGGATTGAGTTAGATGTAAGATCTCTGGAGAAAATAATTGAATGAACATTGAAAGGAGTAGATATATTTTTCAGCATTGCATAGATAGGAACTTTTTAAAAATCAGCTGTGCTTGGACTTAATGCAAATGTACAAAAACAAAAATATTAATACATATTTCACTGATTATAGTGCAGCAAAAATATACTCAACAAGAGAGGTATTTGTAGAGAGAAGAGGATTGGAGATTTTATGATGTGCTATTGAATTAGAGATATAGGAGAGGAAGGGAGAAGGAGCATTTACATTACCCCCCTACTATGTGTGCCACAGGATGATGCTAAATGCTTTTTACAAGTAATGAATCATTTGATTCTCACAAAAACCATGTAAGGTGAATATTATAAGGAGAGGAAAAAACAGATTTCATGACTTGCCCAAGGCATCTGGTTATCTAGAGTATTATTACATAGGGATAATAATTGAATCCATCAGATATTATAAAATCATCAAAAGAATGTAAAGGGAACTAGGACCGAGACTGCTAGTGAACTCACAGTCAGTAGGGGTTGGATATGAGTGATGATTTGGGGTAAAAGAATTGGGGAAAGGAGGGGTAGGCAGGGTGAGAACAGAAAGAGGAATGTTAGGAAAACAGGAAAGAAAATGGTATAATTTTATGGCGAAGTAAAGAAGGATGAAGATTTAGAAAAGGCCATTGGAACTTAAATGTTGTTTCTGTCCTGCCCTGAGGTACCCAAAATATTGAGATTCCAACCTTGGAAGTTAGAACATTTAGGGTTAGCTCTACTTTACTTTTTATAGTGAACTTCTGTGCCTCTCCCATCTTTAGGTTGCAGGGCTATAACCCTCCCACCTTCTTTGATCTGTACAGACCCTTTCTGTGGTTTATATTATTGAGAGTTGGGAAAGTGTAATGAGGTTAGAGCAAACAACCTGAAGTAGGGTTACTTCCTGGAAAGGTGGCATTTTGCTTATTTAACCCACAGGTAAAAGGGCTGGGCATCTTAGAGCCCAAACTGGAAGGAGGAGAATGTGGCTTTCCCAAATCCCCTGGCTCCCTTACCGGCCTGTTGGTCAAAGCTTAATCAAAGAAGAGGATCTTGGGAAGCATGGGGATGGGGGACTTTCTCAACTGCCTGGCCCAATTTAAACCTAGAATGACTGACCCTGGTGGAAAGCTACCCCATTCTGTCATCCCCAGTGGACTTCCAGCCTGTCTCTGGATATAAAGGCCTGGACTAGGTTCCACTTCATGTTATCTCAGGCACAAACTTCTCTAGTACCATGCCAAGATTGAAAAAGTGCAGATCCAGGCTTGTGTCTTCCTCCACCTCCATTATGATTATCAATCAGTATGCTGTTGATCTCTGAAATGAATATGTAACTCAGGGCCTAAGAGTGAGATGAGGTTATCTTTCAAATTCTCCCTGGAAATAAACTTTGCCATGAGAGTTTCTGTTTTATGACATCTCAGTTTTGGGAGAGAGATTAGAGGTCATTTATTTCCAACTTCTAAACATTCATTCATTGCATTTATATAACCATGCCTAACAGTGCCAGTCATATGTAGCACTTAAATAATTGTTTATTTTTTTATTTAAAATTTATTTTATTTTCCTCCTGACTCCAGGGCCAATACTCTATGCTCTTCAACACTTAGCTGTCCTTTAAAATTTTTATTTTCCAACCAACAAGAATTTGTTCTCTCCCCTTCTACTTAGAGTGGACTTCATAGCACTTTTAGGACCCAGTAATCTCTGGCCTGAAACACTTATCTCATCTTTTCCTCTTACTTCTTGCAGGCCAAATTCTAAATCTGGATACGGAGGTCTGACCTTATCTCAAGCCTTCAGGTTGGTGGTTTTCATAATTTGATCCAAATGTGCCAGTAGGAGGTTAAGAAAATTGGAAAGGGCATTGACTCTGAAATCAGAGAATTTGGTTTCATATGCATTTCTGATTACTTTCTGTGTGACTTGCCAAATTATTTAACTCCTTTGGGTTCTCAGTTTCCTCATATTTAAATGAGAGGGTTGAATTATAAGGCCAGTGAGACCTCTTCCAGTTTTAGTCCTGCTAATGTATGGCTACTTTAAGACTTTGAGTAGAGCCAACCCTCTCCCAGCCTTGAGATGACATTAAACTTGAAGATACATCAGACAAATTTAACATGCATCTTCTCTCCTCATCTTAACTTCCACTACAGTTCATTCTTATTAATTCATGTTGCATAGGTTATACTAATAGGTTTCAAATTTGTCCTCTTGCCTCCATTTTCCCTCTTCTCTAAGTCTTCCTTCATCTGGCTATAAAAATAATATTACTAGTAAATAGATCAACTCATCCATAGTCAAAAATCTTGAGTGGTTCCCTATAACCATAATAACATAAAATATGAACTCCTTTTGAAATAACTGACCCTCTCTTTTCCACAACCTTTGATTTTTCCATTACTCAGACTTCCTTTTGGTAATTTTTTTTTGTCTTTACCTTTTTGTAGTCATTGTGTATATTCTCTCTTTTTTCCTTTATCAATTATATGCAAATCTTTTCACATTTCTTTGCATATCCTCACATCATTTTTCCAGACCACATTTCCAATCTACCCTTCTCCTTTTATCCTCTGCTCCAATCCTGGAGGACATTCTTGTCTTTACACCTTTTTTACTGCTTAGGACTCAACTCAGTTATTTCCTCCTACTTGCTGTTTGTCTTTCATTCTTGAATAGTAACAAGATATCAGGGATATAATGCTGTGACATGCATGTGGATTAGATAAAAGTGAGGGAGAGCTGCACAAAGTCAGCAACCTCACTTTCTCCTCCTCACCTGTCCCTGATTCATTATCTTGTTGAAACTGATCTTTCTCTTTGCTTTTCCACAAGCATTTTAATAATAATAATGACACCATTAACAACAGCTTATATATATATATACACATACATATATATACATATATATAATCACTTTACAGTTTTACACATTTTACTTGATCCTTAAAACAATCTTTCTAGATAGGTACTCTTATTATTCCCATTTTATAAAGGAGGAAACAAAAGCAGACTTGTCGAATGTCAGATAGTTAGTATTTGAGGCAGGATTTGAACTGTGGTTTTCCTGATTCCCTCCTCAACGTGTTCTATCCCTTCATTATGTTACGTACCTCCTTGGATCCCCCTTTCATCTTTATTGTATTCTGCCTCCTTATTTTATATTCCTTCTCTATTAGACCATAAGCTCTTTGTGGTCAGGGACTGTCATTTCCCATCCTTGTAGCCCTAGCACTGTAGGTACTCAGAAAATGTTGATTGAAATTTAGGTCTTCATTACTAAATCATCTCCTGACAGGCCTCTCTTTGATTCTCTTCACTTTCCAATCCCATTCTCTTCTTTGGTGCCCGAGTTATTTTCATCATCATGGTCATCATTGTCATCATCTTCTTCCACCCTTCTAATAACATTCTCCTATTAAAACTCAAATGCACCCTGTTACTTACTGAATAGAATTATAAATTCATGATTTTAGCATTCAAGGCCACCTTCCCTATTCTGACTCTTAACTTTTTCCTAAGATTTTGAGTTCCACAATTTTCTCTCTCCCTTTCTTCCCTCCTTCCTCCTCTTGACAACAAGAAATCTGATACACATTTTACATGTACAGTTATGTTAAACATATTTCCATATTTGACTCCCAATTTTTTTCATCCAAATTAAACTAACCCCCTTTATGGATTCTGCTGTAGATAAGTTGTTTGACTTTAGCTTTCATTCTAGTCCTTTGGTATATGAATGTTTGCTGCTTTTGGAAACTCGTTAGTTGTTCATGTTTCTCAAAGAATTATCTTGTGTTTAGACTATATTTCTCTACATATATCTTCTGAAGTTCCTACTGTTCCTTTCATGCCTGACTCAAGTGCCACCTCTCTCAGGAAGTCCTCTTCGATAAATGGGGAGATTATATATATGGTCCCTTACACCAGTGTTAACTGATTAGCAAATGATGGTTGAATTGAATTTCCCCACCTCCACTATGAAAGTGGATCTCTCCCTCTTCAAATTTCTAGTGCACTTTTCCTGGCCCTCTTTTTTCTATTTATCACACCTCCCTCATGTTATAGTTACTATTGTATGTACCTCCTCCTTCCCTATTAGATTGTAAGTTCCTTGGGGAAAAGAACCTTGCACATATTAATATAGTAAGTATTTGGTGAATTAAATTTAATTTTTTTCCTTGCAATCTATCTGAAATTTCAGCCAAATGAGAACCCTGCTCAGAGAAATGTTTCATTAACGTTACTAAAATTACTTATGTAGCCTTATGTTTTATGAAGTATTTGTGGTTTTCATTTCTCTACTGCCTATTGTTCCTTGCTTCCCCACACAAATTTGTTTTCTTTTTTAAAACGTTTACAATGGGTCACCTCATATCAGACTAGTAGGTAAAGAACAGGTGTCCTGGTCAGGTAGGAAGATAATGGGAGTAAGTCAGGAGCTCTTGTCTCTTGCATTAAGTCTCTCTATAACCTTGGGGTAAGCCTTCTAGGCTTCATTTTTCTCTTCTGTAAAATGAAAATATTTATTTAGATATTTTAGAATTAACTTCACTTAAAAAAAAAACCTCATAAGATTCTAAACAGATTCCCCCCAAAAGAAACTGTTTAATATATGCAGGTGGTGAATTGTCGAGACTAAGGCTAGAGAAAGAGCACTTTTGAATATACCACTTTTCTGTAAATTGATGCTGCTTGGGGAGCTAAGTTGTCAATTTTATTGATCTCTAGCTACTACTTCGTAGAAAACAAAGCTGAAAAGTGGCACCACTTTTTCAGTCTCCATTGGTTATTCTTGCACTTTTGAAAGGAAGCATTTACACAGACAAAACTTGACTCAACCCAAACCCCCTAACTGCTACTGATCTTGAACACCTTGGCTTCTTCCCCTGGCCCTGCCCTGCTCTGCCCTCAAAGGGCTGTGTGTACATTTGGCACAGTGCCTCCTCTTGACTTCCTCTGGCAGACTGCTGTAGAACCCATAGTTATGACTCCCCTGAGATCACTTCCTCCCTAAGAACAATGGAGGTATTTGTACACCTGCCTCTGAGGAAGCCCAGAGCCAGAACTATTTAGCTTCCAGACCTTCTGGCCTTCCTTGCTTAGTTTTGGTTCAGAGCTGCTAGAAGCAGCCATTTGGATTTCTCCCACTTACTATGCCAGCACTAGTATGTGGTAAGGATTGTTATTATTATTAGCAGTGTCCTGCTTCCCTATGCTGATTTGATACTTGGGCAAAGGTCTGGCTTTCTTCCCTCCCTAGAAATGTTAAGAGGGTCAAAAAGAGTCAAGAGACCAGGACAGTTCCTTTGCTTAGGGGTTAATCTGCAGTCTGTGTGTGTGTGTGTGTGTGTGTGTGTGTGTGTATTAAGATTTTTGCAAGGCAAATGGTTAAGTGGCTTGCCCAAGACCACACTAAGTTATTATTAAGTGTCTGAGGTTGGATTTGAACTCAGGTGCTCCTGACTCCAGGGCCATTCTGCTCTATCCACTGCATCACCTGGCCACCCCTACATAGTATATTTTTAATATAGACAGTAGAATCTTAGTGTCCAAAGTGCCCCAAGATATCATATAGTTCAACTCTCCAATTTTATTGATGTGGAAAAAATGAGGTCCAGAGATGGATTTCTTTAAATTTACATCATAATTTGTATCAAATCTGGGATTAGAATTGAGATCTCCTGACCCCCCAATCTCTGCTTTGCATCATATATCTCCTGTCTTTTTTTTTTTTTTGGCTTTCCTATAAGGCACATTTTGTGACTAAAACTCAGCAGATAAATACATTGCCAGCTGTCTTATACTGGGGGAAACTGAAGTAGAGGGCCCTGGAGAGGATTGGGAAGATAAACTGGCTATAAATTGGCTATCCCTCCCCATCCCTCCTATTCTCAAAGCTAGGCTAAATTCATATTCCTCCTAGAAAGTATTCCCAGTGTAAAGTGGTGGTCATTTCTTTCTCTGGCCTCCTAAGATTTTGTTAGGTATATAGATTTTTTTTTTGGCGAGGCAATGGGGTTAAGTGACTTGCCCAAGGTCACATAGCTAGGTAATTATAAGGTTTCTGCAGCTGAATTTGAACTCAGGTCCTCCTGACTCCAGGACCAGTACTCTATCCATTGTGCCACCCAGCTGCCCCCAGAGTATTAGGTATACTGCTTTGTAATTTGTCTCCCATCAAACAATAGTGTATTGTCTCCTTACAGTTAGCTCCTGTAGGATAGGAATCACATTTTATCTTTTATTTCATTAGATTATTTGATAGATGAATTAATTTTGTAAATTCATAAAATTCTGATTTTATTGATTGTAGTCTTATATTTTTTTGGAGGAAGAAAGTATTATTTCGTGTTTTGTGGTGGTTTGAATTTTCAGGATAAAGGAACAACATGTTTTAAAAAGAGCACTGGGGCTGTTTTAGGGACATACCAAAGGTATGATCCAGGCAATAGGTGCTGAGCTAGAATTTGAATTCAGATTCTAAATCTAGAACTCTTTTTGCTTCCCTGCCCCTTTTATTATTTGTATGATTTATCATCTAGTTATTGTAAAGACAACATTTTATAAAGAATATACTATAAAAATACAAGGAATATATAACATTATTTAATAGAATTATCAGCTTAAATTTCCTAACATTTCTTTTATTTTTTTTTTTGTCAGCTGGGAGCCAAAGGATCTAAGCTGGAAGGAACTTTCCCACAGAATGCCTTCTCCACCAAAGAGCGACCTCCAGGCAACAAAGATGAGAGCCACGCTAGGACTTTGGAAACTACTAACATTTCAGTAGCTGGGAGCTTGTGGGTGACATTTTCCCCTTCACCCCACCTGCCGCCTCTGCCTTGGGCCGCCATGGTGTATTGATCACAGAAGAACCACGCTTTGTCCTTGAGTTTCGGTGGCTTGGGGTTTTGTATGGCAGCAGCGTAACCGTGGAGAGGCCAGGGTATCACAAACTTATGGATTTTGACAAGAGAGGAGGGAAAGGGGAGACGGAGGAAGGCAAAAGAATGGCCAAGACAGGGGGGGGAAGGAGCACCCATGGCTGTCGGAATTCGGGGACCAACTCGGGAGTCTTAATGGTGGGTCCCAATTTCCGGGTTGGAAAGAAGATTGGATGTGGCAATTTTGGGGAGCTCCGACTAGGTGAGAATGTTTTTATATTGTTATGCATGCCTTAGATCATAACATATAGCATCAAGTGTGGTTCATTTACAAAGACCTCCTTTTGGGAGGAGCAAAAAGCTTATTTTCCTCCTCCTGTTGCACTTGTTAGTATTATTGCCTATTGTCTCCTATCCCCATCTCCAGAAAAAAAAAAATGATCATAGAACTTTAGAGAAGTAAAATTAAGTGTTTGACATAAATTGGAGACCATCAACTTAGATAGAACTTTGACCTAGTTCTCTTTTTTCATTCTGATAAAGGGTGTCATCGACAGTACAATAGATACCATTACTTTTAAGCAGAACAACAAAGGAAGGAAACTATTTCCTTTTCTTGCTCCTTGTTCATGTTCCTTTGGACAAATATTGGGCAGCAGCAAGGCAGCAGCAGTGAAATAGTCTGGGGACATAGAATGCAGATCTTTACTTGAGTTCCTTCTTTTCTCAGAAAGAATCTTTAAATGACACTGACAGCACTCCTTTCCTATAATTCTTTTTCCTGCTATACTATCATTTCCATTAACCAACCACTAATTGCTATTATATACAAATATAGTTGTATTTGAAGTTGAGAAAAATCTTGGAAGTATACAAAGATACAAGGTGTTACTTTCAATGTTGAAGCATTTTTGTCTGTTCTATGTAATAGCAGCTTGGTGCAGTGGATTGAGTGTCTGGCCCAAGGACAGGAAGACCTGACCTCAAATTTAGTATCACTTAGTGGCTATGTGACCCTGGGCAAGTCATTTAACCTTGTTTGCTTCAGTTTCCTCATTTGTAAAATGAGTGGATTGAAGGAAATGGCAAACCGCTATAATCTCTTTTACAAAAAAATCCAAAAGGGTCACAAAGATTGGACCTGACTAAAATCAACTAAATAGCAACAACAATTTTAACATACTGTATTCCTACCAATTCGAGGGCCAAGGACAGGTCTTAACTTATGTTATTTCTGCCTCTGCTGGATCTTAGGCTCATTGCAGTCTGTTAATTCAACTCCTGCATTGCTCTTGAGGTGGGGGAGGGTCCATTGGGACAACCTCCATATTCTCCTTTTCTACTCCCTCTTTTTTCCTTTTCTCTCTTCCTGTCTCTCCCATTTCTCTGTAAATAGTAAAATTAAATATAGTTGAATAAGTATAAAATTGTAAATTTTTAGTTTTCTGACATTCATAGGATCATAGTTACAGAGATAAGGGATTCAAAAGCCATCTAGTCCTTCATTTCACTGATAAGGAAACTGAGGCCCAGAGGTGAAGTGCTTTGATAAAAGTCCACATGGGGAGTGAGTAATTAAGTAATATATAACTATTAATACTAACCTGAACTTTGATTGGAGTTTTCATTTGAAATGCTTTTTATTATTATATCATTCATTAAGTTTGTACATTTGTGTACATGACAATTCTTCAATTAACTAGTCTTGGATCATCTAGATTTTCCAATCTCTAGGAGCTCTTCTGTGTCCAAATTTGCAAGTATCTCTAGGAAATACTAGGAAAAAAGCAAGCAGAATCCATACATTTTTCAGTGACCACATACATTCCTCAGTGGATAACCTCTCAATCTCAGAAAAGCAGTTCTCTTTCCTAATTTTCATAATTCAGATAACCTGTTTCCCAGCTCACAGTTTGAAAGGAGGGTGCTTTAGCAGCCTCTAACACACTCCATATTCTAAAGGAATCATACTGACATGTGGCCATTTAACTTCAGCTTGAATCAGTAAATTAATACTCATTATTTATTGGAGATCCCCAAGGAAGGGAAATCCATCACCTCTCAAGGTGCTTAAAAAGTTTCTGTTGACTCTAAATTTCCTTTTGTTCCTGGCTCTCTGTTCTTTGGAGCCAAAAAGAAAAGTGTAGATGGTCCCTTTCTCACACATTTGTCCTTGAAATACTTTGGCTCAGTTACTATGATCTTTGAATTCTTTCCAAAGTAAAGGGGTTGGGGAGAGGGAAGAATGTCCATGGATCATGGATCTTCCAGCATCAGCTGATGACTGAGCAGCAAGTAAGAAAAACTATAAAAAAACTGTAAAAAGTAGGCCTCAGGGGCAGCTAGGTATTGCAGTAGATAGAGACTCCTCCTGGAGTCAGGAGGACCTGAATTCAAATCAGGCGTCAGGCACTTAATAATTGCCTAGCTGTGTGACATTGACTTAATCCCATTGCCTTGAAAAAACAAAAACAAACAAAAAAAGCAGACCTCGGAACTGAGCACTAAGGTGGGGGGGGGGGGTGTGTAATGGGGTAATGTTCTGAAAGGGTAAGCAGTTTTTCACCTTTCAAGAAGTAAATCTGTTCTGTCTCTCCATGGTTCAGATCATAACTTCCATCCATATTATTCTTTTGGGTATTTTGATCTTGCCTTTGTTTAAGTTATTCAGAGAGGCATTATTCAGTACATGAAAAGTCTTAGGATTCTTTTATAGTTGTACAGATGACAAGGCAATGTGGACTTTCTGGAAATAACCCTTATGCTTGACAAACAAATGTCTCCTTTCTCTAGTATTGAATTCTTAATGATGTTGTATATGAGTGATGGCAGCTTGTAGTAATAAATGTTTACAGAGAATTATCAATAAAAGGAAAAATGTTTATCAAAGGCAGGAAAGCATGTAATTCTTGGGAATAAATTTTTAAAATTTCCTTTATTTTTTATTTTATATTCCCAATAACATGCAAAGGTAATTTTCAACATTGATTCAGTTGCAGATTTATGAGTTCCATTTTACTACTATCCTTCCCATTGCAATGACAATTGTGTTTAAACATGTTTCCATATTAGTCATGTTGTAAAAGAGGAATTAGAACTAAGGGGGAGGGGAACTATGAGAAAGAAAGAAAAACCATAAAAAAAGGTTTTAAAAAGTGAACATAGTATGCATTGCTCCACATTCAGACTCTAGTTTTTTCTCTGGATGTGGTCTTTCAGAATTATCCTTGATTACTGAACTGCTGAGATAGCTGCATTCATCATAGTTGTTTAATATGTAGATGTTCTCTTGGTTCTGCTCATTTCACTAAGCATCTTCAAGCAAGTCTTTCCATACTTCTCTAAATTCTGATCACTTATGGTTTCTTATAGAACAATAGTACTACGGGGCGGCTAGGTGGCGTAGTGGATAAAGCACCGGCCCTGGAGTCAGGAGTACCTGGGTTCAAATCTGGTCTCAGACACTTAATAATTACCTAGCCGTGTGGCCTTGGGCAAGCCACTTAACCCTGTTTGCCTTGCAAAAACCTAAAAAGTAAAAAAAGAAAAAAACAATAGTACTACATAACATTCATATGCCATAATTTATCGAGCCATTCCCCAATTGATGGACATGCTCTCAATTTCCACTACAATTTCTACTTTGCCCTACAAAATGAGTTACTATAAATATTTTTGAAGATGTGGGAGTTTTATCCTTTTTAATTATCTCTTTGGAATATAAACCTAGTAGTGATATTGTTGGATCAAAGGGTATGCACAGTTTTATTGCCCTTTGGGCATAGTTCCAAATTGCTCTCTGAAGTGGTTGACTCCACCAACAATGCATTAGTGTCCCAATTTTCCCACATCCTCTCCCAACATTGATCATTTTCCTTTTTAAAAAATTATTTTATTTTTCCTCAGTTTTAACATTCATTTAAATTTTTTTTGAGTTCCACACTGAGACAATAAGCAGTTTGATATAGCTTATAATTCTGCAGTCATGCAAAACATATTATCATATTGATCATATCATAAAAGAAGACTCAGACCCAAAGAAAAAAATGTGAAAAATACAGAAAGTAAAAAAATAATATACTTCAATCTTAGTTCCTTCTCTGGAGACATTTTTCAACATGAGTCCTTTGAAATTGTCTTACATCATTATATTGCTGAGAAGAGCTAAATCTTAAACAGCTGGTCATCATATTGTATTGCTCTTACAGTGCACAAATGTTCTTTTAGTTCTACTCTTCACTTTGCATTAGTTCATGTAGGTCTTTCCAGGTTTTTCTAAAATCTGCCTGTTCATCATTGCTTAGAGCACGATAGTCCATTACAATCAAATGTCATAGCTTGTTCAACCATTTTTTCAATTGATGCGCATTCCCTCAATTTCTAACTTTTTTGCCATTACAAAAAGAACTGCAATAAATATTTTTGAACAAGTTAAGTCCCTTTTTGTTTTTGTTTTTTTTTTTAAATCTCTGGGATACAGACTTGGTAATGATATTGCTGGTGGCATGCATGGTTTCATAACCCTTTGGGCATAGTTCCCAATTGCTCTCCAGAATGTTTGAATCAGTCCACAATTCCACTACTAATGCATTAGTGTCTTGGAAATGATTTCCATCATAAAATACTTAAAATGAAAGGTTTTGAAAGCAAGTTCTTGACTCTCTTAATACATTTTAAAGTTTAACTTTTTATTTAATATGTTCCAAAAGATATTTAGTTAAAAAGACCACAAGTTCATGTCATCATTTGGCTTCTTGAATTTTTTTTTTTTTGCTTCCTTGTTTCTCTCCTAAGCAGGAACAGCTGTGTAAGCAGTGTTAGAGGTATTTATGGGCACTTCCAACAGGGGGAATACCTGTTGCTGGGGCAAGTTCACCAACTCCTACATTGCATATGAAATGTCCAAAACATTGGACAGTGTCTTTGCAAACTGTAGAGTTTAGCATTTGGAATTGCTGCTCTAATGAGTTCATTAATTTATCCAATGTGACAGTGATCTCATGTCCGTTGTGAAGAATGAGGTTAGAATAGATGCAGATGTGTTCTGCCCTTGAGATGACTATTTTACAGGCTGGGCAGGTGGCAACTATTATTTCTTCTAATGATACAAGCACATTATACCAACCAAAATGCAAGTTTCACTCCCCAAATCTTTTAAGAAAGGACCAAGTCCCTTAGAGACAGTTGAATAGAAAGCATATTCAGATTTTTAAACTTCAATAAGACTTTTAGAATCTTTAGGGTAGGAGTTGTTCTAAAGAGAAAAGGAAGGAGTGCTGCTTCATTTTACAGAAAATTCATAATAAGATGCCTTTAGAAACCTTCCCTAGTGTCTTTAAAACATCTAATTTTCACTGATTGGTGATTTGTGATGTGCACTGATGGAACACCCACATGGATATACATGAAATTTAAAATTTTTGCCCAACTTTTCTTAAGCTGTGCCAGTTCCACATAGCGAAATTAACTTCCATAATATTCTATATTTGTAAGGGTTTTATAGGCTTTGAAGGAAGTTCTCAATTTTGGGGGGTCCTTTGAGTTAGATCTATGAATTTGAGTCTAGAGGCAGAAGTCTGGTCTTGGTTTCTCCATGCCTTAAGAGCATGTCCTTCGAGTGCAGCTATTACCCCTTGCCACTAGTTGATTGACCAACCTGCCCAGAGCTTTGGTCTGGTATATTGCCCACAGCTTGAATTCTGCCTGTTTGTCTCTGTCCCTGAACTACCTTCTCTTGTCTTCAGAGGATGAGTCCTGTGAGTTTATTGACTGCTTTCTCCTGTTGGAATTCCTTATAATCACTGTGTCAGAAGACCATTCCAGAGACATTTCACTAAGGACATGAATCTAATATGACAGATTTTTAAAACTAATGGTTTCCTTAATGCCATCTGTTTACATAGAATAAGCCATGGGTCAGTTCACTTTTTTTTTGTGCAAGGCAAATGGGGTTAAGTGGCTTGCCCAAGGCCACATAGCTAGGTAATGAGGCCGGATTTGAACTCAGGTACTCCTGACTCCAGGGCCATTGCTCTCTCCACTCCATCACCTAGCTGCTCCCTGCCAATTCACTTTTAAACTAGCCCTGATTCCTGTGTTTTGGTGTGTCTGGAGCCACTATAGGGAGGGGTCATGGTAACAGCCTGTCTGTTCTCTTCATGGTCAGAAAGGCAACATGGCATAGTGGAAAGAGAACCAGATTTGAAATCAGGAGGTCTGAATAATGCTACTTTATAAGTGTGTCACTTTGGGCAAGTCATTTCTCCTGATCCTCCATTTCATTAATTGACCCTTTATAGAAATAGGAATATCATTAGCATAATGACATTGATAGTCGGTAAACATTTATTAATGCTTATTACTATAACTGTTGCTGAAGATAGAAACCAAGAAACGAAAAAGACAGTCCTTTTCTCAAGGAGTTTATAGTCTGAAGAATAACTCCTGTTTCTATATTAGCTGATTCAGTTTGCAAACAATAATAAAACATTAAGTCACTCCATGATTCCAAGTGTAATCTCTGTGCTAGAGCTTCAATAAGACCTGGCCTGTCTCCTGATGGAGATTAATTCTAGTAAGGGAATAAGGTACAAAGTCACATAACTATATATGATATGACTTGAGTTTTGTTAAGAGTTAAAAACCAGGGGTGGCTAGGTGGCACAGTGGATAGAGCACCGGCCCTGGAGTCAGGAGTACCTGAGTTCAAATCTGTCCTTAGACCTTTAATAATTGCCTAGCTGTGTGGCCTTGGGCAAGCCACTTAACCCCAATTGCCTTGCAAAAACCTAAAAAAAAAAGTTACAAAACAAAATAGTTTGTGAAGTCTTGGTGGGGGTCTTTAACAACAGGGATCACAGAAAATTGTTTTCTTTGCTGCTACTTTTGTAGGTGAGAACCTTGTTATTCCCATTTTACAGATGAGGAAACTGGGGGGATAACAACTCACAGCTGTTGTTTAATAAAGGCTGTAAAGTGTAAGGTGATACAGAAATACTAGCTGTTGCACTTTGACTCTTTGAAAGTCACTTTGGTGAGTAATAGCAATAGAGAGTGATCAACAGAAAAGGTTGGAGTGGGGGCAGAAGTCACTCATTTATTTTAATAACCACATGAACTCAAGGAGGAAAATTTGACCTCAGCAGTATCACTGAGACTTAATGGGCTAAAAGACCTAGACGAGGAACCTGACTCTGGAAGGCTATACCTTCAGAAGAAACAGGAGAGGTAAAAGTGGGGTCAAGTAGCATCACATCTTAAGAAGATACATTGGTGAGCTGGAATCCAGGAACCAGAGGTGGAGTATATACTCTGATAGAAAATGAGAGCAGTCATAATGTGTTGCAGACCCCCTTGAGAGAAGGAGGCAGATGAACAGTTTAGAAAATGGATTCTGTGTCTGACACAGGTGTGGTAGAGCAACAGGAAGATTTCAGCTGTTTGGAAATCTGCCAGAATGCTCTCTGTCCTTAATGATAATCTCAACTAATAAAAGAAAATTCTCCTTGATAGGTAGGAAACTGGTTGATAGAGCAGGTCACATGGGAGCCCTGGTGCTCCCAGGAGCTCTTCATATCAAAATGAGTGAGAATCTTCTGCTGACCCCCCTGAGTGTGTAGAGGGGAAAGTAAGCCAGGAAGCAGCTCATCAGTCAACAAGTATTAGACACCTACTGTGTGCTAGCCCCCCCCCATCCCTACTTACAAGGATTTTACTAATGGGGAAGATAAGAATTATATGTACACACACACAATACATTGTGTGTTTGTGTGTGTATGTATGTAAACATTAAGTACAAGGAAGTTGGGGAGGAAAAAGTACTAGCAGTTGAGGGAATCAGGAAAGGCTTCATTCAGAAGATAATCTTTGAGCTATATATTGGAATAAAGGAATTCTGTGAGGCCCAGGTAAGAAAGGTTTGCATTCCAGGTATATTAGATGGCCCATTCAAAGACATGGAGACAGGAGATGGAGGATTGAGTGGGAGAAAAAAACCCAGTCTGACTAGATCACCACAGTGTGGCAGAGGAAGTAACCTCTAATGAGATTGGAAAGAGAGGTTAAAACCAGGTTGTATAGAACTTTAAACACTAAGCAGAGGAGTGTATATTTGATTCTTGAGAAGGATGGATCTACTAGAGTTGTTTGAGTAGGGGAGTCACATGGAAAGATTTGTGTTTAAGGAAAATGTTTTGGCAACAGTGTACAGAATGAATTGTAGAGACCTGAAGCAGGGAGACTAATTAGGAGGCTATTACAGTATCCTAGGAGGTTGATGAGGGTCTGAACTAGGGTAAGAGCTATGTGAATAGAAGTGGGGGGGGAGGCAATGTCAGGTGTGAGATGTGTTGACAAACTAAATTGGCAATAAGTGATTATGTATTGTGATGTATCTTGATTCCTTGGTGAATAGTTCAACTCTACACTGCCCTCCTGAGTTTCTTGTCCCCTTATATCACCAGACTTGCCCATCCAAGAATCTTGGATCACTCTCTAACCTTCTCTCTTTGCCCCCACATGCACATGCTTCTGAATGTAGATAGAGACTTATGTCACTTAACTTCAACTGGGCCTCACTATGCTAAAGTAATCCTTTTTTTCCCGCCATCCTAATGAACTCAAAATCTCACAGAACAGTGACTTTTCCAAACCTTTTCATTCTTCCTCAGACCATCTATGATTCCTCTTCCCTTTCAGCTAAGACTTGCCTCACACTTCACCGAAAAATTGGAGACCATTTACTGAGTACTCCCTCTTCCACCCTCTTCATCTGACAAAACTCAGATGTTACAGAAACCACATCTCCTTCATCTGTGTGTCATAGGAGGTCACCATTCTTGTCCAAACTTCAGTATAAATGATTCTTTTCCGTGTCATTTTCTCCAACAGATTTCTTCCTTTATCTTCCTCCTGCTCTCCCTGTCTCCCTCCCTCAGCCTCAAAAGATCCTCTCTTGACTCTTATCCTCAACTGTTTTGTCCCCTTTCTCTCCTGCCTGTTATAATTAAACTCCTTAAGGCCATCCAGATGCCTGGAGCCTCCAGGCTCTCTTCACAACTCATTCCTTCTACTATCTCTTATGCATGGAATGTTCCTCCCTCCATATCAACACTCCAGAAACCTTTTTAGATCCCTCTTAGATCTAGAGTTTTTCTTTGCTGATCATCTCCTATATATCCCGTGAATAAACTTGTTTTTACAAGGATGCTTTCCTGTTGTCACCCCATTAGGTGGTAAACTCTTTGAGAAGCTTGTGCTTTCTCCTATTGGAAATTCATATAACTTTGTATCAAGACTTCTTGACTGAGGAAGGACAACTTTGAAGCTCCTTTGAGAAGCTTGTGCTTTCTTCTATTGGAAATTCATATAACTTTGTGTCAAGACTTCTTGACTGAGGAAGGACAACTTTGAAGCTCCTTTGAGAAGCTTGTGCTTTCTCCTATTGGAAATTCATATAACTTTGTGTCAAGACTTCTTGACTGAGGAAGGACAACTTTGAAGCTCCTTTTTACAAATCCGTTTTGCAATTTGATTATGGCTAGAGGGTGTCTGGGAGAAGAGGGAGTTTTCTGTACAGTGCTCTCCTGGAAATGCTCATAGCATTTGATATCAGTTTAGAATAAAACTGAAATGGGGGGAGGTCTGAGCAGAGACTAGAGGATTTCTTGACAAGTATGTTATAGAAGGAATTCTTTTTTCAGATATATATAAAAGTTACCCTGAGGCCTTTTTTTTTTTTTAATCTCTGTAGGTGTATAATTTTGAATCCTTGAATCTCAGGGCTGAAATGTATCTCAGAATATCTAATCTAAATTTGCCCTGAACAAGATTCCTTTATATAACATCCTTTGTGTGGCCATCCAGCTTCTGGACACTGATAGCATTTAGCCCTTCAGGAGTTGCTTTCCTAAGGTGTACTAGCCATTGTTCTTACAGTAAATTCTAACTGTTGAGCTAAACAGAATTAAACTAATTTCTTTTTCCTATAAAAACTTTTCATAGGTTGAAGACTTTTCCCTTCTACCTTTACTCCTTCAGCCTAAATGACTTCAGTTTTTCCACTCATGTTTTTTCAGGCCTTTTCCCATCTCATTTCACATATGTTCCCTTCCTTAAGTAGCCTGTCTAACATGGAACACAATTCAAACCAGCTTGGGCAGGGGACAGTGTAGACTCGGGTGACATTGGCTTCCTCATCTGTGTCTCATTGACCATTATTGGACTTGGTTTCATTAAAACTTCTAGGTGTCTCCTGTTCCTTTTCAACCATATCATTGGCCTTCTTACTTCTTGTACACAGTACTCAGTCTTCTGGGTCTTTGACTTTTTACTAGATTTTTCCTCTCCCTCACCTTTGCTTCCTTACTTCCTATCATCTGCAGGAGCTTTTCCAGATTGCTCCCCTCCCCCTGGACCCTTCCCATGCTTAACTTTCATTTATGCCACATACATTTGAGTGGACCTTTTATTTTTGGCATGTTATCTCCTCCACTAGATGGGGAATATGAGCTGTCCATCACTTAACACAGAGTTTGGCACATCACTTAAAAGATCCTTGTTGACTGACTGAAATCATGTCTGTTCCACATACATTGTATTCAATCTCATCTCACATCCCACCATTGACTTAAGATACATTTTTTCCCCACCACTATATAGGATGCAGGCAAGTCAAAAATTACAGGGCCAGGTAGGTACTGCTTAGTGTCTTTATTGTTTTACATCAAAAATGTGTGTCTACATGTTTTTTCTAATGGACACCACTCTCCTGTTTCTCCTCCTACCTTTTTATTATTGAGGTGTAATTATCCCTCTAACTGTAGGTATCCTTCAGGGTTCTGTCCTAGACCACATCTCTTCTCCCTCTTTCACCTCCCTTTATCAGCCCCCATAGAGTTAATTAACTTCTCTATGCTGATGATTCTTCAATCTACCTATCCTGTCCCAAACTCTGTTGACCTTTGATGTTACATCTCCAACTCCCTTTCAGGCATCTTTTTTTTTTTGTCACAGCCATTTTTATTAACAGACCATTAGAAATATAATCATGGTGGAGACCTTTAGTTCATTCTTCTAATAAGCCTGTTTATCTGGTCTTCTCTGTCACCAGCATCTCCACCTTCCACAAAATGTGTTGTCTTTTTCTTCATTCCACCCTGAGGAGAAGATAATTTGAAGGGCCGCAGGAAGTTGTTGGCAGCTTTGAAGTGCTTGCCAACAGTGTAGATCTCATGGATCAAGTCCTCCATGCAGATAATTCCATATTTACCAAAAAGATTTTGCAATAAGAGCATTATCAGTCAAGGCAATTCTCTGTTTCTTGATCTTGCCATAACCACATTTATAAATCAAATCATTCACAGACTTCAGGTTTGGATAACCCCGTGCAATGTATGGTTCCACAATCCTCTGCATGTTAATTGAAACCTTGTTAAGCTTAACAAAAGTGCCATTGAAGATTTGGTGAAGTCGAAGAAGTTGCAGTACTTCTTAGACCTTTGGGCTAACACCATTGATACCTCTTTTGATTCTGATCACAAAAGCCAACTTGGGTTCAGCAGGTACATAGTAGTTGCCAGCTTTTCGTGCCATTCTAGCCAACCAGATTTCGCTTCTGTACATCTGTCTGTACTCCTTATGGTTGGCTTTAGCTTTTTCATAGATAACTTTTCTCTGTATTTTATGGAGCTTTTTTATTGCCACCTTCTTCTTCAGGCCCTTGGCCCTAAGTATTGCAAAAGCCTTTTGTTTTTTTCAGAAGAGACTCTGGAACAGATGATAGCTTCTTCTTTTCTTCTGCACCCGCCATGATTCCAGTCGGAAAAAGAGACCTTTCAGACATCTTGAACTGAATGCTCTGTAGACATCTTGGACTCCCCATGTCCATATGGAACTTGTGATCTTCCCCTCCCAAACCTTAACCTCAACCTTACCTTTGTTGTACGGCTGGAAAGGGCCAATACCATCTTCCTAATCCCTGGGCTCCTCCCTCTTCCCCCCCCATCCAATCTGTTGCCAAGAGCTTCTGATTTCACTTTTGTACCAGCTCTCCCACCACTTTCCCCATATTTTCTCTTGACACTGCCACCCCTCTAGTGGTCCTCATCACCTGGATTATTGTAATAGCTACAGGGGACTGTGCCACTCTCTGTTGTTCATCCTGTGTACTCAGAGGACTCATGACATCTTGATGTTGGGGTCCAGGTACAGTGTGTCTGCTATGATTGATCAGGCTAGTACAAATGCAGCAGTCTCTCCCACTTGTCAGGCACAAATACTCCACTGGAACATTTGGAATAGGGATGTCTCTGCATTTGTACAACTCACATTTCCTTTGTGCTATGTGAATGACAGATTCAATTTTACTCCTAGAGCACAGGACAGGGCCTTAGGGCAGTCCATGCTGGGTGGACCTATGGCAGGGCCTCTCATTCTCTATTCAGCCACTGAAGTGACTTTCCTAAAGCGCATGTCCAGCCATGTCATCCCCCTCCTTAGTAAACTCCTGTAGCTTCCTGTTATCTCTAAGATCGACTGCAAAATCTTATGTTTGATGTTCAAAGCCCTTGATAAGTCAGCCCCCTCCTCCATTTTCCAGTCTGTTCACACTTTCTTCTCTAGGACATAGTCTTCTCTCCAGTTTGGACCATTCTCTGGCTGATCTTGGGCCTGCTAGGCTCCTCCTCTGCTCCAACTGCTGCCCTCCCTGACTTCTTTAAATTCATACTAAAACCTCAATCTCTCTTCATTCCAAGGCTTTCCTCTGATAATCAGCTCTCATTTATCATGACTACAGTTTGCTTTGTGTGGATTTGTTTGCCTTATGTGTCTTCCTTCCCTCAGATTTTTTTTTATCCCTAGCACTTAGCTCAGTGCCTGGTATGCTGAAGGCACTTAATAAATATTTACTGATTTATTAATAAGGTTAAGTACAGGAGGAACAGAGAAAGAATGAGGGAAGTGGAGGAAATCGGTGTTGGACTGCAGAGGGCACTCCAGGGCTGCTGCAGCTGAGCTGGGCAGATCTACTGCCTTTTCTTTTGCAGTCAACTTTTGATAGTGTCAAATGAGAGTATGTCTGTAATGATGCTTTATGACCACTTTACATGGATTTTTCAAGTCTAATTGTGAAGCATGTAGAACTGGGGTAGGAAGGACAGGAGTACACCACTGCTAGTTTTCAGTTATGAGATGGTTTCCTTAATTGGGCTCCCTGTTTCTTTGATGTATCTTTCACGTAGCTATCAACTGCTCATATACTGTCAGTGACCCTTGTGGCCCACCAGACCAAAGTGAAAACTACTCATTGTCAGTCACAAAATAAGCACTGTGATTTGATTCTAGCCTACTTTTCCAGAGTTTGTATTATTCCTTTCCTTACATTCTTTATTTGAACAACTTTGGACTAGTCATAGTTCTAAGGTCAGTGTTCTGGCTCTCATCTCTGTATCTCCTCTACACCTGGAACTATCCTCATTTCCAACTCCTTCCTTCCTCCTAGACTCTGTGCTCAGGTGCTGCCCCCTTGGATACATACCCAGCCCTCCTCTCCCAGGTTGACCTTCTTCAGATTTGTATACTTAATTTGTCCCAGTAGAACATGTCATTTCCTTGAGGGCAAGAAGTATTTTATTTTTGTCCAAAGATCTTTATGGTCTACAACAATTCTTTGTATACAGTAAACCTTTAAATATTTGCATGAAATGAAATGTTAGTTTTTCACTTAACTTTTATAAGACCTTCGAACTGAGGATTGAGACAGACTTTATAATCTAGTCTACCCCACCCCCATTTTACAGATAAGGAAACTGAAACTCAAGAAATTTGTCTGTAGTCTAATTGGGATTATGTCATCTCTCCTGAGAACACATTCAACCCTTACCCAGGATCCATTGCAAACAGTCTTGATTGATGAGAAACCCAAGACCCTGAGAGGACCCTGACTTTGACCAAGGTTGTCTAGCCAGTCTTTTGGGCCTCCTAGCAGAACCCAGGTCTCCTGTCTCCAAGGCTCAAACCCTTCCCCTCATGTAGTCTTTGGACTGAACACTTTGGACTGAATTCCTCTCTGTTGAATAGGGTTATAATACAAGGCCAGGAGACTTACATTCCTGAGGTTGTAGGAGGAAGTTTAACTCATTTTTTTCTGTTTCTGAAGTACTATATGCCTTAGGGTCTAGGGTTCCTCCTAATTAACCAGAGGTTAAAGGGGCCCAAGACACTCAGGAAACATCTGCCCCTTGGTCAAGGAAGGGAGCCAGCCCCACTGACTACTCCATTCACAGAGGTTTTAGACAACTTACATGGGGTCCATCAGCTATAAAAGGTAAGGAGGAATTTGAATGAAGTTTCTGACCAGGCTTGTTTGGTGGACTAGCCAGGAAGCTAGTAGTATTCTGAATATTTTGAAAGCAAAAGGAAAGAAAATGACTGCACATGGGCATGTAAAGTGTCATTTGGATTAATAATTCTTAATATTTTTCAAATGATAATTTGGCTTCAGCTGAAAGTATCTGGAAAATAAATTGTTCTGCAAGAAGCAGGCTCTCTTTGTTCCCAGACTGACAAATCTTACAACTCAACCTGTCTCATTCATTATCTTTTGAAATGTGTCCATTTCCAAAATCCCATAAAGATGGGCTCTGCTTGACCTTCAGTGATGGGAGCTCATTGCCTTCAGAGGAAGCCCCTTGCATCATTAAACCCCTCATACTAAAAAAGGTTTTCCTTTTATGGAACTGAAAATCTGTTTTGCAACGTTCCCCTCCCCCCTTCCTGTTTGTCTCCTCAAGCAACATTTAACAACTTTACTCCTGCTTCCCCCATGATAGTCCTTAAGATAATTGGAGGAAGTGATAAGCTCCCCTAAATCCTTTCTTCAGGGTAACCTCCCCAGAAGTCCTTGGTCTTCTAGTTCCCTCCCTGTGCTGGTTGCCTTCCTCTTGTGCCTGTTAGCCTGCCTTTCTCTTCTAGATGTGGCTTTGTGGCTTTCAGGAGACACTGTGGTTCAGATACTGTTTGACCAAGACAGATGATGGTAGCTCAGCACTCCCTTGTTCCAGCTACCTTATTTTCTCTGCTAAAGCTTAGGTTCTTTATTCCCTCCCCCTCTTCCTCTCATCTGAGTTTTGTCTTAACAAAATAGATAGATGGGAAGCCCAAGTAGAAAGCTTTCTTGTTTGTCTAATCTCAGGAAAGCCTAGGCCCTTTGCTTCTGCTCTAAGCATTCTGATCCAGTTTGAATCCAGTTGCTAAGATTGGTACCCACATGTGTCCTCTAGTAAAGGATCTCTTGAGAGATAGGGAAAGCCAGCTCTTGCACTTTTTGGGAAAAACAAATATGAACTACTACCCTTTCATGCAGGGATTAGACTCACTACATATGCCTGCCAGAGGTTGTGGTCAAGTATAGTAGCTTTAAGGTGAGAATCTTACTATTTGGGCCCTTGGAGGGATAGAATTATCTTGTAAATACCAAAAAAAAATTTCCATTTTTGAAGTTAAATTTTGTCTATTTTACTTATTACCTACATTTTGCATTGGTCACCTTTTCTAGAGAGCTGTCCTTTAAAATAAATAAGGGGGTGCCTAGGTGGCGTAGTAGATAAAGCACTGGCCTTGGAGTCAGGAGTACCTGGGTTCAAATCTGGTCTCAGACACTTAATAATTACCTAGCTGTGTGGCCTTGGGCAAGCCACTTAACCCCATTTGCCTTACAAAAGCCTAAAAAAAATAAATAAATAAGATAAAGTAAAGAAGGGGCAGGGGGAGGAGGGAGAAAAAAAATCTGTAAAACTAATTAACATATCACAGAAAAATCTTAGGTTATCTACAGTTCTGTACACCCCTGATCTTCCCTACAAAGAAGCTGAGGGAGGTGTCTAATGATAATAGCCAAATTGGTTATAATGCTGCATGTCCCCTTTTCAAAGCCACTTTCTTTGTTATTATATATTGTTATTCAGATTGGATGTACCAATTCACAACTCCACCAACTGTGTATTAGTGTGCTATATTTCTACCACTAGGTGGGTGGTACATTGGATAGAGCACCAACCCTGGAGTCAGGAGGACCTGAATTCAAATCCAGTCTCAAGATATTTAATGCTTACTAGCTGTGTGGCTTTGGGCAAGTTACTAGACCCTGCTTGCCTTAGACTCAGATGGCTCCAGAGGAAAAAGTGAGGCTGATGACTTTGCACAGCCTCCTCTCTCCCCCCTCCCCAAATACAATTCAGTGCTTGTCATGGCATCACTTCCCTGATATCATGGTCGTCTTCAGGAATGAAGGACAAGCATTATCATCAATATCTTTACAATTTTTTTTTTGTTTTTATGCAAGGCAAAAAGTAAGTTGATTTGCCCAGTGTCACACAGCTAGCAAGGGTCTGAAGTCCTATTTGAACTCAGATCCTCCCTCCTGATTGCAGGGCTGGGTCTCTATCCACCTAGCTGCCCCTCCAATACTGACTTGTCTCATTCTTTGTTATTTTGTTAATTTACTGGGAATGAGATGAATTCTAGGTATTGTTTAGATTGCCTTTCTCTTATTTGTTATCTGAAGCGTTCTTTCATGTAGTTGGATTGGATTCTTCTTCCCCCCCCCCCCTTCAGGGAGTTTATTGAAGGAGATAACTATGTACCTGCATAAATAAGTGCAGGATGGAGGTGTGTGTGTGTGTGTGTCTATAAAATAAATGCAGGGTAAGCCACAGTAGGAATGGGAAAGGTAAGGAAAGGCCTCACATAGAAGAAAGTGCTTGATCTGAGTCTCTTTTATACAGTTATTCATTATTTTCAATTCTTTTGAAATTAACTATTGGGGAAATGGCTTCCATTTCTTAGTACTTTAAGGTTTGCCAAGGGCTTTGTTTCCAACACCTTTATTCTACAGATGGGCAAACTGAGACCTAAAGAAGTTTGATGACTGTCATTCAAACAGAAATTTACTGTCATGCAAACAGAAAATATTACAGCTCAATTTTAACCTAGGTCTTTAAGTAATGGTGTGGAATGTTAGAAGTAGGAGGGGCCTTAGTTTACCAGGTATCAGAGCTGGACAGTCTTTGAGTAGTGTTCCCTGGGAATCTGGTGGTTTTTTTCACATCTGTTTGTGGTAATGGGCCAAGCCAGGCATATTACTCCACCTTTTCTGCTGTGAACATCTGTGTGATTTAGATAACCTTGGTCCCCATGCTTTCAGGTACCACTGGGAGAATATGGTCGTTTTTCCCAGAAATTTTTTTGTTTTTGTATTTGTGTGATGTAAGAGGCCCTTCCAATGTTTAGTCTCCCCTCAGGTTTCACTGGTGGCAGCTGAGAGGACTTAGGCTTAGAACTCAAAAACTCTGCTTCCCCCCCGCCCTTGTTCCCTCCACTCTTTTTGTTGAGTTGCCCCTGACCTGGAAAGATCAAACAACAGCATAAATGACTAGGGGGAGGCGGGGATCGAAAATGATTCCTTCCTTTGGGATTGTTTGTGGTATGACTTGGGCTCTGATTCCTTCCCTCCATCCCTTTTAACTCCATGAATGTGCTCATTTCCTTGAGTTAGATGGGCCACTGTAGACCTAGCCTATGCCAGCTCTGTCCTGCCTAGGCTACTGGGGCCTCTCTGGCTGTTGCGCATCCTGCTGCAGAACCAATTAAGCCTTCCTAGCCCATGGAAATGAACATTTTTTAAGAGACCAGATGAGAGAGAATGACTCACCATTGAGTGAACTTTGATCCATCTGGAGGAAAGAGTTTTGAACGTGATGCACAAAACCAGTGAAAGCCCAGCATGGCCAAGAACAGCTTCCTATCTGGCAACAGGGTGCTTCTGAGGATTTGGGGGAAGAGGTAGCCACGGTGAAGGCCAAACTAGAGTATTGGGCCCAGCAGTACCACATTCACTCTTTACTCTGTCATTTGGTATTAGTTCCTGCCATTATAAAGGGTAGCTATTTCTATCAATTTAGTCCAATAAAGTAGTTATAATAGTAAGAAGAAATCTCTTGAATTTTACACGAACTTTTTTTTTTTTTAGGTTTTTGCAAGGCAAATGGGGTTAAGTGGCTTGCCCAAGGCCACACAGCTAGGTAATTATTAAGTGTCTGAGACCGGATTTGAACCCAGGTACTCCTGACTCCAAGGCCCGTGCTTTATCCACTATGCCACCTAGCCACCCCATTACACCAACTTTTCAAAGCTATTTCCATTTGTGTTATCCCCATTTTATAGACAAGAGTTGATGCAGCAGAAGGACCAGAATGGTTAAGTCTCTTTGCTAAGTAAGGTAGCATCCACATCTTTTCCATCTGTAAAATAGATGGACTGAATATAGTCTTTGAGGACCCTTATTACACCACAACCCCATGAGCTCTGGGCCTTGAATTATAGAGGTAGAAGAAATCTTAATTGATCTCTTATATAGGCAAGGGAACTGAGTTCCAGAAACAGCAAGTGGCTTTCCATGGTCTTGAACCCAGTCTTGGGTCACTTAAGCCCAATTAATCAATTTATTTGCAAGCATTCAGAATAATCATTTTTCTTAGGAGGGAAGGGTCTCAAATGTAATTTGATGAAGAGTTTGTATGTGGAATTAGAAGACATGGCTTTAAAGGCCATCTCGGGACTTGGAGGGACTTTGGGTATATCACCTCTCTGATCCTTAGTTTCCTCATCTTTAAAATTAGGAAGTTGGATTGTAAAATCCCTTTCAGTTCCAGACCTCTGACCTCATTATCTTATAATCCAGTATTTGGTCAAAAAAGGAAATCTGTGACTTTCATAAAACTTGTTCTGTAACTAAGATTGCAAGCCTATCTTTTGCTGAATTTGAATAGTAATATGTAGGTTCCTGAACCCATCCCCTCATAGTGAGTCTGGTTTTCTCAATCTGCCTTTGGGACTTGGAAAAGTTTGATGGCCTCCTAGGAATCCATTTTTTAAAAGAAAAATTTTTTTTCCAATTATATATTTAAAAAGCTTTTCAACATTTATCCACTTGCATATTTATAAATTACAAAATCTTTTCCCTACCCCCAGTGGTGAACAGTCTAGTGAACATTGTACATGTACATTTTTATTTAACATGTTTATATATTAGTTATTTTATGTCTGAGGAATTAGCATTAAGGGAAAAGAAAGAAAATAATGGATTAGGAAGGAAAAATCTAAGAGAAATTTTTAAAAAGTGAACATAGTGTTCCTTCAGATTCTGAGATTTGTGGGGTTTGGTTTTTTTTTTTTTTCCCATCTGGATGTGGATGACATTGTTCATAACAGGTCTCCCAGGGTTGTCCTAGTTCTCTGAACTGCTGAGACGAGCAACATCCATTATAGTTGATAAGTTCACAATATTGTTGTGAATGTATATAATACTCTTTTAGTTCTGATCCTTTCACTCAGCATCAGTGCATATAATTCTTTCATGCTTCTCTAGAGTCTGACCATTCATCTTTTCTTATAGAACAGTAGTACTTCATAACATTCATATACCGTAACTTGTTTCAGTCATTTTCTATTGATTTCCAATTCTTTGCGACTTCAAAAAGATCTGCTACAGATATTTTGGAACATGTGGAATTTTCCCCATTTTTTTATGATTTCCTTGGTATTGCTGGGTTAAAGGGTATGATCATTTTTATTGCTCTTTGAGCATAGTTCCATATTGTTCTGCAGAATGGTTGGATTATTTCACAACTCCACCAATAGTACATTAATGTGAGAATCCATTTTCTCTCTTTCTCTCTCTCTCTCTCTCTCTCTCTCTCTCTCTCTCTCTCTCTCTCTCTTTTTATAGATTTTTGCAAGGGAGTAGGGTTGCTTATGATCACATAGCAAAATATGTATTAAGTGTCTGAGGTCAGATTTAAACTCAGGTCCTCTTGACTCCAGGACCACTGTGCCACCTTAACTACCAGAATCCATTTTAAAAGTGAACATATCAATGATTGTTTTACTAAAAGTTTATTGAAATTCACATGAGAAAAGGCTTGGTGGAGACAAGACAGGCATTGGGGGTATGAGAGTCTGTATTTGTGACTTTGCTTTGTCACCTAAAGACGTAGGTCTCCCATGGTATTATCTGGGTGAGTAACTGAAGAGGATCTGTATTGCTTATTTAAAAATATGCATTAAACAGCTTCTTCTTGGTAACTATGGTACTTCATGGCCTCAGACCAACTAGGTAATGGTCCAGGAGGTAGCAGAACAGATCCAATGCAGAATCTTGTTTTAGGTCTGAAAATTTTGTAACTGCAATACCAGAATCATTCTGAATTAAGTGTTTCATAGATACCTTATTGGAAAAAGATTGGGGGCAATATAAAGCTGCAGGTCACAAATGGAGACCAAGGGAAAAGATTGAGATGGTGACCAACTAGTTTATTATTATTCTGTGTAGTCTTTTTTTTTCGAGATTCAAATCTATTAATTTCATTGATGGAAGAAATACTAATATAGAAATTTCATACTTAGTGGCATATCATCAGCTTTTTTTGTAACACAATTTTAAGATTATTTGGGACTTTGAGAAGTTGAAGGATTTGCCCAGAATCACAGAGTTAAGTTGGACTTAAACTTCAGGTCTCCTGACTCTTGGCAGCTTCTATATCACTTCCCATTAGTATCTATGAAATAAATCTTTAATTTTTTAAAGGTAGCTATATTAGTTTCTTGACTTTAAAAACTGTAAACATATAGCCATGTGTAAAAGCACATTAAGGTTCATTTTTCTCTTCTGCCACTTTTCACATTTGCATTCAGGCTCTCAGCTTCCTATATGCAATGACACCATGAGTTTGTGGATCTTTATGTGCCGCAGAAATGCTCTGTGAGCAACAGGATCATTGTGGCCAATGACCATGTGTCCATCTAGATGAACGTGACTGAGGTTGACAAGGTCACTGGCAGATTCAATGGCCAGTTTTTAAAACATATGCAATTTGTGGAGTATTTCGTAGAATGGGAGAATCTGATGACTCTATTCTCTGGCTGGCAAAAAAATGATGGTATTGTTTCAAAGAACTTCTAATTGAGGAAATCTTGTGGAATGCTTTAATAAGTCAGAAAAACAGCAAAAAAAAGGCAGCACATTAAGAGCTTTTCACTTTTAAAACTTAAGGAATCAATGTTTCCCCAAGTCTGAGAAAAAGAGAGAGAGAGAGAGAGAGAGAGAGAGAGAGAGAGTCTCCCACTCAACTAAAATCTTAGTGATAGATGTCAGAGCTGAAAGGAATCTTTGAATAGACTATATTAGTGCTGCAGGTGGGCCATTGGGAAGGTCCAAACAAAACCTGTAATTGAACCTGCTGGCTTTATTTCATTTATTTATTTTGCCTGCTAATTTTATAGATGTGTACATGACCAACCTACAAAGGTAAAGTTTTACAAAGCTGCCTATTTAGGACTGAGAGGAAATCTTTCAGTCTAGCCCCATTATTTTACAAATGATGTAACACAGGTATTAATTGAGTGAGGCAGGATTTTAATTCAGGCCTTCTGACATTAGATCTAGCATTCTTTTCATTGTTTCATTTGCCATCTAATATTAGAGTTTGAATGATCATATTATAGGATCATCCCTGAGCAGACTCTTGAAGATTAAGGGTTGGTATGTTGAGCTCTAAAGCTCAACCAGAGCCCAGAGTTTCCTTACCTCCATTCTCAGTGCTGCGCCTAGCCAGCTTTTTCTAAGTAGCTACCAGCCCAGAATGAGAGGACCCCCCCCCCTCAGAATTTGAGAGCATTTATTTTTGTGAATAGAAGACTTGGGTCATTTTAACCTAGATTTTATTGTATTGATTTTAAGATTTTGGGGATTGGGGAGGCAGGAAGTAAGTTTGGTTTCTTCATTCAAATGGAAACAAGCCCTCCAACCAAAATCTATTTTAAAAGATGTTTTAAAAAATTTGGCTATAGAATTTTCTTCTTGCTCCAAGCTTTCAAGCAGCTAAGATACTAACCTTCAAAACTAACTACCAGTCATATCCAATAAGAAAATGTTTCTTCCAGCCAAAAATCTTTTCCCACCTACCCCACCCTCCAAGGCCTTTTAGACGAGAGGCTGTGGTTGCAGCTCACTCTCAGAGTCAGATTTAATTATTGCCTCACCAGAGTCAATCAGGATTGCTGTAGAGAGCTATTACTATTCTCTGGCCTACAACCCATTGGTGGCCCTTCATATGAGGTCCATGGGTGCTATGATCAGGGACAAAGTAAGAGGAAAAATAAAAAGGGGCTGAATTATAAAGCAATGAAACTTCCTTTAAAAAGTTAAAATAAATATTCATTAATGATGTCCTTCTCTGGTTCTTCATCACAGTGAAGAAGTAACCCTGTACTCTTTGAAGGGCAGTGCTAGGTACTCTGCTATTTGCAGTGATCTTCTAATAAGGGGATGAGGAAGGGATGACAGGATACTAGCTATACTGAAGAAATCATAAGTCCCTGAAGTATAACTTCAGTTAAGTATTGAGATCCTAGAATCTTTGAATTTCAAGGCCAGACAGGGTCTTAATTTAATCATCTTGCCCAGCTTCTTATCTGGGGTAGGTGACATCTGCTCTATAGATCCCCTCATGGGGATCATTCAGCCCCTAAAGGCAGGCTGCTGCCAGAAAGAGTTAGTTGCCTTTCATTGTTAGACATCTCAGATTGCTACGAAGTGCCTCCTTCCTTCAGAATTGCCTCCCTGTAACTTCTTTTTGGTCCTGTTTCTGCCTTTGGGGTCAAACAAAATGAATCTGCTCCTTCTTAACCATGAAAATCTTTTGAAGTAATTTTCTTTATTGTAAGTTTAATATAAATTTGTTTTGATATGTTACTTCCAACTATATCCCTTTAGTACCTGTAGAGTCATCCCTCATAGTAAAAATTTACCTAACAAAATGAGGCAAAAATGATCAACACCAAAAATCTATATACCACATTTTTGAGTTCCCCATTTCTTCGTGCAATAAAGAAGATAGTGTGGTTTTCCATCACTATTTTGAAACAAACTTTGGTCATTTTGTTTTTGTAATCATCTTTATTGTTTTCCTGGTTCTGCTTATTTTATTTTGCATCAGTTCTTACATCCATAATCAGTAAGTCTTTATTAAGTATGTACTGTGTAAAACTAAAATTCAAGCTGCTTGAGTTCCCTATGCATCTGCATTAATCTCAGAGTTTCCATTTTTCTTTGACATTGAAATATTTTTTTCTTGTGTATTCAGAATTTTGATCTGTAGCTTGTCATCCTTATTTGGATCATCTTCCCAAGTAGAATAATCATTCCATTATATACTGCAAACCCTTTCTCTGAGGTCTTTGAAATGCTCTCCCAAAATCTAGGACTGAATTCTCTTCTTAACCCAACTTTATTTTTAAAGGTTCTTTGCAAGGCAATGCGGTTAAGTGGCTTGCCCAGGGTCAAACAGCTAGGTAATTATTAAGTGTCTGAGGCCGGATTTGAATTCAGGTACTCCTGACTCCAGGGCCCGTGCTTTATCCACTGCGCCACCTAGCCGCCCTGTTGATAACATTCTATACCAAGTTGTTTATTAATACTTAGGAAATCATTTTTGTTAATTTACACAAATAATAGATCAAATAATTATTATTGTTGCCAGAAGACCTTATTGTGCTTTTAGTGTGTATATAATAGTTAATAATAATAGCTTATAGTTTTGCAGCACTTAACCAGGTACCAGGCACTGCCATAAGCATTTTACAATGATTATTTAATTTGATCCTCACAGCAGCCTTGGGAGGTGGGTGCTATTGTTAGCTCCATTTTACAGATGAAAAAACTAAGGCAAACACATGATTTGCCCAGGATCACACAACTAGCAAATACCTGAGACAATATTTGAACTCAGGTCTTCCTGAATCTGTATTCACCTTGAGTCACCTGTCTCTATAGCTACCAAAATTACAGCTGGCATTTATATTATGTTCTGGGAACGATATGGTAAGAGTTCTTGTAACCTTCTCTGAGGTTTATAACAAAATTATATTGCGAGTTTTGAGATTAGTAGATTGTCACTTTGGTAGTCAGGGGAGGGGCGGCTAGGTGGCACAGTGGATAAAGCACCGGTCCTGGAGTCAGGAGTACCTGGGTTCAAATCTGGTCTCAGACTCTTAATAATTACCTGGCTGTGTGGCCTTGGGCAAGCCACTTAACCCCATTTTCCTTGAAAACCCCAACCTTTAGGGAGAAAGTAGTGGTATATTTCACTGCCCAAAGAGAAGAGCCCTGAATGTGGGCACTCATTCTCTGAATGGTCCGAGAAAGCACTGCAGCTTTCTGTCCACCTGGACTCTGCCCCATATTGTCTAAGATGTGCCTTAAGGGCTGAGGGACGGGGCTTGTGATGAGTTGATGATTAACTCCTCTTTCTAGTGAGCTTTTCATAATCTGCTAATTCCAAAGTCACATACTTGCAATGTTATGTGTTGTGCCAGAAGCCAAATTTTAGAAAGATTAGACTGGAGGGAAATCAAGGAGGACATGGAAATTTTGCCATAAAAGTATCATTGAAAAAACTGAGAATGTTTAGCTTAAAGAAGAAAAGCCAAATGGGTTGGAGTCTTGTAGAGGCTGAAGGTTATGGTCAGAGAGAATACTCAAGGACTATAGTGCTTTGGCCCCTTGTTGGAAGAATAAAGAGAATAAAAAGGAAGGGGAGCAGTCAGGCTTTAGCTCAGCTGACGCTAGAATTTCCTATCCAGCAATGAAATGATTTACCAGAGGACTAAAGTAGAATTTTTTTTTGGAGTTGATCCAAGTGGAGGTTGGATGATCACACTAGTAAAGGAAGTCAGGAAGGAATTCATTTCTGAGTTGGTAAGTTGGAGAAGATGTCCTCAGTTTCAGCACCAGCATTCTGTTCTGAGGTATATTACAGATCTGATGTTCTAGGTTCGAGAGTTCATTCTGCTAATCGAAATTCCAGGGTCCTTATAGCTTCGGTGCATCTCTCTGGTAGAATGTGAGCCTCCAAAGGCCTCTGTCTCATTTTAGGTGGTATATCCCCACTCCCAGGTCTGACATCATTTTGTGCTTTCAGGGAGTGTCTAGCTCAAAGGTTCCCTTCTACCCTCTGCAGTTTGTCCATCTTTTCCTGAATCCTCTGTTTCCCTTCCTACTTGCCCACCTTTCTAGAGATTCCATCACTTGGCCTCCAGCCCTGGTACTGCCTCTTAGCTGGGTGACTTGGGGAGTCATTTGTAAATTAATGAGAAGTTGGGTTCCATCATTTGATTGACTTTCCACCTCTTAAAATCCTGTGCCTACACTGTGCCAAGGGAAGGATGCTCTTATGTGCTCTCTCTGTCTCTTTCCTCTCTCTCATCCACTGTTCCCTCTTTTGAGCTTCTACAGGTCCTGAATTTTTTTCCGTCCCTGAATTGCTTATTGTACATGTGCTCTCACCCTCACCTTGCCCAGCAGTGTGCTAGACAGGGACATGTCTTATTTGCCATGTCTCTTGAAATACCCAAGCCAGGATCCTAGTTAATAGTGGCTTAAAAAATGTTTGTGCTCTCTTGCCTTCCAGAACCTGCTCTATTTGTCAGTCCAACCTAAGCTGGGAGTCACTTTTCAATCTGATCACTTGTCTTCAGAGTCTTTCAGTAACTTATTGTCTGCAGGCATTCAGGGCTTCAGAGGTAGCACGACCCCAAATCATTGGTCTTGGGGGTGCATCATGACTTTGCTTTTACACATTTCCTTTCTTTGAAGTCTCTTCTCTTTATGTATTTACTTAAACTATTTTCTATGTTTATATAGGTAAGATAAGTCAAAAGTGCTAGTGGAGTGAGCGAGGAAAGAAGAATAACCTAGTTAGGCTTATTCCATTTATCCTCTTAGGGCTGGACTTAGAGCAATGGATAGAATTTGCAGAAAGGAAGATTTTTTGACTCTGTAAGAAAAACCTTCTGAATAATCTGAACTGTCTCAGTAAGGAATGGGATTGAAAGATAGTGAGCTCCCCATCATTGGAGGTCTCCAAAGACAAAACTACGTGACTGACCTCTTGTTAGGGATTCAGAGTGTGTGGGGGGGTATTCCTGTTCAGATGAGATAGAAAGGGCAGGTGATCATACCTCCCATCCAACTCTGAAATTCATTGATTATATTTATTTCTTTCAATAAGCTTCTTCAGGGGGTGGCTAGGTGGCAGAGTGGATAGTGCACCGGCCCTGGAGTCAGGAGTACCTGAGTTCAAATCTGGCCTCAGACACTTAATAATTACCTAGCTGTGTGGCCTTGGGCAAGCCACTTAACTCTATTTGCCTTGCAAAAACCTAAAAAAAAAAAAGAAAGAAAGAAAGCTTCAGTTTTTCCTTCCTTTCATCCAACTTACTAAATTTCCTCATTATGAGGAAATCATCAGGAGCATCAGGAACTTATCATTATGTCCCTATTTTATAAGATAATAAATATTGTTACATTTCTATCCAGTGCCCCTCCTGGGGCCATATCCTAAAAGAGGTCCACTGGAGAGAGCAGTGGTAGGCATTTGACTTCTAGATCCTGGGACCAAGGGGGGCAGGGAATATGGAGCTGGGAGGAGGGAAGGATCTTTTCCTTTGACCTCTGAGGAAAGGGGGTACCACCTACCAACTCTAGCTCATCTGTTTCCTGGATTGAGGGATGACCAGACATAGTTATGTTTAAGGTGAAATATTTTCTTTATTTTGTCCTCTTCCACACTGCTCCACTACACAGGCTTCAGGAAGGGACAGGAGACTCATCCCAAGCATCTAAGGTCCCTGAACTGGAGTTAACCATGTAAAACCTGTAAAATAAAGGAACTGGACTGAATGTAATGCTCCAAAATTCCTTCTAACTTTTAAGTCCTTTGAGACAAGGTTTTCAAAGCAATTCAGATATAGAGCTATTGGGAAGGGGGATTCTAGTCTCATTTTTTTCCTATGGGGAAACTGAGGCACAGAAATGTTGAAATATTCTCAAAGTCAGAGTAAGAATTTGACTCAGTGAGCTCAGTTCTTTCTCTAGAATTACTTCCCCATCTCCTGGCTTATCTTTCAGTGTGTAATTTTGTCAAGGCTGTTTGCATTGTGCCTCATGGTTATCTATTAAACCCAAGATCTTCAGTCTGACTTTCAAGGGTCTCTCTCCTTAGTTTTACTTCACCTTATTTCATGTCTTCCTCTAGGCTCATGGCCTTTCTTTTCCCCAGAAACCCTTGCTTGGCTCTGTCGCTTTCCTTGAAGCCTTCCTTGTCTGCACTGCAACAGAGAGATCTGGTCCACCCCCTCATTTTACCGAGGGGGCAGCTGAGGCTCTGATGGCTTCAGCGACTTGCTCGGAGTCATGTAGAGTCAGGGTTTAAATCCAGACCTTAGAACTGCCAGCGTTTTCCCCATGATTCAGTGCTGCCAAGCAGGGATGTGTCCTTGCTTCTTACTTGGCTTCTGTCTCTGCCCTCCCTCCCTTCTTCTGATGCTCACCTGGTCTTTTGCATTGGCAAGTATGCTGAGAAGTCTTAGAAAGGGGATTGCATTCTTGCTTTCTTTAGGACCAGGACCAGCCAGAAGTCACACCACATGAGAGGGCAGTCAGCACCAGCCTGTTTGTCCCACAGGTGGGAGGCTGTTCTGGCTGATGGCCAAGTGAAGCTGTCTTCCTCAGCCCACCTCCACTCTTATCAACTCCTATTCTAGGGGAACACTCCCAGCCCCTCATTACCTTACTCACCCACCAGATCTGTGGGATATGAGATTTAGTCACACTGTGATGTGGCACTTCTTGGTATTTAGGAGATTTTGAATCTGGGTCCAGAGGCTCCAGCTGCAGAGTTCTGTCTCTTGCTCAGGACCCTCGTAATAATGTGTTTAGCTCTGGCTGCCATGTTTGAAGAATGAAATTGAGAAACTAAAATATGTCAGGACAGGCAGTCTAAGATGAAGAAAATTCTGTCCTCAGACAAACATTTGCAGGAACTGGGACTGTTTCACCTGAAGAGAAGCTTTGGGATGGGGTTAGTCTTCGTATACTAGACCTATACGGAGAAGTTAACAGACCCAAAAGGGACAAGTTGTCCAACAGCAGAGAACAGCAGGTCCTGGGGTTCAAATCCTGCTCCTGACACTGTCCCTGAGTGACTATTGCAGGTCATTTTACCTTCTTGGGATGCAGTTTTCTACAGCTGTAAAATGAAGGGCTTGGATGACCGCTACCATTCCTTCCATCTATGACTGGGTGGTCTTGAAGAGCAGTTTCTCATCATTGGCGGTGGGGCTTCAGCAGGGCTTGGGTTCTAGTCTTCTTATCCAGAATGCTACAGAGCAGATTTCTGCTCAGATGGAGGGTTCTCTTAGTTTAGCTATTCCTTATGGGAATAACTTATTCTTTCCCCCTTCCTTTCCTTTGTAGTGCCTTGACTTAAATGCCTAATTAGAACCCTAGCTTCCTTTTGGATCTGTGTGTCAGATGGATGCAGGTTTAGTCTTTTTGTGCTCTGGGTCCAGTATGTCATTAGCTTTCAGGCTTGCTTTCCCTGTGCCAGTGGACCTTCCCCTCAAGTCTTATTCACGTTGAACTGTAAGAGACCTTCTCCTAAGTTTGTTGCCACTGCCACAGTGCAAAGGAGTTCAGACAAAGGCAGTTATAACATTGATTGTCTTGCTGTCCTGGGAGCCCTGGGGCAGCTGGTCCTGCAGGGTTTCTGGCATCAGATCCTGGAAAACACTTCACCACCCCCATAGCCAGATGGCATGATCTTGACTGTCCTCTGATCAGAGGACCTCAGGAACAAAGGCAGGGCAGTCCATGGGTGTTCTGCCTTCATCCCTTCCCTTAGGACACCACACATCTGCGTCATATTTCAGGAGAGGTGGTCCAGATAATGCACCAATGACAGATAATGCACCAATGAGAAGAAATAATCCCGAGGTCAATCATTTACTCCCCAAACTTGAAACTTTGTTTTACTGGTTCCTGGAAAGTTTTATGAGACATCTTTGCCATCTTTCATCAAGAAGATTGAACTGTAGAGTGTGGTTGGCTTAATACTGCAGAGCTACTTAAGGGAAAGCTCAGTTCCATCTCATTACCTATTCTTTGTTGTCTTAATGGTGCCTATTTTTATAGCATCATTTCTGGATATACCCTCCACCCTTCTCCACTCCATGCCCAATGAAGTCTTCCTTTGTAACAAGGAAAAGCAAGAAAGTTAAAGATCCACAAACTCTGCTTTGGCATATGCAACATTTTACCTACATAGACTGCCACTTCTCAAATGAAAGGAGGGATTTCCTTAGTTTTTTTCTGGGGTTTAGAGCAATTGTCCTCCAGTATGTAGTTTGCAGCTCATTTTATTCATTTCATGACTGTTATTTTTGTTATTTACATTGCCTCCACTTTTTTAATTGATTTTTTTGGTTTATTTATTTTATATTATTACAATGTTTTTTGTTGTGAGAGTGAATGTAAACCCCCCAAAAAAGATAAACCTCAAGAATAGTGAGAAAGAAAAGTGTACTTCATTCTGTGTTCAGATTCCCATGACTCTGTCTTCTTTATTATAAGTCCCAGAGAAGTTGCTTCACTATTTTTCCCATAGTTGCTATTACTAGCTGCATTTTCCTCCACTCTCATTTATTTTATTCTCTCTCTCCTTTCACTCTGTCCCTGCTCAGAAGTATGTTATATCTGAGTACCCCTCCCACGATCTTCTCTCTTTTCTATCACCTACTCCTCCTCCCCCCCATTCCCCTGTATACCATCCCTTTACTCTCATTTTTCTCTAGGGTAAGATAGATTTCTATACTCTATTAAGTGTGTATGTTATTTCCTCTCTGAGACACTTTTTTTATTAGAGATTTTATTTGAGTTTTACAATTTCCCCCCAATCTTACTTCCCTCCCCCACAGAAAGCAATCTGTCAGTCTTTATTTTGTTTCCATGTTGTACATTGATCCAAATTCAGTGTGATGAGAGAGAAATCATATCCTTAAGGAAGAAACAAAAAGTATAAGAGAGATAACAAGATCAGACAGTAAGATATCTGGGTTTTTTTTTCTAAATTAAAGGGAATAGTCCTTGGACTTTGTTCAAACTCCATGGCTCTTTATCTGGAGACAGATGGTCTTCTCCATCACAGACAGCCCAAAATTGTCCCCGATTGTTGCACTGATGGAATGAGCAAGTCTATCAAGGTTGAGCATCACCCCCATGTTGCTGTTAGGGTGTACAGTGTTCTTCTGGTTCTGCCCAACTCACTCAGCATCTTTTTGAGACATTTCTGATGAGAATGAAGGCTCGCTCATTCCTCCCTCATCTTCCGCTGCTTCATTCCATTGCCAAAGCTTTATCTTGACTCTTATGTGAAATATCTTATCCTCTTCTTCCTCTCCTTTCCCTTCCTCCCAGTACTTTCCTTTATCACCCCCTGACTCCATTTTGTTTTACTACATGATACCATTATATTTTAATTCCTTCCTGTACCTTGTCTATGTTCCTTCTAATTGCTCTTATAAATGAGAAAGTTCATATGAGTTATCAGTGTCTTCTTCCCACACGGGAAGGCAAACAGTTCAACATCATTAAGTTCCTTGTAATTAGTCCTTGTCTACCCCCTCTGTGGTTTACCTGAACCCTGTAATTACAGATCAAACTTTCTGTTCAACTCTGGTTGTTTCAGTAGGAAAGTTTGAAAGTCCCCTGTTTCATTGAAAATCCATCTTTTTCTCTGAAAGAGAATGTTCACTTTTGCTGGGTAGTTGATTCTTAGTTGTAAACCAAGATCTTTGGCCTTCTGGAATATCATATTCCAAGCTCTACAAGCCCTTAATGTAGATGCTGTCAGATCCTGTGTAATTCTAACTATAGAGCCATGGTAGTTGAATTGTTTGTTTCTGGCAGCTTTTAGTATTTTCTCTTTGACTTGGGAGTTTTGGAATTTGGCTATAATATTCCTGGGAGTTTTTCTTCTGGGATCTCTTTCAGGAGGTGATCAATGAATTCCCTCAATTTCTGTTTTGCCCTCTGCTTCTAGCATCTCAGGGCAATTTTGCTATATTATTTCTTGAAGAATTAAGTCTAGGCTCTTTTCCTGGTTGTGATTTTCAGGTATCCCAATAATTTTTAAGTAATCTCTCCTGGTTCTGTTTTTGAGGTCAGTTGTTTTTCCAATGAGATATTTCACATTTTCTTCTAATTTTGGGTTCTTTTGGTACAGTTTTATTTCTTCCTGATTTCTTGCAAAGTCATTGGCTTCCTTTAGGTCCATTCTACATTTGAAGGAGTTATTCAGAGAGCTTTTTTACTCCTTTTCCAGCTGGCCAGTTCTAATTTTTTAGGGCATTCTTCTCCTCATTTGCCTTTTGTGTTGTTTTTTCCAGTTGACCTAAACTGGTTTTTAACATTTTATTTTCTGCAGTATTTTTTTGTATTTCTTTCATCAAGCTGCTGACATGGTTCTCATGATTTATCTGCATTGCTGTCATTTCTCCTCCCAATTTTTCCTCTACCTCCCTTAATTGCTTTTCAAAGTCTTTTTTTGAGTTCTTCTACTGCCTTAGCCCATTTTCTATTTCTCTTAGAGCTTTTGGATACAGAAGATTTAAGTTTGTCATCTTCTCAGTGTGTATTTTGATTTTCCATGGGACCAAAGTAATTTGCTATGGTCAGATTCTTCTTTTTTTCTTTTTTACTCATTTCCTCCGCCTATGACTGATTTGCTGCACTTCCAAGCCTTTGGGAGGTTTTGGGGACAATCTACAGAGACCTTAATTCCTCCAAGGTCTTATGAGAGGCTATGACTGCTCTCTTGCCTGTGTTCTGGTATGTGGATGACCATAGGTCCTCCCCCCTCTGCCCTGGAGTTATATTAGGAAGGTCCCTGCTCAACTATGGTGGTGTGGGGGCCCAGACTGTACCCTGGATCTAAGTGTGAACAAACAGCTGAGTCCTGCCCCAGAGAGAGCAGAGAGATCTCTACAGCCTCCTCCGACCCCCTTACCCACTGCTCTGGAAGTGCTGGGTGGCTTCCCTGATTCCCGCTGCATGTTCTCACTGCAGGACTACTCTGAGGCTGGTTCTACTCCGCAGAGTGCAGCAGAGTTCTCTCATCAGCCCTTCAGGCTATCTCTGGTGATCCCTGGGCCAAGAGGTCTGGAAACTGCCCCCTCTGCCATGGACCCAGATGTCCCCAAGGCACCCAAGCACTTCACAGGGGCTGTTCCTGGAAGGTTGGTGCTGGTTTGCTCCAGCCCAGCTGCACTGTCCGCAGCTCTTTACAGCTCCCAGTTCCAGTGAAACAGACCTTTCTTGCAGATCTTCTAAGTTTTCTTAGATTGGGAAATTGTATCACTCAGTCTTTCTTTTGGTTCTGCCCCTTTAAATTTTGACTAGAGTCATAATTTGATGACTCTTGGAGTATTTTGGAGAATGAGTTTCCAGGAATTCCTGCCTTCACACCACCATCTTGGCTCCACCCTCACCCCCCTATTACCTCCACTCTTGAAAGACTAATCAGATGATTTGCCTGACCATGTACACTTTTTCTCCCTCTTGGAAATTCAAACCTTTATCCTCATTCATTAGACTCTTGTTTTTTGTTTTTTGGTTCCTACAGTTCTCTCAAGACTCATGGAAAGGCCACGTTTCTGAGTAAACCTTTTAGAACATGGCCACCAAGATGTTTGCATACCATATAGAACTGAAAGGGCATATTCAAAGTTGCCTAGTATTCAAACAATAATTTGCTAGAGGAAAAAGTCCAGAGGGGAGAAATGAGAGCCATAGCCAAGACTGACCCCCCCCCCCCCCCACAAGTCTCCTTATATCAGTATAGGTGTTATTTCTAACATATTCTTCTGTAGACTAGTGTCTTTCCAGACGGGAAGCTAGAAAGAAATTGCCAAAGCCTATATACTGTCCCGGCTTTCTCAGAAGTATTCTGCATTTTCTAGGGCCTCAACTTAACTTTCTTCCTATTTCATGTTCTGGGGTGTTGGCCTCAGTCTGAACTTATTTTAGCTGCTTAGTTTCACACTCTACTTCACTTGTGTTCACTTAATTCCAAACCAGATCTCTGGTCTTGACTTCTTAGCTCAGTTTCAGCCCACAGATTATATTTATTCCTTTACATTAACCCTGTCACTCTTCTCCCCTTATCTCTATATGCTCAGGCCAGCAAATATTAATTCAGTGATATGGGGTGGAGCAGAGAGATGCAAGGATGAGACACAAGGAGTTAATCTAGTGGGAGAGAAGACTAGAGATTGAGATTGTTTTTATTTATTATTTATTTTAGGTTTTTGCAAGGCAATGGTGTTAAGTGGCTTGCCCAAGGCCACACAGCTAGGTAATTATATAAGGTGTCTGAGACCAGATTTGAACTCAGGTCCTCCTGACTCCAGGGCCGGTGCTCTATCTACTGCACCACCTAGCCACCCCTTAGAGATTGAGATTGGATAAATGTAGGAAAGGGTACAAAGTACCACAGTGGGCTGCAGATGGTGGGTGGAGAGACCATCAAGAGTTCACTTGCTTTAAGGAAGAAATAGTCTTTGAGAAGGGCCTAGAGGAACTTTCTAGGCTGATGTAGGGCATTCCAGGCAGAGAGACCAAAACAACCTATGCCAAGGTGTATAATTGGGAAGTTGTAAGAAATGTTTCTGACTGCCCCTTGCTTTTTATTCCTTCAATCTTTAGTAATCTTCCCTGTAGAGTATGGGAGCCATGGCAACAGTGATAGATTCAATGAATGAAGGAGCTTTTTAGGAGTGAATTAATTAAATGTTTGGCCAAATATAGTAGGCAAATGATATTATGAATAGCCAAATAAGCCTTGACAGAAAAAAGGTTCCCCACACCTGCTTGTAGCATAACACCCTACCCCCCCCCCCCCCACAATCCAGGGGGTTTCACAGCCTGGGACAGGAACCCTTGCAGGGTCAAGGATTTGGTAAATAGTAGACATGAAACTTAGAACTCCTTCGCATTGTAAGAGCGGGGAGTGTACACTGTCCAGTTCTTTCACACACATTCACACACACAACCCTCTCCCCGGTCCACCAAACAAATTAAGCTTAGGTCTGAGTCCCAGGGTACATATATGATAGGTGAATGAAGGAACCCTTAGTGTGTTCTCATACTCTGTTTTTTTAAAGAGTTCGTGAAAAAAGAAGCATAAGAAAAAAATAGTTTTCCATTTTACAGATAGAGAAAATAAGGTTCTGAAAAGGGGTAAATCACTTGCTTAGTTCTATGGTAGCTGAGCTGAGACTCTATTAGAACCCCTGTCTCTTGCTTCACAGTCCAGAGTGCTCTCTTGACTTTACCACTGCTACTGTTCTAGGGAGGGTGTAGATCCCAGGTTGGCCAAGACCTTTGATACACATACTCTGCCTCATTTCCTTCCTTGGATATAATGCTTATTACAACTTACTTTAAAGACAAATAATGTAGATTGGAGCCCCTTATAAAAGCTGGCACTTGTTCCTACTCCTAGACTATTGGTTTTGAGAAAAGGCTTTGACTTTATCCACTCCAATCAAGAGAAGCCTTCCTCTCATACTTGATTATGTGGGTCTTAATTGACCTCCTTAGAGTGAGATGATCAAGGGGTGCATTGTAGGTTATGGAGAGAATCCCTCATTGTAGAGTCTGGTAAAACTTAGCACCTTTTTGAGTTCAGCTTGCTGGCAGCCCACCTTGGGAGCCAGGGACAGAAGCTTATGATTTTTTTCCCTTGGCCTCTAGTGGCAGAACTTAATCCTCCTTTCCCCAGTAGTGTTCTAGACCCTCAGACAATATGAAATACAACCTCTCCTAAATAGGCACAAATCCCTAACCCCCAGTGGAAGATTTCCAAGTTGGGAAATTCACTATTTTTAGGAAGTTTTTATCAAACTAAAGTCTCTGTTCCCCACTGTTCCAGATTCTGACCCTGTAGTCATGAGCACGGTTACTAGTGCATGTTATAGCTCCTTGGTAGTATTGAAGCCCCTTGAGGGCTGCTTTGTCTGGATCCCTTGTGTTTACCACTACAGACACAGTAGTGATGTTTGTTGAATTGACCTGATCTTGAAAACACCTGCTTCTCTCCCTCCTCCCCCCAAAAAAATCTTTTGTTCTTCAGTTCTGCTTCCCCCAGTCCCTTCTGCCAGCCCATCATCATCCTGGTGACCCTCCAGGTTGATCCTGTTCATCCTAAAATGTGGTGCCTAAAATAGTGGCCCCGATCTTTAGGATGAACAACATGCTTTTCTTAATAGTTTAGGCTGCTTGGCAGTGTAAGTATCATAATTTCCATTTTTCAGATGCTGATAAGTTCTATTCCTCAGTCTAAATTTATAAATTTATGTATATTCCTTTTGACCTGACCAAACCTATTATTTGAATGACTCTCATTTTGGCATTGGTGTTTTTTGGGGGGAGTTGTGTTTTTATTCTGTAAATTACCAGAAGCTGCCTGTTTTTTCTCCCTTCCCCCTGCCTAGCTCCCCTTATTACCACTTACCCCCCCCACCACCACACACACACACACACACACACACACACACACACACACACACACAGACACACAGACACATATAAATTGGGTCTTCCAGTGATTCTAAAAGTGACCTCTGCTGGAGAGGAGCTCTGTCTGCTGAATCTTTCAGCTCTTGTTTGTCTTCAAAGCTCCTGAGTCTCTCCAGCCAGATCATCTACCTGGGCTGGTCCTGGGTAGGGCTCTTGGATCCCATTATCTATCCTTCATTAACACAAATACAACATAGATCTGAATATAAATTCCACTTTTCCTCTAGTTCTTACTTGGACCAACTCTTAGTGCAGTATGTAATTGGTGTTAATATTCAGTGTAACCCTACATTTATCAGTTCAGCAAAAATGTATTTACTGTTCAGAATGCCCTGTCCTTGGTGTGAAATGAAGATGAAAACCATATAATGCCTTGCTATTAGAGTTTATAGTTAAGCAGGATAGAATGGGACAAAGACAGGAACTAGACTACAATTCTAGAAAATTGAAGGGTCGAGAAAACCTTTTCATTTGGGGATACAGCAAAAACTTCATGGAGAAGTCTGAGACATCTGGACTGGGCCTTCCAAGGGAAGGAGGAACTTCAGCAGATGGAAATGGAGAGAGGGGAGGGGAAGATGAGGAAGTGCCTTCCAGACCAGTGGCTAGGCAACAGGAATAGTGAGTGATCTGGTCTAGAAAAGAAGGTAGGCCAGCTTTGTTAGAGGAGAAGCTATTTGAAGGGAAGTTTGAACCAATTCTATAGTTTTCTTCTCCCTTATATGTTTCTACTTCCTAACATCCCAGCTAGTCAGAGGAAAAGGTTTGCTTGTTGGCATTTTGAGTAGGAAACAGTAATTATGAGAACAGGCTAATATTTATTTCTCTGTCACTTTATCATTTACAAAGCATTTTCAAGCTCACGGAGCTTAAGGAAGTGTTTTAAAGAAGACCATAGTATTCTCATTTTATGGATTGAAAGAAAGAACTGAGACCTGAGAAAGGAGGTTCTTCTCAACCTCTAAGCTCCCAGGTGAAAGATTTGGCCTCAAACATCCTCCCTCCCTGTCCTGTCTCCCTGGGAGCTGCCTTGGTTTGAACTCTAGAAAATGTTTCCCAGAAAGTGGGGGGAAGTTCCAGGACCAAAGGGCTGTGTTGTTTGGTGCCCCAGGAGCAACAAGGAGGAATGCCCTTTCTCCTGAACTGCCTCTGACTCAGTCATATCCCTTGAACTACAATTGGAGAACATTCCTTTGGGTTCAGATTTAGCACTGCAGCTTATTAAGTGGAGCAAGTCTTAATCTCTCTAGTCTAAGCTTGCTACCTCCTTCATATGATGAGGAAGAAAGGGTAGCTTTCAACAAATACTTTCTTAAGCACCTTAGTTGTAAGACATTGTGATCAGTGCTGGCAATACAAAGGCAGGGCTGCCATTTTACCAAAATGAACTAAATACATCATGGCTCTACATCCTGTGAGCTTTCACTGACCCTGACTAGGGCTTGCCCACATCTCAGAACAGCCACTTGTGCCCAGCCTGACACCATCCATTCACTTACAGCTTCCCCAGCAATGAGAGGCTGTACACATGTCTCTTGTTCTCTGCTATTCAGTAGTACAATTCAGCAAAAACTGCCCATGCAGAGCCAGTCACAAGCCCTTTTCCTCATGGGCTCAGAGGCTAAAACAGGAATGAGGCCTTAGCCTTAGGCGGGGAAGGGACACAAGCCTAGGCAAGGCTTTCCAGAATGGATTTTTGAACAGGAGGTAGTTGGATTGGACTTTTACAGCCCAATTTCTTCAGCCTGAAGAAAAAGAGAAGAAAGATTCAGGGGCCGAAGAGCTCTGTGAAGAGAGATGGAATTGAACTTGAAAGGGGAACGGGGCAGTTTACAGTTTTGGAACTAGCATGTGTAGGGTCAGAAAACAGGTTCCAGTTCCTGTTCCATTGCTTCATAGCTCTGTGACCATAAGTAATCACCTAATCCTTCCAAGCCTCAGTTTCCTCCCTCTAAAATAGGGGCTAATGGTGAGAAAAGCTCTTTATAAATGAATTGTGGTGTCAGGGGAGAGGTGGGTTAGTCACCTTGACTCTGGAGTCAAGACAGAACTATTGAAGATTATTCTTCAGGCACTTTAGGAGAAAAATTATCCAGGTAATGGCAGGAGAGACTAGTGGTTGGGGATGGTTTGTGCGAGGCCTGGAAACCTGAACACGTGGATTAGAACTGAGTTCAGATTGTGTTGCTCTTTTCCGCATTGCCTTTAACACTCCCTTTCTTTTTTCTCTGCAGGAAAGAATCTCTATACAAATGAATACGTAGCTATCAAGTTGGTAAGTGCTTCTCCTTTGCTCCCCTTTGCCCCCCCTCCTTTTTTTTAGGTTTTTGCAAGGCAAATGGGGTTAAGTGGCTTACCCAAGGCCACACAGCTAGGTAATTATTAAGTGTCTGAGACCAGATTTGAACCCAGGTACTCCTGACTCCAGGGCCCTTGCTTTATCCACCGTGCCACCTAGCTGCCCCATTGCCCCCTTTTTCTCATGACAATGTTGAATTGTTTTTCCCCACCCTGACCTTACAGAGACAACATTAATTTGCCAAGTCCTGACCTTAGTAGAGTTGTCTTTCAATTCAGCCAACCCCATGGTGGGGAGAGGGAATTTTTTTAAAAATTCAAAAGGGAGATAAATAGTGTCCAGCTCAGCTTTAAACCAACAGCCAACACCAAGATGAGGGGGGCAGAGTATGTTGAGTGTGTGGTGGGAGTCTGAGGGAGAAGAGGGCACCATGGGCTTGAACAGTCAGTAGTAGATGGGGGTAGAGCTATTAAACCTGTGCAGTGAAGCTGAGCTAGACTCATCGGTCATTGATGCTGGCTTAGTGGACAGCAACTAGCCTTAACCCATTTCACTGTGGCCAGGGGCTCTTCTTCCTACAGGCCCGGGCAATGAGAAACCTAAAATCTGACTTCCCTGGAGCTTCTCCAGTGTGCCCCCTCAGCAGAGCCTGCCCCTTGCCCTGGGGCCAGAGTAACAGGATGAAATAAGAACATTGCATTGGGAGTTGGATGCCCCAGGTTCCGATCCTGCCTTGGCTGTTTACTCTGTGACCTGGGGCAATCCCTTTCCTTTTTTGAACCTTAATTTCCTTGTCTGTAAGATGAAAGAAGTTTAAGGAGTTGGACTGGATGATCTTTTAAAGTCTCTTCCAGGTTTAAGTCCTGTGATTGAGCTTTCAGGAATGGACCCTTTCTGGCAATTGTAACTCTTCCAGCATCCTGCATATCTGACTTTTGCCTCACTAGACCTTAACTTCAATCTAGGAGAGAGAAAAATAGATCATCTTACTCTAATGGAAAACTTTGTCTCTTCCCTACATTAAAGTGTGTGGGTGGGTGGGGAATGACACAAAGGACTGATTTTAGCAATGCACAGAAGGACTTGGTCACTTTTTATTTTCCAGTTGTGAAATAGCAAAACATCAATTACAATTTTCTTAGGTCTGTGTTGCTTCCCACACCCTTCAAAGCAAGGGGACTCAGAGCTCCATGCCTGCAGCTTGAGGAGAGGCTACAGGTCTGGAGCTGTCACCAGTCATCCAGACTCTGTCTGGCCACTGGACTATGATGACTCTGGAAGAGAGAGCTAGGCTGATGACTTTGTGTGACTGCCTCACTTCACAAGACATTACCCAGACCATTATGCCATTTTTAAAGCACAAGGGTCACAAGTTAGAGAACCCACCCCAGGTGTTCACCTGGACTATTTGTGCCCAACCCATGGTAGAGCATTCTACGCTCATATCATTCGGATCAGCCACAGTCGGGTATGCTGTAACTTGGCTTTAACAGTGATGTCACTTTGTTCCTCTCTGAGAACGAAGGACAAGAACCAACCATCCTAGCCTAGGGACTCTGAGCTCCACATCTCCAGCTTTAGGAGAGTCTTCACTGAGCCGTCCATACTCCCTCACTCTGGCCTTCTGGTAACCCATAACACAGGTGGTCAGAGTTGGGGCTCATGGGGCTTAGAACAGAGTGAAACCCACTGATGCCCACAAGAACCATGTGGCTGCAACCATGACTTCCTGGAAATTCTTGCCACTGAACTAGAGAATATCAGCAAAAGAAAGCCCCAGAAGACAGAACATCTGAGAAGGAAAGTACCATAGGAGGGAGAATCATAGAATCTTAAGAGCTCATCTAGTTCAACGCCCAAAGAGAAGAGCAGCTTGCCCAAGATCACACTGTAATTCAGTGACAGAGCCTGGACTCAAACCCACTAAGTGGGGCCAATTTTATATCTCAGGTTGATCTGTGAAATTAGTTTACATTAATGTTTAGTGACCTGCATCAAATAAATCCAAGACCATGGGTTCCATCTTGATATAACTCAGTCAATTCTACTCTGTTCCCTTTGCATGTCCTCAACCATTAGTCCAAGGCAGCTTCTTCCCAGAAAGAGAACCTCAGCCACAAGATGGGTCCATCAGCCCTGCTGGAGATGCCAGCTGGACCAGAGGCCAGACTGTAGCAGCTGGGCTCAGGACAATCAGTTCCATGGAGTCTGGTTCTGCCCAGGATTTAGAGGAATAGCCTCAAGTGCCAGAATCCAGAGGTCCCCTCTGCAAGTTCTTCCCTTCATGAGGGATTTTTTAATGGAGTCCCCCTTCCTGAGAGTTCAGTAGACCCTCTTGAATTATCTTGATCTGATCCTTTTTATGAGATTCCAGTGATCAGACTCCTAGTGAAAACAATCTTATTTCTGACTTGGGAAGAGGAAGAACTGTTCTTCCTTGGGGGAGATGCAGCCCATCTCCTGGACCCATTCATATCATTAACTGTGGCCTCTGCCTCTTGTTCTTTTTCCTTCCCTCCCTCCCTACCCTCTAAAGGAACCTATAAAGTCCAGAGCCCCGCAGCTGCATTTGGAGTACCGGTTTTACAAACAGCTCGGCAGTTCAGGTAAGGAGATGTGCTCCGGGTCAGGGATCGCCTCACAGGAGCCAGGGGAGGCAGTGTCGGGGTTGAAGAAATATTATTCTAGCGTGAGATTCAAGACACCCATGTTCAAGGCCCAACTCTGCTGTATGACCTTGGGTGAGTTGCTTCCCTTACCTGGGGCCTCAGTTTCCCCCTTTGTTAAATGAAGGAGTTAGACTCTATGATCCCTAAGATCCCTTCCAGCTCTGACCTCCAGTGAACCACCAATAACTTCCCAGGTCTTTTGGCCCATCCCTAGCCTGCCATCTGAACTGAGGCCTAGGACCACCTCCCCCAGCCACTTTCCAGTTTTTTGACAAACCAAATACTGGGGTAGATAAGTGTATTCCTTCAGTGGAATAAGAGAGACAGTATAAGAGCTGTCCCAGTCTGCAGTCAGAAATTAAACTGGGTGTACTCCAGAGTGCTGTGGGAAGTCAGAGGAGATGGGGAGCTCACTTGGGGATAGGGTGGTTGGAAAGGTGAAGTGTGAGGAAGAGAAGTGGTCACTGGTCAACCCCCCAGACAGCGAGGAGCCTCCCTAGAATGCAGCAAGCATAGTCAGAGAGCTGTGTGGGCCAAACAGTTTCCAGCAGTAGAAGACATCACTCATCTGGGGACAGTGGAAAGAACCTGACTGAATGTCAGGAGGCCTGGGCTGGAGGCCTAGTTCCACCATTGACTTAGAGTGTGACCTTGGGCAAGTCACACACACATACACACACACACCCTCTCCATCTCTGTCTCTCTCTGTCTCTCTCTCTCTCTCTCTCTCTGTCTCTCTCTCTCTCCCTCCCCTCCCCTCCCCCCTTGGTAATTTATGGGAGATCCAGGACCATCTCTTAGGAAGAAGATGAACATGATCAGATAGTACCAAGATGGTGAGGGTAATGGAATCCACACCATTGGGGGCAAGAAGCCTTGAGCAGGAGGACATGGTGGACATGCTAGTCTCCACATACAGCCCTGGGAGGGAGACCAGAGTGACCTCAGTGGTCTCCACAATGGGAATTTAGAGCTGGAAGGATTTTTAAAGATCATCAAGTCCAACCTCCTTGCTTTAGAGGGAAAATGACTTGCCCCAGGTCACCCAGGTGGCCGTCAGTCCCGAGCCCAGAGCCAGGGTTCTTTCCGCTCCCCTGTCACCTCACTGCTCACGTCTCCACTATCCTTTCCTATTCCTTCATCTCATGCAGAAGGGATTCCTCAGGTTTATTACTTTGGCCCGTGTGGGAAATACAATGCCATGGTGCTGGAGCTGCTGGGACCCAGTCTGGAAGACCTGTTTGACTTGTGCGACCGGACATTCACTCTGAAGACTGTGCTGATGATTGCCATCCAGCTGGTATGGGCCTGTAGGAGCCCCACCCCCACCCTGGGGTGGGGGTGGGGGGGCGTGTCGGGGATCTGGCTGGAGGAGGAGGGAAGTAAAGTGTCTGCAGGATAGACCAGAGAGGGTCTCAGACCCTGTCTCTGGGAGCCTGAGGGCCCACAGAAGAGCAGTGATGGGAGTAGAGAAGAAGATGGGGCACAGAGGGCAATTAGGACAGCAAGCCTAGAGGAAGAATTCAGCCAGCTCCAGAGACTGGGAGAGAGGCTGAGAAGACCCTGACAGTATGTTGGAGGGACTCGCTCTTTCTGCCCCAAACCCAGGGGCTCCAGGCCCCCCTGGTCCTTGCTTCAGGTGCCATCTCTCCGGTAGGCGGAGCTTGTGATTCTGACAGTTCTTGGGGGGGAGCAGGCTCATCCTCTTGTCCATCATCTGTAGTGTTATGAGGTCAACTAAAGAACTTCTGCTTTCCCAGGTGCCCATCCCAGAGCTTCCCCACATGGATTTACTTCTGAGGGCCAGATAAGAGGATGGTTTCCACCACCCCACCACCCCCATCCCTCATAGTCATTCTATGACTGTCCTGAACCATGGGCCCAACACTGGCTCTCTCCTGTCCCCTTTGCAGCCTAAAGAGGCCCCTTTTGTTAGTCTGGCCTCAAGAGCCATGAAATGTTTTCTGTTTTTGTCATCTTCCTCTTCCTCTGGTTGGAGGAGTAATCAAGTAGGTGAGAAGCCAGACCTGTCCTGGGCTCCCTGAATTCCAGGTCCCCAGACTCACACAGGGTGAGGGCAGGGAGAGAACAAGGGGCGGGGCCAGGCCAGGTCAGGAGCAAGCTCGGCCACATGCTCCATGCTCCCTAGATCACTCGGATGGAATATGTCCACACCAAGAGCCTGATCTACCGGGACGTGAAGCCGGAGAACTTCTTGGTGGGTCGGCCAGGGAGCAAGCGCCAACACACCATCCACATCATTGACTTTGGCCTGGCCAAGGAGTACATTGACCCCGAGACCAAAAAGCACATCCCCTACCGCGAGCACAAGAGCCTCACGGGCACGGCACGCTACATGAGCATCAACACCCACTTGGGGAAAGGTAACTGCCCAGGGGGCCCCAGGAGGGAGGGAGCAGTGTCATGGGGGTGAGGCTGGCAGCTTGGGTGACCCCTCACCCACAGCCCATGATGTGATAGAGAGGAGCAGCCCTGGGGAAGGGCACGGGTGGACAGCCTGCTGTCCTAGGGGGCACCTGGAGGGTTTGTAAACAGTAGAGGAGGAGGAGGAGTTAAGGTGGAAGTTTAGAGGCCCCGTTAGATGTAGTTTCCTACAAGACCCCACCAAGCCTGTCCCAGAGCCTCAAACCCCACCCCTCAAGGTCTCCTCTCCCAAGGGCTAGGCCTTGGAGGGTATGCAAAGGCCCATCCCAGGAGGGCCAGGCTGGAAGGAGACAGGGTGAGGGGAGATCATCAACATTCCAGGACTTCTAGGAGAGAGAACAGCCCTAGTTCCCAGTGGTGCCTTTGCAGGCCAGCAGCTCTGAGGGTTCTGAGGGTCTGATCAGGGCAGGAGGCCTCATTTCAGGCAAAAGAACTGTCTCCTTGCTTGGCCAGGAGCTTCTATGGAAAGGAATGGTGTTTCCATACTGGCTCACCATGGAGCTGGGCTTCCTGCTTTTGGCAAAGAATCTCTGCTTGTGGTGGAAGGGGTGGGCTGGCGCTAACACTCAGGCCAGTGGCATTAGAAAGTTTTGACAAGGGGCGGCTAGGAGGTGCAGTGGAGCCACTTAACCCCATTTGCCTTGGAAAAAAAACTTAAAAAAAATATAAAGTTGTTTTAAAAATAAAAATAAAGAAAATAAAAAAAAGTTTTGACAAATCCCATTACATAAAGCACCAATGTAGGCAACAGGCAGCATCACCTGCAAGTGGAGGAGGGGGGTTGCTCCAGGGGAGGACGGAGGAGAAAGAAAGTAGCCTCTGTGCCCAGGACCTCACAGGCTCATTGACTGAGGTGGTGATGGGCTTCCCCTGTCCTCTTTCAGAGCAGAGTCGGCGGGATGACCTGGAAGCACTCGGCCACATGTTCATGTACTTTCTCCGTGGAAGCCTCCCCTGGCAAGGTCTTAAGGTAAAGAGTGACCAGTGCAGGAGGGCTGAGGAGCTCAGAACCAGGGGGCGAACTCCGGAGTACCCTGGCCCCTTGAGCCAGACTTCTGAAGAGTGGCTGATCACATGCACACCCTGGGCCATCTTTGCATCTGGTTCATTAAATTAGTGGTCTGCATTTGGAGAGTCCTGAGTTTTGTTACATCAGGACCTCATCTGTTTGCTTTGGCTCCTTGAAGATCAGAGAGGAGCTGGGAGGGCTTTTCTCTTGACAAGGCAGTTTGCCAGAGAACCAAGATTGGGCTGCCCCACATCAGCCCTCTGTCCTGGTAGACCAAAGTCTGATTTCCTACGTTAGTCCAAAGCTACTATCTGTCTCCTGCAGCTGAGCAGTCAAAAATGGGCCACAGTTGACCTGGACCTTGGGGGTCCCCACTCAGGCTCCCAGCTTCACTGACAGCTTAGGGACTGGTGCCAAGGGGAGGTTTAACAGGAGCCATAGGGATCCAGATGCACGAAGGTGCCATTGTGGACTTGTGGGCAGAGGGAAGTGCTGTTTTTCACCATCTCAAGAGGGTCTGGCAGTGCAGCAGATACTCCTCAGGAAGCTGCCTGACCCTGGACAACCAGAGACTGATGGTGCCCCCCAGGATCAGAGAGTCCCCAGGCTCTGGCTCTGCCTCTGCCTCTGCCTCTGCCTCTGCCTCACCAGAGGGTGAGTCCTGACCTTGGGCCCAATTGTGGGCTTTCCCCCCTAGGCAGACACCCTGAAAGAACGGTATCAGAAGATTGGAGACACCAAGAGAGCCACGCCCGTTGAGGTCCTCTGTGAGAACTTCCCAGGTGAGCATCCCTTTCTCCTCACAGCCTTGGCCCCTGCAGTGATGCCCCTTGGGGTCAATCTCATCAGAAGGATCAGTGGTTTAGGTCTAGTCCCTGATCCCTAGCCACAAGACCAGAGAGGTTCCCATAATTCTCCTGACTGAGATTTCAAGTCTAATGTGACCTTCAGGAAAGACCCCTGGGACTTTGGGCAAGTGACTGGCTGAACCCTCAGATCCTGAGTGGGTGCTGCTCCAAGGCCCCTTTGGGGTAGCCAGGAGGATCAAGGCACTGATGCCAAGTCCAGTTCCCTTCAAAGTCAGAATCTGTGCCCCAAACAGATGACCATGAGAAAGCGCCCCTTGTAAGGGTGGACTTCTTCAGATCATCCCCCTCAGATTATCCCTCACCCCTGCATATCTCTACAGAGGAGATGGCCACGTACCTGCGCTATGTTCGACGGCTGGATTTCTTCGAGAAGCCCGACTATGACTATCTGCGGAAACTCTTCACGGACCTGTTTGACCGGCATGGATTCGTGTTTGATTATGAATATGACTGGGCTGGAAAACCCCTGGTAGGGCAACCCCCCACCCCAGCCCAGAGACCTGCACCATTTCAGCTTTGCCCCAACTCAGTCCTATACCTGGGAGGCTAAAGGGGACCTAGGGGTTTGGGGTGGAACAGATGACTGGAATGTTACTTGCCTTCCTACCCTATCCTGGGAGGGAGAGGGATCTCAGACATTTGACCCACCCAACCTTCTATTCTGCCTTCTAGCCAACCCCAATTGGCACCATGCACAGTGAAGTCACTGTCCAGCCAGTGAACCGGGACAAGGCTCAGTCCCACACCAAACACCAGGTGAGGACACTGTCTGTCTCCCCACGTGGGCTCTCTATAGGGCCCTGGGTTAGTAGGTACTGGAGACATAAAAAAGAGGTGACCACGTCCTGCCCTGAGATCAGTCTAGAAAGGCATCTGATGTGATGGGGCCAAGGTGGGCCCACTTGAGAGTGCCCAGGTGGGCACGGCCAGACTGAGGAGCTAAGAGGAAAGGGTATTTGGAGCAGGACTATGCAGTGTCTCAGACTTTGGCCTTTGATCCTAGTTAAATAAAAGGAGCCTCAGGTGACTAGGTGGCACAGTGGATAGAACACTGGCCCTGGAGTCAGGAGGACCTGAGTTCAAATGTAGCCTCAGACAATAATTACCTAGCCAGGTGACCTTAGGCAATTCAGTTAACCTCATTGCCTTGCAAAAGCAAAAAACCAAACCAAAACAACAAAAAAGAAAACCAACCTGCCAGAGCGCAGGGGTCACTTGAATGAATGAGGAAGGTGATTTAGGCAGCCTGGGCGAAGGAGGGTCAGAGAGGAAGCTGAGGCTCAGAGCTAGCATGAGGGAGAACATGGTGCCATGGTCCTGTGCCTCCTGCATGTCGAGTAGTTCATCTCCTGAGCTCCTTGATGAGTGGTGACCTGTACTGGGAGAGGGACTTGGAACATCATTGTACCTTGTAACATTTCCCCAATGATAAAATGACCTCGCCAACCTCGACAGGGAGGACACTAAGGCACTGCCCCAGCTGGGCTGCTGGGGCTCATGTGTGCACTGTCCATCCTCCCCTCTTGCTTCCCCTAGGTGATGAGCTCCACCAATGGTGAACTAAACACTGATGACCCCACAGCTGGCCACTCCAATGCCCCCATCACGGCCCCCGCAGAAGTGGAGGTGGCCGACGAAACAAAGTAAGTCCTTAAGATTCATAGAGAGCAGGAAAAGTCCTGCCCTCAAGGAGCTTCCAGTCTGACAGGGGATATAGCCCCCAGGCTGTATCTCCAAGCCCTGTACATTATAAATGGAGGGTCATGTTAGAGGGGAAAACCAGAAGGAGAGCAAGGGTCTGTGTAGGAGGGATGACCAGAGAACATGTGTGAGGACCAACTAGGAAGCCAGTGTCCCTAGATCCTAGGGGAGGATTGAAGCAACTTTTCTATTGGATCTACAGGGGAGAGAGAGTTCACTGGAGGGTGCTGAGTAGGGGCTTGGTACCTTTGTGTAGCAGAATATACAACTATAAGACCATCAGGGAAGCTGGGCACTAGCAGTTAGGATCAGAAAAGGGGGTGGAAGGATGTCTGGTCTAAAACACTCAGACTGGTGATTTGGGGTGGGATGTTCAGGACAGAGACGCGAAAACGTGTGCAGTGGCAGGAGAAGGGAGGGAGTCTAAGGACAGATGAAGTCACCAGTGATCAATTAACATCAGTAAACATACTAACATTCTACTGTGCCTACTATGAACCCCACACTAAGCCTGGAGCAGGGGGTCCCCATTTGACAGATGGTAAACAGGCAGGCAACGAAGCCTCAGAGGCCAAAGCTGAACTCGAGTCTTCCCGACTCTAGTCTTCCAATTGAGAGAGAGTAGAGAAGGGGGTCCAGGCCAGGAGGGGGTACCTGGTGGGAGGGGAACCAAGAGACCAGTGTCACAGAAACCCAGAGGAGAGAGTCCTAAGGGGAGGAGGGGGCCCCATTGTCCCATGCAGTAAAGGGCAAGGGGACATGGATTAGGAAGAGGGGGATCACCTTTATCAAGGCCAAGGTTTTCTTGCAGGGGAGGGCAGAGGAAGGGGACCATCCCCTTGTTGGTTGAGGAATGGTCTGAACCATGTTTATTGCAAAGGGTAGAGGTGAGACAAGTGGGATTAGAGACATCAAGTCTAGGCTGGGTTTGGGGAGGTGCCCGGGTGCCATTGTGTTTTGTGGAGCAGGGTCAGCCAGGGTCAGACGGGCAGGCAGTGAGGGGATGGAGAGCAGAGCTTCCCCCAGACAGCCAGAAAGGGGAAACAGAAGGAAAACTCCTAGGCAGAGGCCCTTCTCTGTGGGACTTGAGAGACAAAGGCCTCTGGGCCAGGGAGAGCAGTGCCTGCGGGAGGGAAGCCAGGCATGTTCCAGTCCTCTGTTAGCCCTTTGTGTCAGAGGGCCGGCCCTGGTGACAGCCAGGATGGCAAGGCAATGATAGCCCCTCACCTGTTCTCTTGGCCCTCCAGGTGCTGCTGTTTCTTCAAGAGGAGGAAGAGGAAATCCACACAGCGGCACAAGTGAGCCTCTGGGGCCCAGGCGGACCGACCGGAGCTCTGTCGTCTCCACCCTTTCTGGCCCCAGAGATGGCAGGTGGCCCCTGCCTGTGGCCCTGCCACCTGCAGCCGGGGCAGGGGGCGGCCAGGAGAGAGGCCAGGAACAGAGAAGCCAGGGGAGGAAGGGGGACCACTAGCCCCAGTCCCCGCCCCCCTGGGCCCAGGGGTCACCTACTCCAAGCAAGACTTTGGCAGAAATTCCTACATCTGTGTCTCGTCCAGTCCACCTTGAGAGCGCTAACTATTTAAAAACCACACACCGAGGAACGAACCGAAGCCCATAAAGAAAGCACTTCCCCCCCCCCCCCTTCCCTTCACCGTTCAGTTTGATATTTGACTTGCGTGCATCAGGGATCAAGCCCCCGCAGACTCTGTCTCCACATGTGCGCTTAGGTCTAAGGTGAAGCCTGGGAGACTCTCATGTCTCCATCCTCCTCAGTTTGACCTTCACCACTTAGTGTTATAAAATCCAGCCTTTTTTTCTTCATATCTCAGAAAGGCCATTTTCTCATGGTGGGGGGAAGAGGGAGTTGAGGCAGCTTCTCGGTTGTTGAGGCGCCACCCCCTCTCCCCTTGTATGTCTTCTTTGGGGGCTGGGCTTTGCCTTGTTACCTGTGCACTTTTGATCATCCAATGGTTCTTGTCGGGGAGGGGGCAGAATCTAGGAGCAAGATGAGGGAGGTGGAAGTATATATGGGGTGGGGTATTCTGAAACCAAAGGGAAGGGGGAAACCAGTCCCCACAGCTGGGAAAGTAGATGCCACCCCACAGTCTCACCCATCATGCAGTCTGCATGGTCTTTTTTTCCCCTCATTTCCTTCCCCTACCCTTCCCCATCCTAATCGGAGCCAAAAATGCTGCACCAAAGCCCTGGGGAATCTGGGTCTCCCCTGGAAGGGCAGGATGGGGGTCCAGGACAGGGCTGCTTACCACAGCCACGTCCCCTCTCACACCCCCCATCCACCTCGGGGAAAGGCGAGCTCAGCCGGCTGTACCCCAGAATGGTGGCGCGGCCTGGCGAGCAGCCAGGAGAGGTCTACAGTGGGTACCTGGGCCCTGTTTGGTGGCCCTGGGACGAGGCAGAGGGGCTAAAACCCCCCCTGCCTCCAATGCTGTCCCAAACCCGATCCTCTCCCACCCCCACCCCACCCCACCCCCTGCTCACTGAAGGCTGTCCAGACTCGAGGCCAGCCTGTCTCCTCTTCCCCACCCCTTCCCTCATCAGATCCCACCCCCTGCCGGTGTCCAGGGGATGGCGGCTCCTTTAATACCCCATCTCCCAGGGTCGCTCTCCAAGAGCTGATGGTGCACACTGGGCATTTCCCCTTCTCCCCAGCCAGCACCAAGGACGACAAAACGCCTTAAGACCCCGGCACCCCTGGACAGGGTCCGAGAATGAGTACGTGTAGTAGGGGACGGTGCCCCAGGCACTGGTGGCCACAGCACGCCAACCTAAACCCAAGCGCCCTTTCACCTCCTCCTCCCCAAAGGCGATGGTCCAAGGGAGCACTGGCCCAGTCTGTACATGATCTGCCTGTCGAGTCTCACCTCTTTTGGTCCATGTGTCTGGCTTGGCTGAGAAGCAGCAGCTTGAGGCTAGAAGACGTACCCCTGATCCAGACCCAAGTCCCAGCGTAAAGATCGTACCTGCGCAGCTCCTCAGCAGGCGAGCAAGCGTCATTGTGAGTTTAGTTACTGCTTTACAAAGTGTACAGAAATGGCATTTACATTTCTCTGATGCTTCCTGGAAGCCATAGAATTTAGGGGCTTTTTTAAAAAAAAAATAAACAAAAATGAGAAAGAACCTGAAGCCTGGGCCTTTCCTTGTTCTGGCATGGGGGGGGGGGCAGGCATTCAAAGTGGCCGGTACCAGAAAATTCCACAGGGGCTCTCAAAATTTGAAGTGAGAGAGCTCTTAGAAGATGGCAGGCCTGATGAAGCTTCAGAAACCAGAGCAAGTCAGACAAAAAGAATTCAAATCCAGGGCTCAGGTGCCCTTTTTACCATTCCACAATCAGTGCCTTCTTCCCAAAAGAATAAGATTATACTCAAACACCATCATGACAAAACCACTTGAACTTGTGCTCTGCCCATTCAGAAGGGCTGTGGCCCAGTGGGAATGCCCACAGTGCTGTGGGCCAGGAAGGGCTGGGGTGCTGCTGCTCCTTTTGCTGTCATGCCAGGGACTTGACCTCAGCTCCCCTTTTCTCACCCAACCGTCTGTCGTGGAGCAGAGAGGAGATCAAATACAAATCTGAACGCATGCCAACTGGCTGGGGCGGGGGGCTCTTTTATTAAGGTGCTGAGATCCTGATCCACCCACTACAGAGGGGGGGGACTGTGCTGGTTCTGGCTCCCCCCCCTTCAGCCAGGTGCCAGCCCAGAGCAAGGAGTCATCTTGCAGGTCACCAAAATTACTGTTTCTCATGGGAGCTTTGTGTCCAGCCTTAATCTTAGCCCTGGGTCTGCCAGCCATGCTTGAAAAAAGCTTTCACAGAGTATCAAAAATAATACTCAGGATGAAAACAGCTTCTTTAAGCCAAGCTCGGACTGCCAACCACTGCCAGACACCCATCTAAGCTCAGCACTGCCTGTGAAGGAACGGATGGTCAGTCTCATCTTGGACTGTCCTCGCTGCCTGGACCCTGGATGAGATTTGAAAGACCCCAGTCAAGTTAAGACAGTGATTAATACAGATGAAGAAAAGGACCTAGAATGGGGTTGCAGGCAAGGCTGCAGGTTCCGAGATCCCACCTCACTACTGGCTCTCCAGGTCCACAGGCCGAAGGCTGTACCTATGCTGAGCCTTCGCGCCCTCCCAAGAAGGCATGAACAGTAATGCATCAAATAGGAGCAATGAATCTTAAAAATGCAGGAAATGTTGAGGAATCCTCTTCCCCTTGATGAAGGGAGAATGAAATCTTCCCTTAAAGAAAGGAAGGGGTACTTCGAAAATAAGTGTTATCATGAAGAATGCGGAGTCAATGGGGAACCCTTGCTTCTTTGTTAAGAAGTTTCAGGGTGAAAGTATATGGCCGGACCTCTGATCACTTGGAGGCCCAGGGCTTCTGTGAGGGGAGGGAAGTGAGCTCCTCTTTCATGTGCTCCAAGGAATAATGGATGATCTGGAAAGAAGAATGGTTGTGATTGGTAAAGTCAGCATGGAAGCAGAAATTGTGAAACTGAAAAGTAAGAGGGATACTGCCCTCCCTGACGTGAGCCTATGTGATGGAGGACCCAACTTTTGATGTTTCCTATAAGGAACCATTGTTAACAGCAGAAGGGACCTGCCCCATAACTAAGACATCCTATCTCCCTCTTGATGATGGGGCATCCCAGGCCATCCTTGCACTCGTGCCCCCTCCCTTTCCCTTGGTGGGTGAGGGAGCCATAACCTAGAGCAGCCCACCATCACTCAAGACCCCTTTGAGGGTGATCCCACCCATATTTCTCACCCTGGTAGCTGACCTCCAGGATGGTCTCCTTTCTGTCTTGTCTTCCTCCTTTCCTACCTAACTCCTGTTATCTGGGGGACTTTAGCATATCGACATTCTCTCAGATACTTGATCTTCCATTGCTCTATTTACCCATTTCCCGTGACCCTAACATGTCTGCACAGATTCAGTCAGACCCCTGATCTTTGTCCCAAAGCACTTCATATTCATGTTTACAAACTCCCAACTTCCCTTATCTGATTGTAGCCTTTTAGTGTTCCATCTTTCCTTTGACCTCATCCGCTTAACTCTGCTGCCTTCACTGAAACCTGCCATCTTGCCACTGGCTCACAACACATTTTTTAAACTATCTTAATTTTCTCCCCAAGTTCATGTAAAAACCATTTTAAATGGTTTGGGTTTTTTGGGAGTTTTTTACAATTTCAAGTTCCAAATTTTTCTCCTTCCCCAACACTAATTGGCAAGCAATTTGATAAAAGGTTATACATGTGGTCATGCAAAACGTTTTCATGTTAATGTTGTATAAGAAAATAGACCAAAAAAATTAAGAAGCCCTAAAAAAAAATAAAGTAACAATATACTTTGATTTACATTTAGGTCTTTCTCTGGAGATGGATAGCATTTTTCCATCATAGGTCCCTCAGAATTGTCAGACATTTGCGATTTTCGCCATCTTGATCTCTGATGAGTCGGTTCAAATCAACCTTCTTCCCAGTCCCCTGTCCTCTTAATGCCAAACCTAGGCCTTTGCTTTTGCTTTTCTCCACCATCCATCCAATAGTTCTGCTATTTTCATGTTCTTAATGGAGAAGGGGAAAGGTGCCAGCTGAATCCATTTATGACCATCCCTCCTAGCCACGTAGCATCCCATCTCTTCCCTCTTTTCCTTCTATATATCCCTATTGGCTTTTATTCTGTATCTCTTCACCCTTCTTCTCCTTATCTTCAGATGTTGGGGATACTGCTTTCTCTTGGTTCTCTTATCTGACAGTTCTCAATCTCGTTTCATAGATAATGCCCCCTAAATGTGGACTCAGTTCTGGGACTCTTACCGATACAGCATTTCACTTGGCGGTCAACATCAGTTTCCATGGATCTGATAACCACCCTCTTTATACAAATAATTCTCAAATTTATCCAGCCCTCGGTTCCAGCCTGTCTCCAACTACCTACTGTGCATCTCAGGAGATATCTGCAAGCTCAACATGGTCAAAACTGAAAAGTATTCTATTTCCTCAAACATCTTTCCAACTGAGGGACCCCAATAGCCTTTCCTCTTACAGTAGTCTCCCTGACTCACATCATTCCTCCCTTAGCTCCCCTCTGTCACCCACCCAATTCACCCCACTTGAAAAACCACAGTAACTCTCCCCCCCCCCCCCCCCCGGGACCAAACATAAATGTCTGGCTTCCAAAGCCCATTTTGACTGATTCCTTCCTTCCTTCCCACCCCACATGTCCATTGGCCTTCTGGCTATTCTTTTCACCAGACAGAACTTCCAAGCTCAAACTCTGCCTCTTCCATCCCCCCATGTCTGGACCCTCCTCTCCTCCCCTCTGCCTGCTGGCTTCCCTGAAGTGTCAGCTAAAAATTCTGCCTTGCACAAGTCTTGCATGTTTGTGAGTACGTTTATGTACACACACACACACACACACACACATTCACTCAGTCCCAATATTTGCATGTTGTCTCCCCACTCCAAAGGGAGCTCCTTGAGGACACAGCCTATTTGCGGTCTTTTGTTGTATCCTCATGATGCCTGGCTCACAGTAGGCATTATCTATAAATACTTGACTGAATGATGGTTGGCATTGATAGAAATCTTGAAGTCCTAGGCATTAAATTGAAGACTCCATGGCTTCAGAACATGGACGGTTGGGGCACTTTGGATGAGAAGATGATCATTGTTGAAGGAGTTTGAAAATAATCTGGATTTCTAGACCAGGGCTCAAATTATTGACAACGATGGACTTAAGGCCAGGGAGTACTGAAACAAAGGCTAGTAAAAAGCCATGTTTATCTGGACTCCAGATCTGATCCCTTTTAGCAGAAAAGGAAGGGAATGGGAGAAAATTGACTCCATGCATTTAGGTATTTATGCACTTGGATGTATATGTATAGTCACATGCATGACTGTTGACCAATGTCCGATAAACCAGATACCAGCATGGTGCAGCAGCTACAGCAAAGTTAAACTGGCAGAAACCAGGTCTAATGATCATTCACACAAGGTAATGTCCAAGAAGGAAGCCAGCCAAAAAAAATGTCCAGTTTTGGATTCCTCAATACAACTGCACCAAATACGGTATAAAAGGGGTGAACAAAGAAACCGACTAAAGAGTTAAATTCAACCCACAGTGGGACAGCTAGGGGTGGCACCAGCCCTCAAGTCAGGAGGACCCAAGTTCAAATGCGACCTCAGACACTTAATATCAAGCTGTGTGACCTTGAGCAAGTCACTTCCACCTATAGTTACCACCAATATTTTATGGAATGGGACTTACCAACCTGAACATGGCTCTGGAAGCCGTCTCCCTTTTCCTAAATATGTTCTAACAGACAGCATTTACACAGGACGTATCCAAGGTTTAGTGCAGTTTTAAGCTTTTAAAGCCTGGAAACTGTCATCAGACTTTTAGGACAACCTGGGGGCCCAGAATGTTTGCAAAATGCTTCCGTGAGGCCTCATACACCAGTCCAGTAAAGGGAGTTGCAGATAAGGACACTTGTTAGGTTGAGGGCAAGTGATACAATAGACTAAAAATGGCGGATATATAAGATATTCTCATAGACGGAAATCCAAGAACCAGAATGGTTCTAAAATTCTTTGATTGGGGTGGGTGCAGGAGAGACAGTAGAATAGGAGGAAGGAGTGCAACAAGATCCCTCCCCCAGAACTCCAAAGAAATCTAGAAAATTCACCAGATATTCTCTGTTGGGAATATCCAAGGGAATTAGGATCTTGACACAAGAGATACAAAGCCTTGACTAAGCAATAAACACCCTGAAAATTAAGGGACAAGAAATATTAAAACAAAAGTCAAAAGATTAGAAGAAAATATAAGTACTCTCAAAGCAAAGAAACAAGTAATCTGGAAAACATTGAGAATAAAATCTGAATCACTAGACTACATAAAAGCCATGACAAGAGCCTAGATATCATATTAAAAGAAATTTTAAAAGAAAACTGCCAGATCTTAGTCCCAGAGAAGAAAAGTGAAAATAGAATCTGATCATATGCTGACAGAAAAAGAAAATTCATAGGAACATCATAGCTGAAATTCAGAATTTTTTGCCAAAGGAAAAAAAGTCTGCAAGCAGTCACAAAGAATTCAAGTACAGGCTCGTGGCCACCACTACAAAGAATTAGTTTAGAATAAGATTATTCCAGAAGGCAGTGAATTAAGGCTTCCAGTCAAGAATAACAACCAGCAAAATTAAGTATAATCCTATTTGGGGGGGATGAATATTAAATGAAATAAAAGACTGGAAACTCCTGATGAAAAGACCAGACCTTCCTAGAAAATAAATTCCAAACACAAAAATTTAGATATAGTAAAAAAAACTAATAATAAACTGCCCACACTCTGGGGAGATCCATGTGTCCCCTCTGAATTTTATCAGGGCTCAGAGAAGGAATCTAATTAGATTGAAGGTGACCTGAGAGTGGTTTTTTTAAGTTGTTATCTTGCTATCTCAAAAGAAGAGTAAATGATAGAGGCAGCTAGGTGGCACAGTGGATAGAGCACTGGCCTTGGAGTCAGGAGTACCTGGATTCAAATCCGACCTCAGACACTTAATAATTCCCCAGCTGTGTGGCCTTGGGCAAGCCACTTAACCCTGTTTGCCTTGCAAAAATCTAAAAATAAAAAGAGGAAGAGTAATGGGGAGGGGCAGGGAAGGTAATGGAAAATAATTTCCTATTATGAAGGTATAAAGATGTACAAAACTATACAAACAAGCAAGATGATAGGTGAGGGTGAGAGGTTGAGTGAGGGATGAATACACTCAGCAGGAAAAAATAGGAAAGGGGAGAAGGGGGAGGGGCAATTAAAGGGAAGATAAAGGGACAGATTCGTTCATCCGAAAACCTTTTTGAGGTGTAGAATGGGAATTTGAGGGGATGTTGGTTACTGGAGAACGGTTAACCATTATGGTATTGAGACAAGTATGACAATATTATGGGCGTAACAGTTGAAGAGGATGGCTTCAGGAAAAGCTGGGAAGACTGAGGGGAGAGTAAAGTGAACAGAACCAGGAGAGCAATTTATATAACAGACAATTTTGAAAGAATGAGGAAGTCTGATAGGTGCAATGACTGACCGTGATTCCTGAGTAGTAACATCTCTTGATAGGAAGGACTTGAATGCCCAATGACACACATCCACACACATGGCATGTGCATAATACTCTTGCACATGTATATTTCTAATAGGTTCTTTGTTTTGCTCTCAATTATTGGGGATGGAAGGAGAAAAGGGCAATTTATGTTGACTGAAAACCATTTTAAAATTCTATAGGGACCCTGGAAGTCATGTAGTACAACTGGCTGCTCTTAATGGGCTATTTTGGGTGAGAAAGGTTGAATCTCCTAGAAGCAGCAGCAAAGGAAGCAACTGAGCCAGAACTTAAACCCAGTCTTCCAACTCAAAACCCTGAGCTCTTTTGATGCCATCGTTTGATGCCATCATACTGCCCGAGGCCAAGTCAGGGAAGGGCACTCAATCTCAGAAAACCGCCCAAGCCTCCCGTGGAATCTCTCCTTACAGGTTTAATAATTTGGTCTTTTGTCCCCAGGCCTCACAGGTGTTGAATGAGTTTGTGAGCCAGGGCCTGAAGCACAGGCTCCAATCCATCTAATAATTCATCATATGCTAATCTTTTGTTTAGTTATTTCAGTCATATTCACATCTGTCTCTCCATAATTCCACTTTGGGTAGTTCTTGACGGGGGTTTGCCATTTCCTTCAGCAGCACATCTGACAGATGAGGAAACTGAGGCAAACAGGATGAAGTGACTTGCACGGTGTCACATAGCTACTAAGTGTATGAGGCAGGACTTGGACTCGGGAAGATTCATCTTCCAGACTCCAGGCCCAGTGTTCTACCTGCTGAGCCACCAGCAGCCACGCGAGCAACTCCATCAAAAACAGATCCTACCCAACTAGCCGCGTTTCCTTTTTTGATAAGTTAGACTGTGAGAGCAGGCAATCTTCACAAATACTAGGAAAAGTACAGAATTGGAAGACATGTGACAAAGCCTCTCGTGTTCCTTATGGACACGATGAAGGGATGTGGCCTGGGTGATGCTAGGTCATCCCTACCGGTCTAGGTCTAAGGCTGTTGGGCACTTCTCTTCCTAGGACAGAATGTGGCATGGTTATCAAAGCTGGCAAGGATAGTGAATCCATCGAATGAACATATGAAGCAAAGAACACATCTGAGGTCAAGCCTGACTTTGTCCTTTGTGTGATCTTGCTTGGGCAGGTTCCTGGACACAAGTGTTATCTGATAACACAGTGAAGACCCAAAGAGTTAGGAAACAGCTAAAACACTGGGCCAGATCGAAGGCAAAGAAATTTTGTAGGTGTGAAGGTTTATACTTGGATTGAAAAAAGGCAATTTCACAAAGCACAAAATAGGGGAGGTAATGCTAGAATAATAAAAAGCCGAGTGTTACCTCAGGGTACACTAAGAGATGTCATGATCACTAGGAGGAAGACGATAGTTTTGTCCCATCGACGGACAATGGATATTCAGGAAGGGAGAGGGAGGAAGATGAGAGATGGAAGGAAGCCATTTCCCATTCCCACTGGAATACAAACAGTAGAAACATGACCCCTGAGCCATGTCACCATGAGAAGTGACAGAAGCAAACACACAAGATGTGCTTCTAAGAAAGAACTAAGCTTAAGATGGAAAAGGGTTGACCGTTCAACCTTGTTGAGATCTGTGCTGTGATAGGTCTGCTTCTCAAGCCAAGGAGACCACTTGGATCATGGACCTCAACCCTCAGTTGTCTTGGGAGAAAAATTAATACCTGCTAGGTACAAAGATCTATATGGGATACCAAGAAAGAAGAGACTAGGTTCCCACCCAAAGGGTGATATTTCAAACAAGTCAGAGTCAAGACTTCCCTCTGGATCCATAAAATTTTGGGGGCAGATGATCATAAAGGTTGGTTGAAAATGGAGTGACAGCCCCATTCATCAGATTCAGCCGCATCAGGCCAGTAGTTCACTGGAGAAGCTCCTTGAGGAGGCCCCTCCTTCCTCACAGACCCACAGTACCCTCTGGCACTTTTGCAGAAAGAACACCATGTCTCCAAAACATTAAAGACAACCAACCCCATTTCTTTATTGATTACCTATTTACAAGTCACAGAGCTGGCCAAAAGCAGAGTGTCTGAACACTGAATATGAGAAATCATTAGATACATTCATCAATATAGCAATGCTTATGAATCTAGACATTCCCAACGCCAATTCAAGAGTGGACATGATACAAGAAAACTCTCCAGCTTTAGGAGACAGGCATGTTCAGCAAGGAGTTACAATGCCCAAACTGCAGGAAGCCATAAAAATGTACATTGCTCAGAAGATGTATACACATTTTATTTTATTTTTAAAAAATCATTTCAATAGGATGAGGTGTGCGGGGGATCACACCTTTGCCATGGCTTCTGGGAGAAGGGATTCTGTGGAATAGAAGGAATCGCTGAAACTGAAGAACTGTTGGAATGACAGACAGACACACACACACACACACACACAAACTGGCAAATCACCTTCCCCTGTTCTAAGTGCTTGGTTCAGTACCCAAGGAATATCCTGCTTTCTTGGGCAGGGGGATGGGACAAGATGAGGAAGGAAGAGGGAAGTAGGGAGACCTATTGGTGTCCCTCCAGCACCTTTATGCAGAGAACACCTACACTCAGAAACATCAAGATAAAAACAGGGCAAATACTAACCAAAGACGGCAACAGTCGATCTATTCTAGCAGACATTTTCCTTTGGAGGAAGGGGCTGGTGGCCTGTTCATTCACTGAAGAATTCAGCTAACACACATCCTAATAGTGGGTTCCTGAATCAAGGGCTAGCCCTAAGACATGAACACTGGCCACTACCAACCCCACCAGACCACCAAGTCTGGACTTTAGATCTCTACCACCTCTGTTCAATTGGTCATCTGGTGTTGGCTGGCTACCAGCTTGGCCTGGACAAAGAGAAAACTGGATCACTCTCCCCCCTCCCAAAAAATAAAACTGCCCTAAGATACAAGTCCTCAGACCTCGAACAGCAAGGCAGAAGGTGACTTCCTGGCTCGTTGCTGTGAGGGAGGAGGTGTGAGGGCAGGCGGCAGGTTTGGGGCACATTCCAGTACCCACAGAGATAATCCAAGTGAACCAAGGGCAGAAGGATAGGTCCATCTCTGCATTCTGGGTGAGCCTCCCTCCCTTCTGACACAGCCTTTAAAAGAAAAACCAAATAACAAACTCAGTCTTTTTGCCCCTTTGGGAGTCTGAGTAGCATCATTTAACCAAGATAGAAAGAAAAGGAAAAGGGAAATGGCCCCACAATCCTCAAACAAGAAAAATAGTGAGAGGGATCCAGTTGTCCATAAGGTCTGGAGTCAATCCTCTAATGTGCACAAAGTAAAAGGGGGAAGCGACATCCCACCCTCTCTGGTGCTGAGGAGCTTCCCCAAAGCATAAGCCTGTAGAAAGAGGCTGCAGAGAGATTGACTTCACTAAAGCACAGACTTCTCTTCTGACCTGGGGGTGGGGGGGTGAGGAATGGGACATGGGACATGGGACATGACCAAGGACAATCCACAACTCAGCCCTGGACCATCCGTCCAGGAGCCCTCAGGGCTGGGCTGTTTTCTGTCCGAAGCTCTGCATTCAGAAATTCACACAGGTGATGGGCACCAGGAAATCACACATACAACCATACACACACACACACACACACACACACACAATAAAAATGAAGTTTTCTCTCCCTTCCCCCGACCCCATATAGATCCCTCCTTACAGGAGAAGGGTAAATTCAAGAATGCATTGCAACGTGCAGTCTACAAAAATAAATGACACAGACAATCTGGGATCAGGTTAGTTCACCCGACAGCTCCTGCCGCTCAGAAAGGATTTCCTTTTTCTCTCCTCAACTGGCTCCCCCAAGATAGACTGGGGGTTACTGGAGAGCTTCCTGGACACTGACAAAATGGGGCCCCTCTCTAGACCAGAAGAATCTGAGGGGGCGCTCTGGGCCCCCAGCTCTGCTCCTCTTCACATGCTCACATGCTGTCCCTCTCTTGCAGGCAGGTGGTCAGTTAGACTGGTGCCACTTGGTGGACACACAACAGATTGTCTCTAGTTAACAAGGGGATACAACTGACTGATGGGCACCACAGGGCTGACCAACTTGAGAGAACAGCTCTCTTAAACATTCACTTAAAAACCTTTGCAATGAAGTAAACCCCACCCCTGGTTGTGTCCCTAGACCCAAAGGACAAATGCTCTTTCCCCTGTGTAAGAGGAAGGAATATATGGGAGGGAAGGGGGAGGAGGAGATGGCAGGAGTCAATATGACCCTCCTTTTTTCTTTTTTTTTCTCCAATCTCTTAAGGGATTGTCTCATTACAGGAAGTTTCCCACCTCAACCAAAGTATTTTTTTCATGCTTCTAATCAACATAAAAGCATCTACATTCATTACAATTTTTTAAAAAATGCTTTTCAAGAACTCAGAGGATAAGATGACCACTCAAATGGAGGCAGTTACAACCCCGTGTGACTATAGTGGATTCCTGTAAACCAGTCTGTGGGGGAGAGCGGCAGCGGCATCACTAACACGAGGCAGAAAAATGGAAGTGTGTGTTGGGCCAGCCGCGCCCATTGGCACGGTCGGACTCAGCCAGAGAGGAGAGGGGGTGAGGACTGCCAGGCAGGCCATTATGTGTAGAAGATGATTTCAGGGATCTGTCCGTCCTCCACTGAGGTGCCGTTGTTGTTTCCAGCCGCATAACAAAAGGTGAAGCAGGTCTTGGCCCCCGTGGTGGGTGACTCACGGATCACTTTGCGAAGGCCTTTGGTGCCATAGTGGGAATCCGGACCCTAGGGGGAAGCCATAGAAAAAAATCACATGGATCAAGAGGTGCAAAGGGGTTTCCAACTCTTCCTGCTGCATTTCAGCCATTCCTTTAAAGCCCAATTCAGAGGTCCCCTTCCTGGTCTTCAGCCCCTTTGTCTCATCTGAATATTAGAATATAATCACACAGAAACAAGAGGCTGCAACCAAGACAGAGCATCCTGGGTCTCCATAAGATTATGCCTCTGTCCTTTCCAAACCCTTAGCCAGAGGGAATATCTACGATTGCCAAAGGATACGAATTTTCAACCAAAGCTGCTTCATCTAAACCAAGGTGTTTTGGAAGTTTAAGTTGGGCTTCCCAGGAGCCAGCAGCAACTGAGAAATTTTCTTTTTCCCTCAAATTATATTTGCTCAACTATAAAATGGAAATAAACTGCCTCACATGGTCAGTGTGAATATCAGAATGTAAATATGTATGTGTTTTGTGATTAAATATACACACACACATTTATGCATATTTACAGAACATATCACTTTTATACTCTATATTTACATGAATCACACAAATAAAATGTAGACATACAGAGAGAGAGAGAGAGAGAGAGAGAGAGAGAGAGAGAGAGTCTCTCTCTGGCCTTTGTCCCCACCCGCCTCCTGGATATTCATGCCCACTGGAACCTAAACTTCAACATGTCCAAAACTGACCTCTTCACCTTCTCCTTGGAGGCCACCCCTGCCTCTTCTCAATGTCATACACCACACTTCAAGGCTCGTCAAGTCTGTCCTTAAAGTATCTCTCACATCTCTGTCCCTCTGGCCTGTGTCCAACTCACCCCCTTGGAAATCCTCTAGACCATAAAGGGGCTTCCTCTCCAGAGAGCCTCTCAGAATTCTTCAAAGTTCAGGCAAGGTGCCTCCTCCTCCAGAATACACACCCTGATTCTCCCCCTCACCCCACATCCTGGAGACTACCAGGAGATTATAAACTCCTAGAAGGCAGAAATAGCTTCACTTTGGTCTATACCCCCAGGAACCAACTGAGGACCCTGAACATGAAAATGATAAACCAATGTTTATGAAAGGTAGTCTATTTGGCAGCTGAGGAAACAGACCTAGATCAAGGTCTCATGCCTGACTACACAGCTGGGGGGCTTGCATTGCTGCTAAGGGGGTATGCAAGGTCTTTTTTCATTCCATGGTCAAGAAGGGTGGGTCTTGCAGGGCAGGAGTCTCCCCCTTTGCTGGCCTGATGCTGACCCTGCCCCACATGGGGGCGGGGGGGGAGCATGGCACCCCTCTCTTGTACCTTCAGTGTTGCACATGCTGTGTAATTCACATTGGGCAGGATCTCCACGGGCTCTTTAAACATGACCCGGAATGTATTGGAGGAACCATCACAGCTGAAGCCAGTGTCATTCTGTCCCAGGACCGTGTTGCTGTCAGTGTGAATGATCTACAAGCAAAGGGAGAGAGAAAGAATTGATTTTCTGAATCGAAAAGTTCCAAAGGTGGAGCTTGTGAAAAAACCAGAACTGGCATTTTATCTGTCCTCTCTGTCCGAGAGTACAATAATGCTGATTATCAACAATTTCATCAACTGATGTTTCAAAACTCACAAAAGTAGAATTTAAAATTCACTTTTTGGGAGGGGGTGCAAAAAGCACATGTGTCTGTGTGTCCCCTTCATAAAATAAGGGAGCTGGCTTAATCTTCTAGGGTCCTTTCCCTTGCATTCAGACTATACAAACAAATGCCAGAACTCCAATACAAAAATCCCCTAATTTTCTAAAAAAAGATAACAGCATCAGCTCACATTCCTAGAGCAAATCAAAGTGCTTTGATTGCAACAACTCTGTGATGCAAAGGACAAAAGAATAATTATTCATATTCTGAATGAGGAAACAAATTCAAAGAGCTCACAAGACAGAATGTACAGAAGAGAGATTTCTGATACAAGTAGTTCAAGATATCAGTTCTTTTTTTCCTTCTGAGGTTTTAAGTGATTTGCCCAGAGTCACTCAGCTAGTTAGGGTCTAAGGTTGAATTTGAACACACACCCTCCTGACTTTGTGCCCCTTGTGGCCCCCACCCTCAGTTCCAAAGTACAGATGGTCTAGTCATACAAAGGACAGAGGAAGGAAGGTTGGTACCTGGATGTTGACTTGATAATCTGTTGGTCCGTGTATTGATCCATATAATCCAAACCCAACTACAAATATCCTTTTATTAACTGAGAACCTGAGGAGATAAGAGAGTTCACCTTTAAAACTATTCTGAAATCACAGACCAAGTACAGAATCACTGAAAAAAACCAAAAGTATTCTTCTAGTTGAAAAACAACCCCAAAAGCACAGAAAAAAAGTTCCCTTTTCAGCTGTCTTCTCATTCATTTGGTCTGGTCTGATTAAAAATCAGGGTTTCTGTCCCAAGTAGATGGATGAGTTTATTAATTTATTTTTTAAAAATTCTGCCATCAACCAGAAGGATAAAACAAAGCACAGCATTCCTAGCCCACTCAGTCTGTTGGGGTGGGGGGAGGCGAGGGGGGGGTAGGGAGTACACTAGGGTGATGGAACTCTGTCCTCTAAAAGCATTTATTTGGGGAACTTTGCTCCCCACTCTCTAAGACTTATAGAGGATAAAATCCAGATAAGACAATTGCTCTGGATTAGAAAAGATTGTATCAACATTGTACTTTGTATTTATTGAGATTTGTAGCAAGAGAAAAATACTTTGAAAATGTTTTGTAGCCTCATGTAGAATTATGAGGTGTGGAGAACTGTCTGCTTCCATCACAAACAAAGTCCCCAGAATGATGGACTTTTATAGCTGTTTTAAAAAAAAAAAAAATGTTTCCTCTCTTACTTTCCATTTATTCTTCCAGGAATGGCCCTTAGAGGGAGTGCTAGAGAAAAAGAAAGACTTTGGTTCCTTTCCAAATTTCAACAGGACATGTAAGAGCTTCTGCAGTTACACAAGGTGAACAAATGTGACTCTTTAGGAAACTGCAAAGCTCCTTTACTGTCCCCCAAGCTTCTGCCCCAAACATCTCCCACAGTCCTAGGATGATGAGTGTGCCCGTCACGCACAGCGCATGGAAAGGCACCCAGAAGGCTGCATCACATCACAAATGAGAGATCCTAAGATCCATGGATGACAGGACAAAAGGGTGAGCTCATTCCATGGCTCAAGCTGCCCTGGTGTCCTGCCAAGGGGAGAAGGAAATGAATGATGCCTCAAGCTTGTGGTCTCCAGCCATGATAGAGGATGTGGGCCAGCAACACAGGGAAGGTGGGGGGTTGCACCCCTCCCTGTATCAGGCCCATTTGAGGACAGAGTAAGGAGCAGGCAAGGTCAGAGCCACTCCTAGGTAAAGGGAGGGGTGGCAAGATGACTTCAGAGTCAATAGTCAGAATGAAAATCTACACCAATACACAGGTTCATCAATGCCAACCTGATCCGGTCACTAGTTCCACTGTAGCCCCAGCGGCTCTCCACCTGCTGAAAGCGGTTGATGCTACACTCCTTCCCTCGAAGGCAGCAGCGTGGTCGGTCAATGAATTCCACCCGGGGTTTTGGGTTCACGGTAAAGTGGAGAAATAGGCTGACCACCTCACGGTCGGTGAGGATGCCTGACTGAGCAGGCCCTGGAGCAGAAAACAAAAAGAGGGAGGGATCTGCTGAACACCTCAAGGGAACCTCCTCAAGTCCTGTCATAGCTGCCCTGGCCTGAGTCTCCCAGACAACACAAGATATTCAACTCACTAAGCCTGGTCTAGTCTCAGAAATGAAATATTCACATAGGAACCACTTTCAAATTTAGCAAAGTGTTTCAGGAACAATTATTTCTTTAATGTATTTAAAAACACCAAGACACAGGTACAGGAAATAGGTGGGAAATATCCCTTTTTAATTTCCTTTCAGAAAGATAAAAAGAATAGAATTCTAATTTTCTAGAACAATTTTCTACAGGATGTAAGTAAAGGAATCATAAATAAATTCAATCATCTAAGGAACAACAACCAATGGATGGCATTTCAATCTGACTTTATGAATAACTTGGCTTGTTCTGATAATTATATGCTATACCCATGTGTGTGAATGAACACAAACACACACACACACACACACACACATATATATATATATACATATATATATATATATATTATATTACACACACACACACACACACATGTCTATCTATAGAGACAAGAAAGCCTCATTTATCTGGTATCATCAGGGAAGATGTTTCATGGATGTGAATTTCCTAAATAAACAAATTGACATTTTAAAATCTTTTTTCAGTGGCTTTCTTTAAAGATCTTTTTTGATGGAAATTTTTCTAAGATGGAGTCCATCTCAAACAGGACAGACATGCCTTCCTCCATGGGCTGGTGCTATGAAGCGTAACTTAGGAGACTCTCTCAGAGTCCTGGGAGGACAGCTGCTGCCTCTGCATTGAAGAACCCAAGGCTATGGTACTTGCCATGCCTATGTGAGCAACTTCCTCCCTTTCCTAGATTTTCTGCCACCTCCTCCTCCTCACTGGGTGACCTCAACCACTCCTTCACTTTACCTGCAAAGCACATGCACCTCCTAGACCTTTGTGAGCCTTCAGCTACTAGAAACAGGCACAGTTCTTCACTAAGGTTTGAGCATGCCCCAGGACCTCATCTGAACATGCCAAGAACAATGTACTTCGAAAATACATTATCACAGAAACAGAATATGTGATGGGAAAGAAACATTTCAAACAGCAATCCAAACCCAGGATCCACAAGTGAGGAGACAGGATGAACCCAGCCAGCTCACTGAGTATAATAAGCACTGAGTAGACAACTCAGAAACATCTATCATGGGAGGCTTCAAGCTTTCAGTAACCAAGTGCTATCTACAAACCTTCACCTGTTCTGTGTGTATAAAATAGAACAAAGTCCTACTAGAGCAAAGGGAGTGGAACCGAAAGGTCACTCTGTCCACACTAGCAGACTGATTATCCTGGGCTGTCCTAACCTGAACCCCTCAACAACTCAAACATAAACCACAGAATGAGCCTAATATGTGCAATGCTTCATTCAACCACAAACACAAAGTACCTGGAATAGGCATAATTATGAACAAAATGTTGAGAGAGGTGACATTAGATAGGTGACATAATTTCCATAAATGATAGAACATCAGGATTTCAGAAGAATGCTAACAGGGAAATGGCAAAGCTGTCACGTCTAATTGAAGACAACCTGAGCAGCCCAAGGGGCAAGAGAGTCCCCGAGAACTAGACAAGGAGACAGGTCAGTCACAAAGGGAGAGGGAGGGGCACCAGATGGACCCTTACCCCCCAGCACTGCTACAGACACCCCCAAAGGCCCAGTGGACAGCTCTGGACCACAGATGAGCTCACCGTGGAGATTTGTGGAGTGAGGTGGCCAAGAACAAGGTGGGGCACCCCACCAGGGATATATATGCCCCTGCAATGGGTCTTGGGGCTGCTGAGGTGTCTCTAGGATGGCTGGGATCCTCTTCAGAAAGGAACCATTCACTAAGTTGTTGGTTCTGGGCCAACACCCCCAAGTTTTCCTGCTCTTAACCATGCTACAGAACCAGACCAGAGTTACCTGCTGCAAATTCTTCAATGGTCATCAGTGGGAAACGAATGAGAGAAAGGGCTTTGCCCAAAACTTTCCGCTTATTTTCTGGAGTCACTGGAAGCTGCTGCCGCTGACTCTCCGCCTCTGACCAGCGGACCACTGCATTAAATAAACGGACCTCTCGAATGCCCAAGGTGTCCCGCTCCAACACAGCAACAAGTGTGTCTGAAATAAAAAATAAGAAAGAGGAGGCTGCTCTGTGTCCTGGAAATACCCAGAGTGGCCTGGTCAAGGGTTTCTGCACATGCTGCCCCCATGCACTATCACCAAAGCTCTTGCACTGAGATCATATGGATGGCAGCCAGGAAGTGACCATCTCAGAGGGCACTACATCTCCCCAAGCCTGAGTTTGCCATCGCCACATGACAAAGCATGTCACCTTCTACGGTTCTACCCATCCCCCTGAGGCAGGGAATGCACACCAAGCCAGCACAGATCTACCAGCCCCAACCCCAACTCCACCCATGCCAAAGTTGAACCAATTAAGTGAGATTTAGCACCAATAAATTATTTCTGGCTCAATAAACTTTGAAGACAACTAATTCCCAGAGGCTATTATGTGTCTCCATCGTCCTACATTTTTTGACTAAAAATGACTGACATTTTATTGTAATTGTTTTTTTTACCAATTGATAAAACTCCAGGTATACCTGCTTGAGACCACAGGCAGGTTAAGAAACAAACTCATGGAAAACACAAAGTTCCTTACAAAGCCCAGCCATCTCAGACCAGATTGGGGCAGACTACAACCAGCCTGTGAAAGGTTCCTACCCTGTCTCAAGGGGGTCAGCACATTGGGGCCACGGGTCACCAATGGGGTTAAATGAGATTCAAGAGCCAACATTACCTAGATCAATGTCTGTGAAACCTTCTGCATTGATAGCATCTGACGTGTTTTTATCTATATTCTCCAAGCACAGGCTGGCCAGTTGGGGTTCATCAAAGAGTCTTGCCTAACAAAAACAGTAAGAATTAAAGAATTGATGTATTACTATCTTATAAGATAGCTTTTAACTTTAAATCTCAGTGATTTCAAATCCTGCCTTTCCCCATAGAGTAAAACTTCTCTTGTGACAAAGAAAAACAATTAAGCAAAAACATCTGACACAGCGAGCACAGCTGCTAATGCACACAATATTCTGTTCTAGAAGTCTATGCCTCTTTGCCTTGAGGCTCTATGTATGTTTCACTAATAGAGGATTTTTAAAAAATCAATCTTTTATAAATTACAAAATCACCCCCAAATTTCTGAAGTATATGCTTAAAGATCTGACCAATGTATGCAAGCTAAGGGTAAGAGGCAGAAAGCAGCTTTTAACTTTGTAAGAAATCATTTAGGAAAAGCAAAATAAGCAACAAGAAATTCTCTTATACCCTAACTGCCATTTTTAGATAAATTACTATTAAATTAGGATGTGGGAAATTGCAGTGATGCCAACAGGAGGGATGATTCTAAAGGAAACAATGACCAATGGTGCTCTCTGGAAATTTAGATTTGGTTAATCTCGAGCATCACTCTGGCTCAGGAATTCTAAGTCTGATGGTAATAATCATGATGCGAGGAGCTTCTGCATTTTGACACATTTCAGTTAGAGTTCACAGAAAACTTCCCTCACAACTCCTTTCTCGCAAGTGGTTCTCCTCTTTTTACAGATAAGGAGGCCAGAGGGAGGCAGTGATGGGGTGGGTGCAAGGTCACTGAGGATCAGGTCCCATGATCAGAAGAGTTCTCTAGGGTTCACAGTTGGGAAGGTGGGACAGGCTACCCTCCTGCCAGAACAGAACAGGGAACAACCAGAATAAAGCTGAAATGCCCCTCACAGAAGACAGACTCGGATGGCAGAATAAAAGCGGCCTGTTTCTAAGAGCACTTCAGAGATGGCGCAGAAGAGCCAGGCTCATACCTTGAGTCCCATGCTCGTCAGAAAGGTGTGATCAGGTGGAATGGTCTGGGACTTGCTTGTGCTCTTGGTGGGAGGGTAAGGGGAGAGTTAGTGGTGGACACTGATGTGATGGACGTTTGTTGCTAGGTAGGACTCTCCTGCTGTCTGATCTATAAAGTGGAATTATTAGATTTTGCCTCCAAGAAGCCCCACTTCCTATCCCCTCCTAGTAAAAAGTATAACAACAGAAAAGACTTTAGAAAGTAAAGAGCAAGGGCTTTTTGTTTTTCTTTGTTTCAAATGACAGGAGAGAGGAGAAGGTAACTGAGCTTCACTTCAAGAAAATATCAACTGCAAATAGGAAAAGTGATGCCTTCAAAAACTTTGAGTTAAACAGTACAAATCCTGCATTTCCTTTCAACAGGCCCTACACTCACTGACAATACATACTATTTGCCTTTCAAGAAACCATTAAAATCACTTCTCTGCAATCAAATCAGAAAACTTACCTCAGAAACCCCCTGGCCCTGGAGGCAGAAGGACCTGAGTTCAAATCCAGCCTCAGACACTTAATAATTACCTAGCTGTGTGACCTTAGGCAAGTTCCTTAACCCTATTGCCTTGCAAAAAAACAAACAAAAAAAAAAAACCCTAAGGTTTTCTAATAATCCCCTATTAGTTGTCAAAGAGATGTCTTTCTATAAAATAGAACTCAATTCATGTTGTCAATAAAGCATTTTTAAAATATAATATAAAATGTAATAGTTTTGTTTCAAAATAGGTAATTTTGCAACATTCTAAAACTTCTGTTTTAAAAAAAGGGTGGGTTGGGGGGGCTGGATGGACTTCTAACATTCTACAATCTATCTCAAGTTACCTTTCAAGCTCTAAGTTTCTGTTTTAATGTTTAAGCATCAATTAAATGCTATGTACCAATTATTATATACAGAGAGACAGAAATGAACCAGGACTGGACCTCAAGGATTGCCTTTTTTTTTTTTTTTTAGGTTTTTGCAAGGCAAATGGGTTAAGTGGCCACACAGCTGGGTAATTATTAAGTGTCTGAGACTGGATTTGAACCCAGGTACTCGTGACTCCAGGGCCAGTGCTCCATCCACTATGCTACTTAGTCACCCCATGAACTTTTTTTAAAGAAAGATTTTATTTATTTTGAGTTTTACAATTTTTCTTCCTATTCTTGCTTCCTTTCCCCCACCCCCCATAGAAGGCAGTATGTTAGTTTTTACATTGTTTCCATGGTATACATTGATCTCAGTTGAATGTGATGAGAGAGAAATCATATCCTTAAGGAAGAAAAATAAAGTATAAGAGATAGCAAAATTACATAATAAGGTAACGGGTCCCCCCCCCCCCCTAAATTCAAGGTAATAGTCTTTGGTTTTTGTTCAAACTCCACAATTCTTTCTCTGGATACAGATGGTATTCTCCATCACAGATAGCCCAAAATTGTCCCTGATTGTTGCACTGATGGAATGAGTAAGTCCATCAAGGTTGATCATCGCCCCCATGTTGCTGTTAAGGTATACAATATTTTTCTGGTTCTGCTCATCTCACTCAGCATCAGTTCATGCAAATCCTTCCATGCTTCCCTGAATTCCCATCCCTCCTGGATTCTAATAGAACAGTAGTGTTCCATGATATACATATACCACAGTTTATTAAGCCATTCCCCAATTGAAGGTCATTCATTTAATTTCCAGTTCTTTGCTACTACAAACAGAGCTGCTATGAACATTTTTGTACAGGTGATATTTTTACCCTTTTTCATAATCTCTTCAGGGTATAGACCCAGTAGTGGTATTGCTGGGTCAAAGGGTATGCACATTTTTGTTGCCCTTTGGGCATAATTCCAAATTGCTCTCCAGAAAGGTTGGATGAGTTCACAGCTCCACCAACAATGTATTAGTGTCCTAGATTTCCCACATCCCTTCCAAGATTGATCATTGTCCTTTCTGGTCATATTGGCCAGTCTGAGAGGTATGAGGTGGTATCTCAAAGATGCTTTAATTTGCATTTCTCTAATAAGTAATGATTTAGAGCAATTTTTCACATGATTATGGATCGCTTTGATTTCTTCAACTGTAAATTGCCTTTTGCATATCCTTTGACCATTTGTCAACTGGGGAATGGCTTCTTGTTTTTGAAAATTTGACTCAGTTCTCTGTATATTTTAGAAATGCATCCTTTGTCAGAAATACTGGTTGTAAAAATTGTTTCCCAATTTACTACATTTCTTTTGATCTTTAATGTAATCAAAATTATCTAGTTCGTTTTTAATGATGTTCTCCATCTCCTCCTTGGTCATAAAGTGCTTCCCTTTCCATAGATCTGGCAGGTATACTACTCCTTGATCTTCTAGTTTGCTTATAATATTGTTTGTTATGTCTAGATTCTGTATCCATTTGGATCTTATCTTGGTATAGGGTGTGAGGTGTTGGTCTACTCTAAGTTTCTTCCATATTAACTTCCAGTTTTCCCATCAGTTTTTATCAGAGAGATCGTTTTTATCCCAATAGTTGGACTCTTTGGGTTTATCAAACAGCACACTACTATAATCATTTCCTGCTATTGTACCTAGTCTATTCCACTTATCCACCACTCTATTTCTTGGCCAATACCAGACAGTTTTGAGGACTGATGCTTTATAATATAATTTTAGATCTGGTAAGGCTGAGCCACCTTCTTTTGCACTTTTTTCCCCCACTGAATACGTGGAAATTCTTGATGTTTTATTTCTCCATATGAATTTATTTACATTTTTTTCTAACTCATTAATTTTTTGGAATTTTGATTGGTAGGGCCCTTAACAAGTAGTTTAGTTTTGGTAGAATTGTCATTTTTAATATATTAGCTCGACCTATCCATGAACAGTTAATGTTTGCCCAGTTATTTAAATCTGATTTTATTTGTGTGAGAAGTGTTTTGTCATTGTTTTCAAAAAGCTTCTGAGTCTGCCTTGGCAGGTAGACTCTCAGGTATTTTATATTATCTGAGGTTACTCTGAATGGGATTTCTCTTTAAAGTTCTTTCTATTGCATCATACTAGTCATATATAGAAATGTTGAGGATTTATGAGGGTTTATTTTATATCCTGCAATATAAACTTTGCTAAAGTTGCTAATTATTTCTAGTAATTTTTTTAGATGATTTTTTTGGATTCTCTGGGTATACCATTATGTCATCTGCACAGAGTGAGAATTTTATCTCTTCCTTTCCAATTCTAATTCCTTCAGTTTATTTTCTTCTCTAATTGCTGAAGCTATCATTTCTAATACAATATTGAATAGTAGTGGTGATAATGGGCATTCTTGTTTCACCCCTGATCTTATTGGGAATGCCTCTAGCCTCTCCCCATTGAATATAATGCTTGTTAATGGTTTCACATAGATACTGCTTATTATTCTAAGGAACAAAGGGACTGCACATTTTATGGGAGCACATAATCACTTACATGTCAAGGTAGACACAAATATAGACCACATACAAAGCTGTTTTCTGAGAGGTAAAGCACTAGTAGCTGTAGAAATCAGGAAAAGTTCCATGAAGTAGGCAGCACCTGAGATGAGTTTTGTTTAGGAGTCAGAAATGAGGAGGGAGATAGGGGTGGCTAGGTGGCGCAGTGGAGAGAGCACCAGCTCTGGATTCAGGAGGACCTGAGTTCAAATTTGACCTCAGACATTTAATAATTACTTAGCTGTGTGGCCTTGGGCAAGCCACTTAAACCCCATTGCCTTGCCAAAAAAAAAAAAAAAAAAAAATGAGGAGGGAGGGTATACTTGCTCTTGCACCTCCAGAGGCTGACATGGACCCTACACTGACAGCACAGTAAAAGCAAGACTTATAGATTGCTCAGACAACTATTATCCCTAAAGAAAATGAAAATCTATTATGGAAAGAAGCTGGAGTCCAGTGTTAGAAATATAGTTTCATAAGTAACTGTACTGTGATGTATTTGCAACATATGCTGAATCACTGAAACACTGAAGCAGTGAATATTACAATTTTCAAAAATATAATTCATACTTTGAATGTTATTTTGGACATATTTTGTACTTTTGCTTCTTTGTATTAAATTATATTTTCCCTGAGATCAAATCTAAGATTGATACAGTCCCATCACAAAATTTCAATGGTCACTATCATTCCTATTCTCTTTTTGTGTAATAATAAAGTTGTATTTCAAACATCCAGAAAATAAAACAGGCTTCTGCACTAATCCAGACAAAAGATGATAAGGATGGTGACAATGTTTGTCATTCATTCTCAAAGAGGACCATGACATCATGGAGGTGATGCCATGACAAACGAATTAGATTTGAATGGGGGGGGGGGCTGTGCAAGGTCACTTTCTCCTCCAGAGCCAACTATGGAGATGAAATGGGAAATTTCAGAAATAACCTGGCAAGACCTATATAAACTGTGAACTATGCAAAGTGAAATAGGACCAAGCAAACAATTTATACAATAACATTATGAAGAAAAACTTCAAAAGACTTGAAAATTCCCATCAACATAATGACCAACCATGATTCTAAAGGACAGAAAAAAGCATGCTGCCAATTTACTGAGAAATGATGGGCTGAAGGTGAAGAACAAGACATACATTTTCAGACACAGCCAATGTATGTTTTGCTTAACTATGCATATTTATTACAAGGGCTTTACTTTTCCAATGGGGGAAGAGGGGGATGGAGTAAAGAGAAGGGAGAGGGAACAGTTAGGTGGTACAGTGGATAAAGCACCAGCCCTGGAGTCAAGAGGACCTGAGTTCAAATCTGGCCTCAGACACTTAATAATTACATAGCTGTGTGACCTTGGGCAAGTCACTTAATCCCATTGCCTTGCCAAAGAGAGAGAGAGAGAGAGAAGAAGGGAGAAGAAGGGAGAGAAGGAGCAGCTTTATTTTTCTTTTCTTTTTTTCCCCTCAAGAGATTAGATAAAGGAGGGGAAGGTAAAAGGAAAGAAAAAAGGGAGGAGGGGAGCCAGAAAATAAGGTCATTGAGGCATCACTTTTTTAAATGTAGGGACAGGAAGAACACCACAGAGCAGCAGAACAAGCTTTGAAACTACAGTTGAATTGGTATTTTTTTAAACAGAGTAGGCTTTGAAAATGTGGAGAAATCCATTCTATTTAGTGTCTGTTGGGTTGAGGTGGGGAGGGGGAGGGTTCACTGAAATAAACCATATATTCACAAGACTTTACAATGAGGATGGCCCACCATGGAATCTCTGGTTCACAAGGTATGGACATTTCAGTCACTTAATTTACTTAATACCAGTCTCTATTGCTGAACTATTTTCTGTCATCTTCACCAATTTGCAAGGTGTAAGGTAAAAAAATCTCAGAGTTGTTTTGATTTGCATTTCTCTATCAGTGATTTAATTGTGAATATTTGACAATTCTTTTGGGAATTGTTCATATCCTTTGCTCATTTATCTACTGGGAAATGGTTATGTCACATATGTTTTATTGTTTATTTATCTTGGATATCAAACCCTTAGTAGAGAAATTTGATTAAAATTTTTTTTCCTCATTTGACTGCTTCCCTTCTTATTCTAGTCTTTGTCTATGGAAAAGCTTTTCAGTTTTATGTAATCAAAGTTGTGTTATTTGCTTTTCTTCTATTTTTCAAAGTATGATTTTTAATATTGAGGTAACATTCATTTGGAATGTATTGTGAAATTATATAAGGTTTTAATCTAAATCTATTATCTACCTGTGTTTTTTTTTTCCCTTAGGTAATTTATGTTTTTCACTTTTTCAATGAGTTCTGTTGTTTGATTTACCCTTTAGCCTGTTCCACTGATCTATATTTTTTGTTTTGTTTTTTGCAAGGCAATGGGGGTTAAATGACTTGCCCACCATCACATAGCTATGTAATTATTAAATGTGGATTTGAACTCAGGTCCTCCTGATTTCAGGACCAGTACTCTATCCACTGCTGATCTATTTATTTTTTAACCAATACCTAGTAAACCCTTATCAGCTGATTCACCCGTAGGCAGAGGTAAACTCCAGACCCACTTCTTCACTGTTATCTCTACCCAAGATCCACCCCCTCTTTCTCATGTACATTTAGTCTCTCAGTGGCAGTTCTTGCTGCATTTGTTCACTGCTTCTGCATTTCTGATGTGAGAAAAGATGGAGGTAGGGCGGCTAGGTGGCTCAGTGAATAGAGCACTGGCCCTGGAGTCAGGAGGACCTGAGTTCAAATGCGACCTCAGACACTTAATAATTACCTAGCTGTGTGGTCTTGGGCAAGTCACTTAACCCCACTGCCTTAAATAAAAATAAAAAAATTTTTAAAAAAGAATGCTCCAAATCACTAAAAAAAATGCAAATTGGAACAACCCAAGTTTCACTTTATACTCAGCAAACTGACAAAAGATGGGAAAAGTTAGTATTGAAAAAGTTATGAAATACTAGGGTATAGTTGGTGGAAATATGAATCAGTACAAGCACATGGGAAAGCATAATTTGGAATGATGCAAACACAATGTCTAAATGTCCACACCTTATGAACTTGAGATTCCACTGCTAGATTTATACCCCAAAGTACCCATTGATAAAAAAAAGTTTCTATATACAATATAGGACCTGAATTCAAATCTGACCTCAGACACTTAATAATTACCTAGCTGTTGACCTTGGGCATGTCATTTAACCCTACTGTCTTGCAAAATACAACAAAAAAGTAAATGACCATAGTAATCCAGTGTTTGATAAACTCAAAGATCCAAGTTTTGGGGTTAAGAATTCACTATTCAACAAAAATTACTTGGAAAACTGGAAAGCAGACTGGGCAGAGACCAATATTTCATACCATACCAGATAAGGTCAAATTTGGTACATGATTTACACACAAAGGTTATGAAACAAATTAGGGGAGCAGATCTATGAAAAAGAGAAGAGCTAATGGTCAAATAAGAGATAAAGAAGATCAAGGGAAATAAAAAAGGTAATTTTGATTACATTAAATTTAAAAGTTTTGACATAAACAAAACACAACTGCTGCAATGCAGTCGAAATTAGAAAGAAGGGAAAACATTTTATAGCAAATTTATCAAATATTTAGAGAACAGTCAAATTAATAAAAAAAAATAAAAGCCATTCCCCAAATGATAAATGGTCAAAGGACATGAAAAGTAGTTTTCAGGATAAATAAAGCTCTTAGTCTTATGAAAAAATGCTCTATATTACTAATAATCAGAGAAATAACAAATTAAAACAATCCTGAAGTACTGCTTTACACCTATCACATTAGCTAACATGACAATAAAGGAAAATGACAAGTATTAGAGGAAATGTGAAATAACAGGGATATTAATAATAGGGATATATTACCAGCTATAAACTGGGTCCAAACATTCTGGAGAACAATTTGGAACTATGCCTCACCTTTGATCCAACTGGGTCTGTATCTCAAAGAAATCAAATAAAAAGGAAAAAGATCTAGATGTACAAAAATATTTCTAGCAACTCTTTTTGTGGCTGGGAATTGAGGGGATTCCCGTCAATTGGGAAAGACGTGAAATTGTGGTATGTGATTGTGATGTATGCCATAAAAAATGAGAGCATGGTTTCTGAAAAACTGAGAAGATTGAAATGTGTAGAACAGAAGAACCCTGGATACAGAAACAGCAATATTATAATGATCAACTATGAAAAACTTAGTTAATCTAATCAATACAATGATCCTAGACAAATCCAAAGGACTCGTGATCAAAAGTGTCCACCTCAAGGGAGAAATGTAGATTGGAGCATACATTTTTCACTTTTTTCCCCCAACGTGGCTAATTATGGAAATATGTTTTATGTGACTTCACATGTGGAATACATATCATTTTGCTTGACATCTCAATAGGTGAGGAAAGGGCTTGAGGAGGAAAGGAATTTGGAACTCAATATTTAAAAACTAAACATTAAAAAAAGAAGAAAGTTTCCAATACCAAAATTATATTGGCACTTTTTTGTGGTAGGAAAGGAATAGAAACAAAGGTGATGTCTATTTAATGGGGAATGGCTGAACAAATTATGGCACCTGAATGTAACAGAATATAGAATTCTAGGCTGTAGTGTAAAACTCAGAAAAGGATTATTATGACCTGTATTTTAACTTAGAAAACAACAAATTAACAAAATGTACACTTCATTATATTTTACTAAACATTTCCCAATTTAATTTTAATCTAGTTTAGGCTGAGAGTATGACACCTCTTGTCATAAGAAACTACAATTATGATGACATAGGAAAACATAGAAAGATTTTCCATGATTTGATGCAGAATGAATTAAACAGAACCAAGAAACAATATACGCAAGGCTATGGCAATGTAAATGGAAAAAATACAAAATAATCACAAATGAATACACAAAATTACAAAGAACAAGCATGGCTCCAAAGAAAAAATATACGAAGATATTCCTACCCCACTGCTTTGGACAGGTGAGGTCCATGAGTGTGGTACAATGTATATATTTTCAGTCTTTTTTGATGAACTGATCAGTTTTGTTGATTTTTTCCCTCCTTTTTCCTCTGTTCTTTAAAAATATTATTTATTATGTGACATTGCTATCTGAGAGGGGAGAGGGATACTGAGAAAAATTCTGGTGGCATAAAAAATAAAAGATATCAAAAAAAATTTTTAAAACATTTCTTTTATCATGATACTACCATGGTTCAATTATCTATGATTTATTGCCACAATATCAAGTATAAATGTATTTGCCTTTGTTCCAAGTTCCCATGACCAAAAAGAATCCAGAGCAAAGTGCTCTGAAGATCTGCTCCTTGTATGTCAGTTTTCAGCAGCTACTGGTTAGTCAAGCGCTCCAGGGTATTAAAAAAAAAAAAAGTAGGTTTTAATGCAATATTTCAGATTTAATTTCTTGAAATATAATCCTCTGAAATGAAGATAAAAAATTTTCTCTGAACTCAAAGTAATCATAACCATCTGAGGCGGTGGTAAGGTAAGATGCAAAGAACAATGAACTAAAAGCTGTGAGACTTGGATGCTAGGCCCCAAATTGCTCCAAACTCTGAGCCTTGTCTATAAAATGAAGGGTAAGACAAGGGTGAACAAATGAGAACTGGAGGAAGGGAAGGGGAGGGCAGAGCAGTGGGAAAGGAGAAGGAAAATCAGAACCAAAGGAGGAGAACAGGAACAAGAAGAGGAGAATAATTCCAGTTGGAGGGCCTAAATCTTTTCATTTAACTTTTATTTTTAGTGTTTTCCTTATTAGATTAAGCAGAAATAATAACAAAACTAAGCCCAAGAATAACTGGCAGCTTTGCACAGTATACAAATACCAACAATTTTCATGTATGTGAGTATATTATAAATATGCACCTCATTTGTTTTCTGTTGTACCACCTCACTTACACCCGCATGCTACATTTTTTTTTTTAGGATTTTGCAAGGCAAACAGGGTTAAGTGGCTTGCCCAAGGCCACACAGCTAGGTAATTATTAAGTGTCTGAAGATGCATTTGAACTCAGGTCCTCCTGACTCCAGAGCTGGTGCTCTATCCACTGTGCCACCTAGCCACCCCATGGTACATTTTTTGCTAAAGATTTCTAGTGGACCCTCTTGTCTTATAGATAATTGGTATTTTTTTTGTCAACAAATGTTAAAAGGATTATTTATTCTTTTAAGAAATAACTACTGTTACTGGAATACAAAGACATTTTAAACTGCAAGGTCTTTTTCTTCTGCTATAACCTCCAATATGTGACATTTAAGTTAGATCCTAATATTCCAGTGAAGAGTTTTACATATTGTAAGACTCTGAGCAATTATCTCCATAGAGACTACAATGGTTTGTTCAAGTTGTCAGAATGCCAAATGCATGCTTGCCAAAAAGACTATTTTATGGAGACCTCACACAAGGCAAGTGCTCACAAAAGGGTCAGAAGAAGTGCTACTGGAACACCTTGAAGGTCTCTCTTAAGAGAATTTAGAGCGGGGCGGCTAGGTGGCGTAGTGGATAGAGCACCAGCCCTGGAGTCAGGAGTACCTGGGTTCAAATCCGGTCTCAGACACTTAATAATTACCTAGCTGTGTGGCCTTGGGCAAGCCACTTAACCCCGTTTGCCTTGAAAAAACCTAAAAAATAAAAAAAAGAGAATTTAGAATTAATTATGCAGTGTGAGAGACCCTGGCACAGGAACCACCCAGCATGGTGTGCCCTCATCAGAGAGGGGGCTGCACTCCATGAGGTAGGCATAATTGAAGTCATTCAAGGGAAATGTGAGATGTGTAAGTTAAGAGTAAACAACCCAGGTGTTCACTTAGACTATTTGTGCCCAACCTGTGACAGAGCATTTACAGCTTGTATTGGTCAGATCAACTACAGTTCGATACAGTTTGTTTCTAACATAGAGTGATGTCATTTCAGTCTTTTTTTTTTTAATTTAAGGCAATGGGGTTAAGTGACTTGTCCAGAGTCACACACAGCTAGGTAATTATTAAGTGTCTGAGGCCAGATTTGAACACAGGTCCTCCTGACTCCAGTGCAGATGCTCTATCTACTGTGCCATCTAGCTGCCCCTTGATCTTTTTCCATAATGAAGGACAAGATCTCTGAATAACCAACCCCTAATAAAAGTGGGCACTTTTGATACCTGAGCATGTATTAGACAACAGGCCATTTCATTTCAAAATGTGATCAGTGTTTCTAGCCAGTGAACTAGGTTATGATTTAACCAGAACCTTTCCTAGGGAGCTCCTTATGAAGAAGAGTACAATTTTAAATTTTCTATCATTTCAGTCACATAATGGCTTTTCCAATGACATATGAAAATTACTTATACCCTCCTCCCCTCCCTAAAAAAAATGCAAACTTCCTATTCTGACAAGTAAGAATGCTTACAATTATTTGCAGTTAATAAATTGCAAATGGTCACATAATGAAGCTTTCTTGTATGAGTTCAAACATACCTGTGTGAGAAGCATGAACGCATTATCAGCTCGGAGATTTTTCTTTAGAAATTCCACACAGTGTGCCTCAAGAGCAGGAACAGCATACTTTTTAGCTGTATAAAGTGTGGTCATAACAGTCTCTGGTCCAATCTGAACTTCATCAGAATAAAGAAATCTAAAAGACAAAACATCACAGGCCCAGTGAAATAAATCTGACTGAACTGACAAACACCAAACTGTCTATTATGTAATAGCAAAGCCTAGTCCTCCTCATGTTGTTGTTTGTCCTTTCTTGAAGAAGACCACAACATCAGGGAGGAGATGCCATGACAAGCATGTGAACTGGATTTGAGTGAGGGGGTGCTGTGCAAAGTCACCAGCCTCACTTTCTCCCTCAGAGCCATCTGGGTCCAGTGACCAGATATGAGCCACAGCCCTGGATGTGAGGCAATCAGGGTTAAATGACTTGACCAAGGTCATACAGTTAGTAGATGCCTGAGGCCAAATCTGAACTCCCATCCTCTTGACTTCAAGGCCAGTGCTCTATCCACCACACACCTGCTTCAGGAATACAGAATCGGCCTCCAAAGAACTTACATTTTTGCCTGATGGGAGATGATAAAACATATACAAAGATAAAAATCATATAGTACAAGTGGTTTACTACAAACTGGAAAAAACAGGGGAAGGAAGGTGACATGAAAGAAACCAGGGATTCCAAGAGAAAAAGTATTCTGTTATTGAGGAAAGACTGCAAAATGTCAAATTTGAGAAAAAGCAAATAGGGTAGATATTAGACTTTGACAACTAGATCCTAATTCTATATATTAATAACAGACCATAAGACTTATAATGCTAAACAAAGGAGTTTGGGGTTCATTTCAGAGGCAATAGGTGACCACTCCAGTTCTTGAACAGGGCACTGGCTTCTCACCCAGTCCCTCTGGAGGTTCCCTGAGGGCAAACTTTCTCTTACTTTTGTCTCTGATTCACTGAACAAGTCCCTACAACACAGAAAGAACTTCAGAAAGAGTTGTCCTCAATAGAAATCATGGAGAGGAGAAGGAGGGGCAACAAGCCTTTATAAAATGCTTTACTATGGTTCAAGTACTAGGGGTAAAAAAGAAAGCCAAAGCACAGTCCTAGCTTCAATCAGCTTACAGTCTAGTAGGAGACTGAGAGAGCCAGAGAGAACTTAAAATGGAAGGCACTGGCAGCTGAAAGGACTAGGAAAGGTGTATGGGAAACAGAAATGTCACACACTGAGCTGAGGAATGAATACTGGGAATACAGATTTAGATGTCATCTGCACAGATGATCTCATCTAAGTCAGCAAGATTTCCTCTTCCAAGAGAGGAAATCAAGAGAAGAGGTCCAGTACAGATATCTACCCCCATTTAGGAGACAGGGCAGAGCTAAACCCTAGAGGAGCAGTGATCAGATCAATAGGAGGAAGATCAGGAGACAATAGTGTTTGTAAAATCTGGGGACACAAGAGTATTAAAGGGGAAAAAGTGGTTAAGTGTCAACAACTCTAGAGAAGTTAAGGAGAAAAAACCCTTTGCTTTAGCAAGTTAAGAAACTACTGCTAATCTTCAAAAGAGGAGTTTAGAGAAGAAAGTAGGGAGGAAAAGAAAAGAGGAAGGGAGAGATGAAGGAGAGAAGGAAGAAAAGTCAAGAACTGTGCTTCTTGAACATGTACCACACACAGTGCTAGCACAGCAATGCCCCCAACTACTTCCAGGAGGCCATCACCCAGGGAGGAGAAGGGCTGGGGGCCTTGGAAACGCAAGGGAGAGAAGGCTATTTCTGGACCAGGAGGCTCCAGGTTCTGAAGGAGCTGCAGGATAAGCCAGAAGTAGAGGTGGCATCTTTTTAAAATCCATACATTTGATTCCAGGCCAGAAAGAGAAAAAGGGCCTGGAACCTTCCATACAAACAGAGGCTCCTTAGCAGCTGAGATACGAACAGGAGGTGAAGATGGGAATGCCATCAGTGCAAATGACTTTTTCTAGCAGAGCTTGAGGGAAACAGCAGCGCCACATGAAATTTTTTTAGGGAAGATAGCAGAGAAGCAGCCAGTAGATAAGGAAGCAGATTAGAAAGGAAGATGGGATTCTAAAGCCTGCAGTGGAGAGTGAATCACAGGAATACTGTACAGCAGGGAAGGAAGGCCCAGCTGATATTCTAGACCTTGCTCAGCTCAGAGGACAGACGTCCTCTAGTGGAGGAGAAAAGAAAGAATAGGTGAAATTTGGCAAGGGATTTGAAAGAAGAGGACATTATAATAAACTGTATAATATATAATTAAGTGTAGAGTTGGGATTTCAAAGAGAGAAAATGAGGCCAGAGTAGGGATGGAGAGCAAAGGAAAGTTGGAATGCCTGCAAGTCAAAAAGTGAGACAAAAAATAGGTTTAGGAGGAGTGAGACAGAGGAAAGATAAATGGACAGGGATCAGAATGAAGAATTTTAGAATCCTGACTCACATAGTTCAAATTATTATGGGTGATTGAAATTAAAAGTCTGCCCATCTTCATGCGTAGGTGAAGTACAAAGAATGCCACATCTGAAGACAAGAAATTCCAGAGTTCTCTCTAAAAAAAGGGGCTATGAACACTATCATTGGCATTAAGGAGGTAAATGGAACAGGTCATGTAAAAATAGTAATCTTACACATCTGTTTATCCATAATCTCATCTAAGTTACCAAAAACAAAACAACCTGTGGCATAGGGAGAACAGGTGTTCTTATTTTACAGATTTTGAGGAAAATGAGTCTCAGTAATGGGTATCATAATTTTATACCTTAAGGCTTCAGTTTAATCATTTGATTCTTTATGCAAAAGGAAGAGTTCTTAATCTTTTTTGTATCATGGAACCCTTTCTCAGAATATATAAATAATATATTAAATACATAAAACAAAATACATAAAGATTACAAAAATGTCAATTATCTAAAATACAGTTATCAAAATAAATATGTGTATGTTCAATTTCAAACAATGCTTAGCATGGTTATAAATATATATATATATATCAGATTGCCTCCTGCTGGGGGAGGGGGGAGGGAAGAAGGGAGGGAGAAAAACTGTAAAACTCAAAACCTTGCAAAAAACAATGACTGATAAAAGCATGTAATTGGAAAAACAAATAAAATTTTTTAAAAATATATGTGTCTGGGGGCGGCTTGGTGGCGTAGTGGATAAAGCACCGGCCTTGGAGTCAGGAGTACCTGGGTTCAAATCCGGTCTCAGACACTTAATAATTACCTAGCTGCGTGGCCTTGGGCAAGCCACTTAACCCCATTTGCCTTGCAAAAACCTAAATATATATATATATGTGTGTGTGTGTGTGTCTATATATATATATATATATATATATATATATATATATATATATATATATATATTTATATGCATGTATATATTCTAAAGCAAACACCAAATTCACATACTCTAGGTAAAGAACTTTTGTGTTAGATTGATTTACTCAAAGTCAAATGTCAACAAAGGGATAGAAAGTAGGAATTCATTCTTTCTGACTCAGAATGATATAATAGAAAGAGCCTTAGACTGGCAGTCAGGATGAATTCTAAGTAATGATTCAACTAGTTACTAATGTTGTAATTTGGGACAAGTCACAGAATCAAATAGTAGGTAGGGAACCCAAGGCCCACCCAGGCCAACCTCCTATAAAAGAAATTCTCTCAACAAGCCCAACAAATGGTCATCAAGTCTCTGTGACAGAGAAACCACATCACCTAGAGGCAACTCAGGGCACTCTGGCACTAAGAACTGTGAAACCTTTTTTTTGAACAACAAACTTCTTTGTAACTTCTACTCAATTTTTCCAGTTCTTCCCTCTAGGGTCAAGTTCAGCAGGTCTAGGCTATCTTCCACAGGAAAATCTATTAGATATTGAAACTGCTATTGATTTCTAGTCTTTGGATTCAATATCCTGAGTTCCTTCAAAGATCTTTGTATAGCATCATCTTTAATTACCTCCCAATGCTGACCACCCTTTTCTGGACATTCTCTAGTGTAGTAATGTCCTTTCTAAACTATAGTGATCAGAATCAAATGTATTTTGTATGTGATTTGATCAGGGCAGAATAGAGTAGAAAATTGTCTCTTTCCTTGATCTGTACATCAAAAATCTCTCAAAGGAAGCTCAGATCATGGTAGCTTTGGGTGTTAATTTGTCACATATTCAACTTGCAATATATACTCCCAAACTCTTTTAGCAAAAGCTACTTTTTAAGCAGATACACCATCCATACTGTATATGTACAGCCGATTCCTTTAACCAAAGATTAAAACTTCAATTGTATCTTTGTTAAATCTCATCATAGAAGATTAAGCAGTCAATATAGCTTAGCGAAACTGTTGAGGATTCAAGATGTCCATTAATGTGCTAGCTCTAATTCTTGTCTTCACACTAACAGAAAATGTGATAATCAAAGAGTACTAAATCTACAACTAGAAGAGACTTTTTTACCTTTTTTTTTTTGGTTTTTGCAAGGCAAATGGGGTTAAGAGGCTTGCCCAAGGCCACGCAGCTAGGTAATAATTATTAAGTGTCTGAGGCTGGATTTGAACTCGGGTACTATTGACTCCAGGGCCAGTGCACTATCTACTGAGCCACCTAGCTGCCCCCTAGAAGAGATTTTAAAGATCATCTAATGAGACCTCTTCATTATACAGTGACAAAACTAATTCAGGGAACTTGATTTGACCATGATCACATAGGTGATACATATCAGAGAAGGAAATATGAACTCAAGCCCTCTAAAGTCAGTGTTTTTTTTCCCCTAGACCTTATATACATCTCTGTTCTTATTCAACTCACTGAAGAAAAATGGTGAATACAACAGGACCAAGATCAGATCTTTCACTATAGCTCACTAGGCTAAACTTACTAACTGTATGACTCTAGACAAGTCACTTCACCTCTGTCAGCTTTGGTTTCTTCATCTGTAAAACAGGGATAATAAAGCACCCACCTTTCAGGTTTGATGTGAGGATCAAATGAAATATTGGATGCAAGTACTTTGTGAACCTTATGCAAATGTGAGTTGTTATTGTCATTACTGTTATTACTAACAATGCTATACTGGCTCTTGCTACCTTCCTTTTTTAAATGACTATTTCAACTGATTTGTGCTCTTATCATTGGGAGCATTTCCCTTAATTATGCAGATCCTACTCAACCATGTCAATCCTATTCACTGTAGTCTATGTTTTCTCCTAAATTTAACATGGCGGGGGAGGGAGAGGTATCTCCCCAATATACTAGAAGTCTTAACAGTTAAGGATATCAATGGAGCATATGGGTTCTCATAATTCTCATAATTTGCTCTAAGTATTACATCATATTTATCATTTTTTGATATCATTTTATAAAACTGCAACAATGATCATGCACAGTAAGAGCAACATGATGATTGACTATATAATACTTAGCCCTTCTCAGCAATACAGTGATACAAGACAATGCCAAAAGACTCATGATGGAAACTCCATCCACATCCAGAGAAAAAACTAGGAAGTCTGAATATAGAGCAAAGTATACTATCTTCACTTTTGTTGTTATTTTTTTGTTTTTTTTTCTTTCTTATAGTTTTCCCCTTTTTTTCTGATTCTTCTTTTACAACATAACTAATTTGGAAATATGTTTAACATAATTGTGGGACTATTCAACCCTGACAATGCCCACTGGGTGATCCTCAACTTTGATTCTTCAAAGATGGTAGTGTTCTATGACTTAGTCATTCATCAATGAAATAATGACTTTTTAAAAAGATGAGCTTTTGTTTTAAACTAAAAATAAAGAAAAATGCTCATAAACCATCTCAATAATTTATCCTAAAATTCTGCCAGAAGTTAACATCAAGCTTGAGTTTGAAGGGTCTACCTTTTTTCCTTATGGAAATTGGGACATCTACCCTTCTGGTATTTTTCCTGCTCTCCACAATTTTTCAAAGACCACCAACATTGGCTTAGCAATCACATTTAACAATTCTTTCAGGATCCTAGAATATAGTTTCTCTGAGAATGATAGCAAACTAACTAAGGTAAAACTCCCAGCTGCTGATATACAAATTTTATTCCTTATTCTATCCCTTACTTATCATAAAGAACTTCTATTGTAGGTTGCTCTGTTTTAACTGGCAAGATATTTAAAAAAAGGAAATGAAGGGGTGGCTAGGTGGTGCAGTGGATAAAGCACCGGCCCTGGAGTCAGGAGTCCCTGGGTTCAAATCCGGTCTCAGACACTTAATAATTACCTAGCTGTGTGGCCTTAGGCAAGCCACTTAACCCCATTTGCCTCGCAAAAACTAAAAAAAAAAAAAAAAAAAAAAAAAAAAAAAAAAAAAAAAAGGAAATGCAAATACTTTGTAATACTATTAAAGTCTATTCTAACTGAGCTCTCTGCAATATGATCTGGGATCATGAACATTTGTACCTATTCAGTCCTCCTGAATTGGACTCCCAGAAACATGACTACAATCTCCAAGAAAAGAGAAGGTAATGGTCAGCCCATGAATAATCTAGCAGATACTAGAGAGACAGTGATCACAAGGACAACCAAATAGTAGGAAGATTATTATGGAAGCTAAGGGAAATCTAATCTATCAGTTTGTCACCTTTAAGAATGAAAATTATTGGAAGTTTACCCTCTACCTACATAACCTTTGAATGTCTTTGTCTCTTGCTTACTAGGAGTGGAGGGAAGAAAGGAGGGGGAGAGACAGACAGAGATAGAGACAGACAGGGGATGGGGGGAGGGAAAGAGAGAGAGAGAGAGAGAGAGAGAGAGAGAGAGAGAGAGAGAGAAAAGAGAGAGAGAAATGAGGATTAACAGAGGAAACAGAGTGCCACCTGGAATTTAAAGTCAATAGTGTTCTTTTTATTTTCAATGTAGCAAAAAATTCTATTTTATACAAACATATATATATGAATGACTATTTCTTTTGGTCATGCTGAGAATAGAAAGTAAGACAGTAGCATAGTGTAATATGCAAAAGTGAAAATAAACTAAGCTAGCTGAGGGAAATACTTCACATTCCTTAATGTTTGTCCTTCATTTTCCAAGAAGACTATGACATCAGGGAGGTGAAGTCATGACAAGCACATGAATTGGATTTGAGTGGGGGGGATACTGTGCAAAATTCACCAAGCTCACTTTCTCCTCTAGAGCCACCTGGATCTGGTGGCCAGATGGAAATCAAGATGACTGGAGATGGCCCTGGATTCGAGGCAATCAGGGTGAAGTAACTTGCCCAAAGTTTCACCACTAGTAACAGTAAAGTATCTCAGTCTGGATTGGAACTCCCTGTCCTCCTGACTCCAAGGCTAGTGCTCTATCCACTGCACCACAGGAAAAGAAACAGCAATAAAATATTGTACACAGTAACAGCAACACTCTCTGATGATCATCTATGAATGACTTGGCTCTTCTCATTAACACAATGGTCTAAGGCAACTAAAAATGGCTCATGATGGAAAAATGCTATCCATATCCAGATAAAGAATGGATGCAAATCTTTTTTCGCTTTATTTGTGGGGCTTTTTTCCCTTCTGGAATGTTTCTTCTATCACAATTGTGACTTGTACAGAAATATGTTTTACATAATTACACATATATAACATCAAATTGTTTACCATTTTAGAACGAGAGAAAGGGGGAGAAAAATTTGGAAATCAAAATCTTGTAAGAATAAATGCTAAAGGCAGCAAAGGTTGAGTGCCGCAGCCGCTACATCGCCGCCCCTCCCCCACCCTGATGGTAGCTGCCAAGGAAGCTCATGAGGAACATGACCCGGCCATGGAGAATGTGGATGACTCAAACTACGATCCACAGTTTGAACCCATAGTGTCTTTTCTGGAACAGAATAAATGCTAAAAATTGTCTACATATAATTGGAAAAAATATTATTTTTCAAAAAATGCTTCAAATCACAAGATAAATGTGAATTATAAGTAGTATAACACATCACCTCACAACTATTAAATTCACAAAGAGACTAAAAAAGTCAATATTAGGGAGGAGCCAAGATGGCGACAAGAAAGGATCGTGTCTTAGGCGCTCTCTCATAAAACTCATAAGCTAAGGACTCTAACTAAACTTTTGAGAGACAGAACCCACAGAGGGAACCAATGCAGCAGTTCTCCTACTCAAGGTAACCTGGAAAAGAGCAGAAAGGCTCTGCTCCCCGGGGTTGGAGGGGTGGCCCACCAGAGTGAAAGAACTTCAGCCTCCTGGAGGCAGCCCCAAGGCACTGGGGGCCGCAGCTCACAGCACCAGGGGAGTCTCCTGAGCTACACCCCGGGGAGCACCGGGCACAAAGTGGGGGAACAGCGGGGGACCTCTGCCAGAGCAAGCACATGAAGCCCAGCCCTCAGGGCACACAGCAAGCAACGTAGGTAAGCAGGAGCCCCCAGGGCATGAGCCCATTGAGCGGAGGGAGGAGAGTGAAGAGAGAGACTGCTGAGCTCTGTCCTCTGCCCCTGGAACAGGACTCTGGGGCTCTGACCACATTCAGATCCTGATCCCAGTCTAGGCCTCCCCATAGAACAGCAGGGCCCCCCCCCCACCTCAGCCCTGTAGCAGAGGGGGACGCATATGGTCATTCACAGACCAGGAGGGAGGACAGAGCCTCGCACACTGAGACACTTGTGGGAGTGTCCCAAAAGCTCAGGAAGCACCCCCAAACCAGGCCCAGGCTGGGAAAATGAGCAAGCAGAGGAAAAAGAGGAACACCATTGAGAAATATTTTGCATATGAGCCCAAGAAGGATCAAAACACTCAATCTGAAGATGAGGAAGCACAAGCTCCTGAATCTAAAGACGCCAAGGAAAACAGAAATTGGGCTCTGGCTATGGCAGAGCTCAAAAAAAGACTTTGAAAATCAAATGAGGGAGTTAGAAGAAAAACTGGGAAAAGAAAGGAGAGAGATGCAGGAAAAACATGAAAATGAAGTCAGCAGCTTAGTCAAGGAAATCCAAAAAAAAATGCTGAAGAAAATAACATGCTAAAAACCAGCTTAGGTTAAATGGATAAAACAGTTCAAAAAGTTAGTGAGGAGAAGAATGCTTTAAAAAGCAAAATTGGCCAGATGGAAAAAGAGATAAGTAAACTCTCTGAGGAGAACAAATCCTTCAGACAAAGAATAGAATTCAGGGAGATTGATGAGTTTCAGAGAAATCAGGACTCAATACTTCAAAACCAAAAAAATGAAAAATTAGAAGAAAATGTGAAATATCTCATTGAAAAAACAACTGATATGGAAAACAGATTTAGGAAAGATAATTTAAAAATTATTGGAATACCTGAAAGTCATGATCAGGAAAAGAGCCTTGACATAATTTTCAAAGAATTACTACAGGAAAATTGCCCTGATATCCTAGAAGCAGAGGGCAAAATAGAAATGGAGAGAATCCACCGATCCCCCCCAAGAAAGAGATCCCAAAAAACCAACCCCTAGGAATATTATAGCTAAGTTCCAGAACTCCCAAGTCCAAGAGAAAATATTACAAGCAGCCAGAAAGACACAGTTCAAATATCGTAGAGTTGCAGTCAGGATCACACAGGACTTAGCAGCAACTACATTGGAAGCTCATAGGGCTTGGAATATAATATACTGGAAGGCAAAAGAGCTTAGAATGCAGCCAAGAATGAACTACCCAGCAAGGCTGAATGTCCTCTTCCAGGGAAAAAGATGGACTTTCAATGAACCAGGGGAATTTCAAATGTTCCTGTTGGAATGGCCAGAGCTGAACAGAAGGTTTGATCTTCAGATACAGGACTCGAGGGAAGCATAGAGATTGGAGGAGAGGGGGAAAATATGAGGGACTTAATGATGATGAACTGCATGTATTCCTGCATAGAAAAATGACACTGATAATACTCATATGAACCTTCTCAGTTAATAGAGCAGGTAGAGGGAGCTTTTATAGATGAAGCACAGTAGAAAGCTGAATTCGAAGATAAAATATGGAATAAAAATGGAGTCAATAGAAAAAAAAGGGAAATTTAATGGGAGAAAGAAAAAGGAGAGGGGGAATAGGCCAAGATATTTCATATAATAAGATTTTTCTTTATTACAATGAGCTATTGCAATTATATGGAAGGGGGGAAGGCAAGGGGGGAATGAGGGAAACTTCACTCTCATCAGAGGTGGTTAGGAGAGGAAACAGCATATATACTCAATGGGGTATAGGCATCTGGAGTAAGAAGGGGGGGACTGTGGGAAGGGGTGGAAATGTGAATTATGGAGGAGAGGATGGACCACGGGGGGAGAATGGTCAGATATAACACATTTTCTTTTTTACTTCTTGCAAGGGGCTGGGATTGGATGGCCTGTCCGGGACCATAGGGCCAGGTGGATGCTGGGCCTAAGGGCTGGTATGGGGGCTCAGGGCCTCTTGACCCCAGAGCCGGGGATCTGTCTGCTGTTCAGCTACCCTACAGCAGAGTCAGAGTGAAAGGAGAGAAAAAATACAGTACATGGTAGTGGAGAAATACAAAAGGAGGGTGTTGCAATCATCAATGGCAACGGTGGAAAAATATGGAAGTAACTTTAGCGATGGACTTATTTATATCATAAACAATGTGATCCACCTGCGACAGAGTTATTGGTGTTGGAACAAAGACTCAAGCACATTTTTTGTTGTTATTATTTTGGGAGGGTGCAGGGCAGGTGGGGCTGGGTAGCCTGCCTGGGGCCGCATAGCAGGGTGATCTTTGGGTGTCTGAGGCTGGATTTGGACCCGGGTGCTCCTGGCTCAGGGGCCGATGCTCTGTCTGCCACCCAGCCACCCCTACTATTATTACTATTTTATTTTATTTTGAGTCTTTTTTTCTTTTCTTTTTTTTTTTTGGTTTTTGCAGGGCAGTGGGGTTCAGGTGGCTTGCATGTCACATGGCTGAGTGATAGTTGGGTGTACAGGGCTAGATGTGGGTTTGGGTGCTCATAGCTCCAGAGCTGGTGCTCCATCCATTGCGCCACCTGGCCATACCTACAATTATTACTATTATTTTTTTATTTTAATTTTTTTCTCTCCCCTTTACTTTATTGCTCAATCAAGTCTATATCTATGGGGAGGAGGGGGTATTTCATTTTACTCTTAAACAAGAATATTTTATTAATGTAAAAAAACATTATTTGTACAAAATGAGAATAAATATTAAATAAATAAAAAAGATTAAAAAAACAAAAAAGTCAATATTAAAAAGGCTGTTGGAAAATAGGCACCTTAGTATACTCTTGATAAAGTTATAAATTTATCTATTTTAGAAAACCATCTGGAATAATGCAAGAAAATTTACTGAACAATTCATATCACTGAACTTAGGGAGCCCCAAGGAGATTAATAAGAAAAAAATTTCAAAATATTCATAGCAGTACTTTTCATGGTAGCAAAACCAAAATGGGTACTATCATTTGGAGACTGGTTGGGGAGCACCAAAAGGAATGAAAACTATGAGCAATTCACAGAAACCACAAGACTTGTATGAAATGATTCAAGGCAAAAAAAGAACCAGGAGAAAAATTATATGAAGATTATAATAATGTAAACAAAAGATTAAATAGCAACAAATTAAATGCAATGACCAATGTATATTAGTTATGAGTATAAACAGACATTAATAGTTCTCAAAACAAAAATTGTAAATTATTAACAACTATATGAAAAAGGGCTCCTAATCATTAATAAAGATAAAATACAAATTAAAACAACTATGAGAATTCATTTCATACTTAAAATTCAAAAAATGGCAAAAAATAGGAATAAACAATGTTAGAGAGGTTGGAGAAACATTAATGTTGGTAGAGTGTGATTTGGTCTAACCATTCTGGAAAGCAATTTGGAATCATGTGAAGAAATGGATTAAAATATTAATATCCATTAATCAAGTGATTTCTCTTCTAGGTAAATTCCAAGTAGGTCCAAGACATAAAGGTCCCAAATATACTAACTGCATCTTTTCAAGCAGCAAACGGGAGCAAGGGAAGGGAATGTGCATTTATTTCTAAAGTCATTCAATTCAGGGAGTACATAGAGAAATTAACATGGCATAAAAAACAAGACATGAACCAAACTTCTTTTTATCCTATTTTATTCATTTAAGGACTGTTTGTCCTTAATTCTTCCTAATTACAGTGTTTTCCTTCTATTAATTATTTTCTATTTTTCCCATTTATAGCTTGCTTTGTATAGATCTGTTTGCATGTAGTCGCCACTATTCTTGAGAGCAGAGATCATCTTTGGCCTCTTTTTAATATCCCCAGAGCTTAGCACAATGCCTGGGACATGGTAGATGGTTGATCAATGTTGACTGAATTGAATCAAATTGTCAACTAAGTAATTTTGGATTTGTTTGCAAGATTTCACAAAGACCTAGTATTGCTTGAATAAAAAGAAATCAAAGATATAATGAACCCTCTCTCTAGAGTATATTGGGTTTCATAAAAGGAAATATCAAATGGCTTCTTCTCATTCTTACCCAGCAACTTAGTTCCACAGAGCACTCTAGTGGAATGATCTGACCTGAGCTTCACAATGCCTCTGGGAATCATGCCCTCTTTACTGATGAGGTTCACAGAGGTGAAGGGCAGGCTCAAAGTCACAAAGCTAGGAAACAGTGGAGCCAATATTTACTAGGCTTTCTTCTTTTGAAAACTACAGAGCCTTAACTGAAACAACTTTCTTTCCACTAAAAGCAATGCCCTGGTTATGACCACTATCCTAAATGCCCAGAATCTAATAACAGTTGGTAAAGAAAAGAAGACTAATGGGGTTTATTTCCTACAAGTGTAATGAATTGGTCACCTTATTAGGTGCTTAATAATGACTCACAGAATGTTCTTTTGAGAGAATATCAAAAGTAAAGATTCTGATCACCTATTTAAGAGTCAGAAAAGAAAAAATACTCCAAGACTGAATTTTCTAAATGCTTTCTGAGCTGGTTGGGAAAGCAACGTCAGGAACTCTCAACCCTCAGATGATAAGGGGGTTGGACAACTGATCAAAAGGAGATCATAGGGATCCCTCTCATAGTTGGATTTACACTGCCCGTACTCAGGATACAGGTCACAGTCATGAGTTGCAGTCCCAGGGGAGGGAGGAAATCATGGACCCTCTTCACAGTTCTAGGGCAGAAAAGACTGCTTGTGATTACCTACAGATGAGAGCACAGGCCAGAAGAGTAGTAAACAAACCTCTCAGGTCATACCATCTTATAAAAACTGAAAGTTTACAAATTCTCAGAAATAGCTGCATAAAAACCCTGAAACTTGGGACCTCAGAAACAAAGCCAACCTTTAATATAAAGCTAAAAGTCCAGAAATAGACAGGAATAATGAGCAAACAACAGAAAAAGATTCTGACCAAAAAAATTACTATGATGAGAGACAGGGTAGAGCAAAATACAAACTCTGAAGAAGTCAACAAAATCAAAACAACTATATCCAAAGCTTAAAAGAAAAATGTGAATTGGTCTCAGTCCCAAAAAGCAGATAAGAGAGGAAGAGGAAAAATTAGGAAACTGGGTTTAACACTGTATGCAGCTTTCAGTTCCATTGCCTTCCCTGTCTCTTCTGAGAAGGAAGGCATGTTTTATGATGTAAGAAAATCATGAAAAAAGTCAACACCTTGCTAAAGAAGGCATAAAAAATACTGAAGAAAATAACATCTTAAAAAACAGGATAGATAAGATGTACAAAAACAATCACTTAAGAATAGAACTCTTTAAAATGTCAAATGGAAAAGGAGACACAAAAGTTCACTGAAGAAAATAATTCCCTAAAAATTAGAACCATGCAGGTGGAAGTTAATGACTTCATGAGAAACCAAGAAGCAATGAAACAAAAATCTAAAAGATGAATAAATTAGAAGAAAAACTAAAATATCTCACAAACAGAACAACTGACCTGGAAAATAGATCAATGAGAAATAATATAGGAATTATTGGACTACCTGAAATCCATGATCAAAAAAGAGCTTGACAGCATTTTTTAATAAATTATCCAGGCAAACTGTCCTAATTTAGAACCAGAGGATAAAATAGAAATTGAAAGAGTCCATTCATTACCTACTGAAAGAGATCCCAAAATGAAAACTGCTAGGAATATTACAGCCAAATACTAGAGCTCCCAGGTCAAGGAGAAAATATTATAAGCAATCAGAAAGAAACAATTCAAATATTGTTGAGCCACAGTCAGGATAGCACAAGATTTCGTAGCTTCTACATTAAAGATCAGAAAGGATAGAATATGATATTATATATTATAGAAAGCACAGAAGTTAGGATTATAGCTAAGAATTTACCTACCCTACAAAACTGGGTTTAATCCTTGGGGGCAGGGGAATGGATATTCGATGAAATAGAGCATTTTCAAGCATTCCTGATGAAAAGATCAGAGATGAATAGAAAATCTGAATTTCAAATTACAAAAGTCAAGAGAAGCAGGAAAAGAGAAATCAAAAGAGATTGAATAAGATTGAGCTATTTCCATTCCTACATGGGAAGATAATACCTGTAACTTCTAAGTAGAACTTTCAAATTAATACGTTATTATATAAATATTGTATCTGTTTTCTAATTATATACAATAGCTTCTACCTCTCATTTTGAATTTTACATTTTACAATTTTTCTCCCACCCTCCCTTCCCTCCTCCCTCCCCCCCCACAGAGGGGAATCTGATAATCTCTACATCAAATTAATATATTAGAGGAGTATACAGTGACAGAGGGCACAGGTCTGAGTTGAACGTGATAGGACAATAACCTAAAAAAATAAAGGGTGAGAAAGAAGAATCCACTGGGGTAAGGGGAAAAGGAAAGGTAGGATGAAGTGAGTTATCTTACATGAAGTAAGTGCAAAAGAGTTTTACAGTGGAAGAGAAGATAGGGAGGAGAGGTAGTACATCAATCTTACTCTCATCATAACTGACTCAAAGAGGGAGTAAACATACACATTCAGTTGAGTGTACACAGCTATTCTATGCTATAGGAAAGTAGTAGAGGAAAAGGATAAGGGGAAACCCTAACAGAAAAAAGGGTATATCAGGGAAGGCAGCAGTCAGAAGCAAAACACTTATGAGGATGGAGAGAGACAGAGAGAGAGAGAAGGATAAATGGGGGAAAAACAGGATGAAAGGAAATTCAGTTAGTAAAAATAACTCTGAAAAAAAATTTACAGAAATTTTCTCTGATAAAGGTCTCATTTCTCAAATATATAGAGAACTGAGTCAACTTCATTAAAAAATAAGGGTCAATCCCTAGTTGATAAATGGTCAAAGCATATGAACAGGCAGTTTTCAGAAAATTATTCAAAGTTATCTTCAGGCATATGAAAAAATGCCATAAATTACTATTGATTAGAGAAATTTGAATTAAAACAATTCTGAGGTACCAACCACCAACTACCAGATTGGCTAATATGACAAAAAAGATAAATAACAAATGATGGAGGGGATTTTGGAAAACTGAGACATTAATGCATTGTTAGTGAAGTTGTATATTGACAACCATTCTGTAGAGTAATTTGGAACTACGCCCAAAAGTTTTCATACCCTTTGACTCAATAATACTTCTATCACATCCCAAAGTGATAAAAAACAAAAAGGAAAAGAGCCTATATATGCAAAAATGTTTTGAGAACTCCTTTTGTGGTGGTTGAGAATTAGAAATTGAGATGATGTCCATCAATTGGGGAACAGTAGAACAAATTGTTATGATTGCAGAAATGACAAGCAAGATGCTCTCAGAAAACTTGGAAAGACTCACATGAATTGATGCAAAAGGAACTGAGCAAAAGTAGAATACTGACCACAGTAAAAGCAATACTGAATGATGGATTAACTAAATGACTTAGCTATTCTCAGCAATACAATGATCCTATACAATTCTAAAGGACTTGGGATGAAAAATGCTATCCGTCTCTACAAAAAGAACTGACAGGAGTGTGAATACAGATCAAAGCATACTTTTTTAAATTTTTATTTTTCTTGGCTTTGTTTTTTGTCTGTTTTCTTTCATGACATGACTAATATGGAAATATGTTCTACATAACCATACATGTATAACCTATATCAAATTTGGATCAATCAAAATCAAAATCCAAAATCTGGACAATCAAAATTTTCTAAAAATCAATGTTAATAATTGGCTTTACATGTAAGTGGGAGGAAAAGAAAATATTAAATAAAAAGACAAAAAAAGCTTTCTGGCTGGTAAAATTTAAGTACCAAAACTACATAGCATACTTTTTAGCTATCTAGGAGCATTCCCTGAAAAGTACTTTTAGCCTTATAGCATTTCATAGGGTTTAAATACAGATTTCCATTGCTAATATACAATACAAAATGAACAACTTATTTCACAGTTAACAAGAGAATCTATTTCAATATTAGGAAAAGACCTTATAAATAACTACCACTGTCAGGGTACCAGTATTTATTCCCAGTCCAAAATCAAGCAAAGTATTTCACTAGAAATTAAAACACATGAAACAAATTCTTCAACTAATAGGGTTGGAAGAAATCTTCAAGGATTATTAACCCCCTTTTCTTCACTTCAGAGGTATGAGGTAGTTGAGGCCAAGGGAGATGAAGCAATTTACCCAGCTAGTTAATGACAGCATCAGGGTTGGAATCCAAACAGGAGCATCTTTTTTGCTATTCCACCCTTTGCAGCAGGGTTCAGATTGTCCAGTTTTTTCCCTACAATATTTTCAGTAAAAGATTTTTGGTAAATTATATCACTGTCAACAATTCTCTAACTCTACAGTTAGCAGAAGAGTACAACAGGACTATAAAGGCTTACTTGAGTAAAGCTAAGAAAGCAGCAGGTTCCACATCTGGCAGTTCAATTTCTGTAGAAGTTGTGGCCATTCCACCATTAAACATTGCATCGAAGACAGCGCTGCCCACAGCCAACACAAACCTAACATTCAAAAAGAGAGAAAAAAAAGACTATTAAGATTTCCATTCTTTTATCTGCACTGAAATATTACCAAAATATCTATGCTCATTACTCTCTTGTGCCCCCAGTTGAGCTTTGCAAGAAAAGAAGGTTAATGGTTTACACCCATATCTTTATTAGAGAATTTTAAGTTGTTTTATTTGTGAACACTTCCAAAGACATGAAGAGTGTGCACCTGACCATGTGAAAAGCTTTTCCAGGGCAGGGGCTGCCCTTTTGATACACCCCCCGCCCCCACATACACACACACAGAGCATTTAGTGAAATGTACTCAAGATGAATGATGTACAAGATGATTGCTGAACAAAATAAAACAACTCTGAGGTACCATCCTATTTCTATCAGATTGACTAACATGACTGAAAAGGATAATGGCAAATACTGAAATGAATGTGGAATGCATTGCTGATAGAATTGTGAACTGGTGCTCCTTTTACAGAGAACATTTGAATCCCAAAGAGATAAAAGAAAATGGAAAAGGAACTCTATGTACAAAAAGTACTTAGAGGAGCTCTTGTTTCCAAAAAATTGCAAATTGATGCCCATCAGGCTGAATAAGCTGTGGTATATGATTGTGATGGAATATTATTGTGCTATAATAAATGACAAGTAAGATAGCTTCAGAAAACCCTGGGAAAACATATGAACTGATGCAAAGTGAAATCAGTAGAACCATGAGAATACTGTACAGACAGTAACAGCAATATAGCTTGTGATCAATACAGCAATCTATAATTTCAAAAGCGTCATGAAGAGAAATGCTATCTACTTCTAGAGAGAGAGAAAGCTGATAAACTTTGAAACATACTTTTTTAAACCTATTTTTCTTGATTTTTTTTGTTTTTGCAACATGGCTGATAAAATATTTTGCATGACCTCACATGTATAATTTGTTATCACATAGCTTGCCTGCCTTCTTCTCAATGGGTGAGGAAAGAGCTAGAGAAAGGGAGAGAATTGGCAATTAAATTTTTTAAAATAAATATTAAAGTATATTTGTAAAAAGAAAAACAAAAAAAGAGAATTGTTGAACTAAATAAAATCATATACTATCAGACTAAAAAAAGATTCCTTATAGAACATAGAAGATGAAATGGTGAAACAGGAAAAGTCCTAAGAATACTGCACATCCAAACTGGAAGAGAACACAGAACCTTGAAGAAAGGTGAGCTCTTTGAGATGATATTTGCAACAGAACAAGCTGAAGCTTAGAGAAGGAAGGCTGATGATGTGTACAATGTTCATAAGCCAGCCCTGTTCAAGTTAGTTCAGCTGAATAATGCAACTTTATGTGGTGTTTAGTACAAGAAAGTAAAATCCTAAGATGTTACATAATTTCTTAAGTGGGTAGTACAGCTTTCCATTGACAGTGGGAACTCAGTTTTCCATCATACTCAGAACTACTTTCCCTAATCTGGAATTGAAGTTCTGAAAGTTCTCCAAGTCCTTAAAGGAATTACCCTGCTGCTACTTTATGGTCCTAAAAATCTCTGTTTTTATTGATGCAAATACTCTTGTTTTAACTTTGTATTTGAACTTGAAATTTAGTCCTACTGATAAACAGATGAAAGGCAGCTAAGCATGACTTCTCAGTGCCCCAGGAAATTATGACTTAGAGATTTGTCCTTTCCTGTTTCAATATAGAAAATTCCTCACACAAATTAAATCAGACTGAAATACGCACATGCATACACATACTCCCACCAGATACAAATGAAATAATGGTTTACGATTACAGACATTATCTAATTTTATCCTCAGATGTAGGTCTCACATGAAATCTGCTATTTCCTCCACAAAAAAGCTTAAAATGTTTCCCCAAACCAAAAAGAATTCTAAACAACTGCATTTCTCTCTACTTAATAAAATCCAGTGGTTCTGTTACTTGCAGGGTTCAAACAGAAAATCTTGGTTGACTTTTAAAAGTCTTACAACCTGACTCTTTTCCTACCTATCCCACCTTCTTACACTATATTTAACTCTCCCATATGACACTCCATCTCCCAACTCCATGCTTTTTTTCTGCTTTTCTGGTTTTTAGATTTTTGCAAGGCAAATGGGGTTAAATGGCTTGCCCAAGGCCACACAGCTAGGTAATTATTAAGTGTCGAAGAGCGGATTTGAACCCAGGTACTCCTGACTCCAAGGCCGGTGCTTTATCCACTACGACACCTAGCCGCCCCTCCATGCTTTTTTGATAGTTATTCCCCCATGCCTAGAATCTCTTCCCATCTCTTTCTCTCTCTCTCTCTCTCTCTCTCTCTCTCTCTCTCTCTCTCTCTCTCTCTCTCTGCCAGCAAATGGAGAAATTTTGAATACTGTGGATTAGTTCAGTTATCTTGGCAGTGTTCTTTCCAAAGAGGTACACATTGACAATGAGGTTGACACTTGCATTACCAGAGTTAGTTCAGTGTTTGGGAGGCCCCAAAAGAAAGTGTGGAAGAGAAACCCTATTAGGCTGATTACTAAACTGAAGGTCTACAGAGCCACTGTGCTGACCTCATTGCTATTTGCGTGTGAAATCTGGACCATCTACCAGCTTCATGACAAGAAACTGAATTGCTTCCACTTAAATTGTCTTAGGAGGATTTTGAGATCACCCACCTGGCAAGGGAAGATCCCAGACACTGAGGTCTTTTCTTCGACTTAACTGTCAAGCATTCAAACATTACTACAGAGCGCGCAAGTACAATGGGCTGCACACATGGCCAAAAAAAAAAATTTATTTTTTTAGGTTTTTGCAAGGCAATGGGGTTAAGTGGCTTGCCCAAGGCCACACAGCTAGGTAATTATTAGAGTCTGAGGCCGGATTTGAACTCAAGTACTCCTGACTCCAGGGCCAGTGTCACCAAGCTGCCCCCAAAAAGACAATTTTTTTTGAAGAACTCACACAAGAGCAATTGCTCACATGGTGGTCCAAAGAAGTGATATAAGGGCATTCTGAAGGTCTCAAGAACTTTGGAATTGATTGTGCAACATGGGAGATGTAGAAAAATATGAAATTTTGCATGCATGTATGTGAATTTACTGTGGCTCATTTTACTAGTAGGGAAATAAACCTGACTTTCCCTTCTGCTCCAAAGCTTGCCCAGTCCTCATGTATGCCAACACTTTGTGTGTTCAAGTCTCAAGAAGAGAATCTAGGTGCCCCTATGGGCCACACTCCTACACACTTGCAGCACTTGGGCCATGTCAGTCAGTCAGTAAGCATTTATTAAGCTCCTACTATGTGTTAGGTCTTGAGAATAAAAAAACAGTCAGACAACAGTTCCTGTCCTCAAGGAGCCCCTGGTCTAATGAGTTATTTGGCAAATAAACATTGCAATCTATATGCTAGATAAGAAAAACCACTAATAGGGTCAACAAGGTCCTAGAATTAATCAGGGCAGGAAAAGGCTTTCTGGAGGTGAAGTTTTAGTTGGCACTTGAAGAAAGCCAGGGAAGGTGGGAGGAGAGATGAAGAGATTCCCAGGCCCGAGCGATAAGCAGGAAAAAAGGTCTAGAGCTGGAAGATGGACTGGACGGCAGGTGTTGGAAGACTGGACAGTTGGGAGGGTTTGCTAAGCTATGGAGAGCTTTGATTGACAAACAGAGTATCTTGTATTGGTCCTGGAGGGAAAAGGAGCCACTGGGCTCTATGAGCAAAGAAGACCTGAAGTAGCTTAAAAGAAATGAGAGAACCCAGCCTAGATGTTCACATGAACTATGCCTGACCTGTGGTGAAGCATTCCAAACTCCTGTCTCGTCATCCACAGCAGGATATACTGCACCTTGTCTTTAACATCTTCTAGAACAAAGGATAACCACCAAATCCCACCTTCTCTATGGAGCCTTTCCCAGGCCTTCCCTTCCCACTTAGCCTAAGTGTATCTGGCATGTGTATCTATCTGGTTTGTGCATCGCTATCAGCAGTTTCTTTTTCTCCCACTAGAATATGAGCTCAGCCTTTGTGACCACACAACCCCGCTGCACACAATAGACATCCAACTACCCAAGGATATATTGGATCCTGCCCATCATGATTCTTATCCAAGTCTTCCCACAATGTGCTTCAGGAGGTCCACCTAACCCACATGCCAAGGATATCAATTGAAGCCAAGAACTCTTCAGAAGAGTTCTCTCTTCCTCTTCCCCTCAGACCTCAGCCAATATTGTAAGCTCCTTAGTGCTTAGAAGCTCTAACCCAATATGGGGCATCTTTAACACGTCATCAGGATTCCTAATGTTTAAGCCAAAAGTTCCAGTATCCCTATTACTCTCATACATTTTATGTTTAGAACAATATGTGTGTGTGTGTGTGTGTGTGTGTACCATTTTCCCAGCTTAGCAGAGTCCGTGACCCACAGTAGGCACTTCATATTTACTGAGTAACTGCCCTGACTGGAATACCCTCCCTCCAGAGTAAATGGATTTGGTCCATGAAGGAACTGTCATGTTTGACTAAGCCTCTCTCTTCTTTTCTCCCCTTTCGTTGTTCAATGGTGGGGATGCAGTGAAAGGGAAGGGATCGTGGTAGTAAGGAATCTAAGACTCTTTGCCCAAAAAAAGGTTCAGTGCTTTGAATAAAGTAGGCACTTTAATAAATACTCACTAAATAGAACTGGCTGTAAAAATCAATTTCACAGATCCAAGATAGGGAGGTATGACTAGACAATAATCCCTCTGCAAAAAACATGAGGATTCAATAATGTAAAACAGAAGTCAAAAGTAGCAGATGTAACTCCAAGCTTTAGAGAAAGCTGTCCAAAATGAGAGGCTAGATTCCGGCCTGGGCAGACATCTGCAATACTATACTAAGCCTTGGGCACCGTATTTTGGATCAAATTAAGACAAGCTTGAGAAACCAGGATAGGGAGAGAATTGATGTCTATGCCATATGAGGACTGATTGATGGAAAAAGGGATGTCTGGGGAGAAGAGGAAATTTAAAGGAGACATAATAATCATTTAAAAGGTTATTAATGTGGGAAAGAGATTAGAATTGTTCTGTTTGACCCTGGAGGGTGGGACCAAAAACAAGTAGAAGTTGCTGAAGGACACATTTAGACCTGATGTAAAGAAAAAATTTCCTATCAGAACTATGCAAAGGTGTCTCAGGAGGTATCTGATTCCCTTCATTAGTGGTCTTCAAGCAGACTTGCTGAGAATGTCACAGACTGTATTACAGTTCAAGTAAGGTTGGATTGGAGGGCCCTGAAAGTATTTCTAACACTGAGATTCTGTAATTAACTTTGAAAAGACTAAGGTCTATTGACCTGGATTATCATTCCATCCAGATTGAGGCTGTCTTTGTCTTTTTGTGCCTTAGTTTCTCAATCCGTAAAATAAGAACAATCTTGGGGGCAGTTAGGTGGTGAAGTGGATAGAGCACCAGTCAGGAAGACCTGAGTTCAAATCCGGCCTTAGATACTTAATAATTACCTAGCTGTGTGACCTTGGGCAAGTAACTTAAACCCCAATGCCTTGCAAAAACAAAACAAAGTAAAATAAAATAAAATAAGAGAAATCCTACCTACCACATACACAAATCTGAGGATGTTTTAAGATACCATTTGATATTTGGTATTTCAAAAGCAGGAAGAGAGCTACTATGTAAAATCCAAGATGTCATTGCTATTCCTTTTGGGCTGAAGTAGGACATATTGAAAATGTGCACACTATATTCCTAAAAATAAAAGAAAACCTAGGTGCCCTATAGGGCACAGAATATGTGGTTTAGAAGGGAACTAAGGGATTATTCCAATTCCTTCATTTTACAAAGAAGGAAATTAAAGTACATAGTATGACTTGTTAGAGTCACAAGGGTGATTAAATGACATCACTGGAATCCACAGCCTACCAGTTCACGGCTTTTTCCATTATACCAAACTGCCTCCTTTAAGTGAAGATTACTTTAATTTCATGCTTTATTATAAGAATTCAGAACAAGGACAGATCCTGGAGATCACACAAGGAGATGAAATTATTTACTTGCCCAGGTTCACTCTGGAATAGACATGAAATTTGAACCCAAGTTCTCTGAATGTTCTTTCCCTAACTCAATTCTCTGAAACTAGTTTAAGAAGCTGTTTCAACAAACAGAAATATCTGTACCCTTTCACAGTGCCTTTACTGTGCCATGACTAAAGTGCTCTGAGTACTAGGAATAATATCAATATACATAAATTAAATTGGAAACAAAGTTTAAATATTTTTAAATATGGTAATTTTAGGATATGTTCCAACATTAACCATAGACACATTATTTATCCCATGGTGATGATCTCTTCATGTGAGGGCTGTTTTCTACCATTGATGTCCATCTGAGCCACCTAACTCTCACCTGTGGCTCCAAAAAGCTGTAGCATGCACAGCGGCCATACCCCAGAAAACCATTTGGGCAGGTTGAGGGTAACTGAGGCAGTCTTAAGCTCACTGATAAGTAATGGGGGGTGTCGATCCTAAGCATATGAAATCTTCCACTGGTGGAATGGGTGGAAGAGAACAATTCATTCCAATAACCATGAAGCCAGCTGAAGTAGATGCAGTGGAACACTTAGAGCTTAGTTAGACATCAAAGACACCAAAGTCATCTACTGCATCTAGAGCCATCACCAGTTGAATTGACTCTGTCTTGCTATGCTGGATCATGATTACTTTGGAAGAAAGAGTGAGGCAGCTGATTTTTGTGCAGCTCTACCTCACTTAAATTCAATTTATGCATGCCACAAAAGACATCACTCATAACCATTCCTCAAAGCCCTGTGGTGACAGGCAAGTGATAAAGTAGCAGGTGTGGATATAAGCTGCAGTAACAACCCTACATGCAGGTGACCCAGGCCAGAAGGGCATTTCTCCACTGAAAGCAGCAGTGGGATTCAGCAGCCCTGGATGACTGAGCAGCCCTTTTAAGGATCAGACTATTCACCTCCTGATGCAAGGAAGGGGCTAGAAAAGGTGTCCTAAAAATTGTCTGCTTACCCAACCCTGGCCTGATTACCACAATAGGTGGGGATCCCACAGTGCAATCAAGACAAAAAAAAAAAATCTACAAAAACTTCTTTAAAGAAGATTCCACTCACCACCGGTGCATGAAATTGTGCACACACTGAAAGACAACACAAGATCCAACAGAGCTGAAGATTAAACAGCTCTTGTGAGAGAACTCAGCAGGTCTATCCAAATAGTAGCCCTGAGTGAAACAAGGCTGACAAATGAAGGCCAGCTTACTAAAGCTGGAGCTGGATACACATTTTTCTGGAGTGGCCAAAGTGAAGGGGAATGCCATGAAGCTGGAGTAGCTTTTGCAATCAAAACTAATCTAGTTGGATGGGGGGAGGGAAGTAAGACTGGGGGGGGGAATTGTAAAACTCAATATCTTTAATAAAAATAAATTAAAAATAAAAAAATAAAAAAAACTAATCTAGTTGACTTTCTCAAATGTCTACCAAAAGGAGCAAATGACAGGCTCATGACAATGAGAGTATCACTTCCAGGAAAAATGCCATGCCACCATCATCAGTGCCTATGCTCCCACCATGATGAACACTAATGAAGTTAAAGAAAAATTTTTGAAGACTTAGAGCCCCTTATCATCAATGATCAATGTACCAAAAGAGGACTAGCTTATAATTCTGGGTGACTTTAATGCTACAGTAGGCTTAGATTACCAGACATGGCAGAGTCCTTGGGAGGAATGGAGTTGGAAACAGCAACAGCAATGGTCACCTTCCACTGAAGACACACATTAGACCATCATCTCATGAGCTTCTCATCACAAAACTCTGTTTTCTATTCACCTAAACACAATAAAATTTCCTGAATGCACCCTTGTAGCAAAGATTAGCATCTATTAGACTATGTGAGCATAAGGAGAAGAAACAGACAGGATGTGAGAGTGACAAAGGCAATGTGTGATGCAGAGTGCTGGACTGATCTCAGACTCATCCTCTTTAGGTTAAATATTCACACTCAACCAAAATGGTGGTCCCAAGTCAAAATGACTACTAGAAGAATTAATGTCAAGAAATGTCTCTCTGAGTGGAACAGTTTGTTGCTAACTTTGAGGGGAAGCTGAACCAACACATAGTTGGCAACAATGGAGCAGAAAAGGAGTGAGCAGCTTTCAGAAATCTGGTGTACAGCACTGCATTGTTCATCTAGGATAGAACACTCACAAACACCAAAACTGGTTTGATGAAAATGATGGGGGAAATACAGAAGCTGCTAAATGAAAAACGAGAACTCCACAGGGTTTACCAGCAGGATAGGTCATCCATTTCTAAGAAGGCAGCATTTAATTCCATCAAAAGTAAAAATGAAGCTGAGAGAGATGCAGGACTCATGGCTCAGTAAGAAGGCAGATGAAATTCTGTTTTATGCAGACAGTAACAAACTAAAATGCTTTTATGATGCCCTGAAAGCTATTTATGGGCCAAAGACCTATGGTGCATCTCAACTACTCAGTGCTGATGGATCCACGTTGATTAATGTTAGGAATTTGATCCTAGAGAGATGAGCTGAACACTTCCATAGTGTTCTTAACAGACCATCATCAATCAATGCAGAAGTCACTGTCTGTTTACCTCAAGTACAGGTCAATCAGTCCCTAGCTGAAGTTCCAACTGAAGAATAGGTTTTGAATGCCATTAAGTCTCCTTTCAAGTGGCAAAGCACCTGGTGCTGATTCTATTCCAGTTCAGATCTACAAGGTGGGGAGATCCATTGTTCATCTAAAAACTGCCTGAAATTTTCCAAGTAATATGGCATGAAGACGTTTATCCCCCAAGATTTCAAGGATGCCTCCATCATCCATCTCCATAAAGGTAAAAGGGAATAGATTATCCCGTGATGATCACAGGGACATTTCTCTTTTAGTCGTTGCTGTTAAGATTCTTGCCAGAATTCTTCTCGAGAATCTGATCCTTCACCTGGAAGTTGGTCACCTTCCTGAGAGTTAGTGTGGTTTTATAAAGGATAGAGGAACAGTCAATATGGTGTTTACTGCCCAACAACTCCAGGAAAAATGCCAGGATCATAACAGAAGTCTGTATACAGCATTTATAGATCTGACCAAGGCCTTTGGTACCATCAATCTTAAGAGTTTATGGAAAATTATGTCAAAGTTTGGTTGCCCAGAGAAGTTCTTCAGTATTATATGCCAATTTCATTACAGCGTGCTTGCCAAGATTCTGGATAATGGACAATACTCCTGAGATATTCTAGTCACCAATGGAGTGAAACAAGTATGTGTTCTTGCTCCCACACATTTTAGCATAATGTTTTCAGCCATGTTATTAATGCTTTCAATGAGGATGTACATGGCCTCAAAGTCAGCTACCGCACTGATGACAAATTCTTCAACTTGAAAAGGCTACAAGCCAAAATCAAAGTGGAGGGAGTGTTGGTGCAGGATCTTCTATTTGCAGGTGACTGCACTCAATGCCTCTGAAGCTGAGATGCAACAAAGTATGAATCGATTCTCTGCTGCTTGTGCTCATTTTGGTCTAACAATTAACACACACACATACACATACACACACACACACACACACACACACACACACACAAAAACCCCACAGGTACTCCATCAGCTAGCACCACACCATCCATAGGTGGAACCATGGATTACAGCAAATGGAAAAGTTTTTAGTACTGTAGACAAGTTCACTTACCTTGGCAGTGTCCTTTCCAAGGAGATACACATTGACAATGAAGATGACACTCACATTGCCAGAGCTAGCTCAGTATTTGAGAGGCTCCGAAAGAAAGTGTGGGAGAGAAGAAGTATTAGACTATCAAATTGAAGGTCTACAGAGCCATTGTGCTAACTTCACTGCTATGTCAGGAAACTGAATCACTTCCATTTAATTTGTCTTAGGAAGATTCTGAAGATCACCTGGCAAGAGAAGATACCAGACACTGAAGTCCCTTCTCAAGCTAAACTGCCTAGCACTTCAACACCATTACAGAGTGCGCAACTATGATGGGTTGGACACGTTGTTAGAATGCCAGACGTATGCTTGCCAAAAAATACTATCTAATGGAGAACTCACTCAGTAAGCACCTACCAGGGGTCAGAAGAAGTGAAATCAAGACACTCTGAAGGTCTCATTGAAGGGTTTTAGAATTGATTATACAGCATGGGGTCAGCAGCACAGGATCACCCAGAATGGCATGCCCTCATCAGAGAGGGGGCTGCTCTCTAGAAGGCAGGCAGAATTGAACCAGTTCAAAAATATAAGTTTAGAGTGCCCATCCCAGGTGTTCACACAAACTATCTGTGTCCATCCTGTGGTAAAGCATTTCAAGCTCCTATTGGTCTGACCAGTCACAGTCAGACACAATGACATTTGTCTCAAAGGTAGTGATATTATTTTGGTCTTCTTCAATAATGAAGGACAAGAACCAACCAACCATTTATCCCATGGTCAGGAGAAAAAAACAGCTAACAAGTCAATGCAGTACATTTTCTATTTTTCACTTTGAGGAAGCCTGCTGTGGGGAGGGAAACCTGGTGGTTTTTTAGCACCACTTTAATGGGAAAATACTTTTTCAAAAGTTCATTTTATTCATCTGTATTATTCTTTTTTTAATTTTTTTAGGCTTTTGCAAGGCAAATGGGGTTAAATGGCTTGCCCAAGGCCACACAGCTAGGTCATTATTAAGTATCTGAGGCCGGATTTGAACTCAGGTCCTCCTGACTCCAGGGTCAGTGTTCTATCCACTGTGCCATCTAGCTGCCCCCATCTGTATTATTCTAGTCCATAACATTAGCTACTACAAAGATCAAAATGAACTACTATGGATTTTAACCCAATACCTTAAATCCAAAGGGTAATTCTGTAATTGACAAATGGTCAAAGGAAATGAACAGTTTTTAGATTTAGAAAAAGTTGTTTAGCTTTCTATTTAATAGTTATTTAGCTATTTATTTAAAGCTATTTTTAGTTATATAAAAAAATACTTCAAATCATTACTGAACCTCAAACAACTTTGAGATTCTACTCCACACCTATCAGATTGGATAAAATGACAAAAAAAGAAAATGATCAATGATGGAGAGGATGAAAGAAAACATGAACACTAATGCACTGTTGGTGAAGTTGAGAACTGATCCAACCATTCTGGAGAACAATTTGGAGCTATGCCCAAAGAACAATAAAATTGTGCATACCCTTTGATCCAGCAATACCACTACTAGATCTGCATCCCAAAGAGATCGCATAAAAAAGGGAAAAAAGACCACATGTATAAAAATATTTATAGCAGCTCTTTTTGTAGTGTCAGAGAATTGGAAATTGAGGGATGTCCATCAATTGAGGAATGGCTGAACAAGTCACGGTATATAAATGTGATGGAATAATATTGTTCTATAAAATCATGAGTGGGCGGACTTCAGAAAAGCCTAGAAACACTTGTGTGAACTGATGTTGAATGAAGTGAGCAGAACCAGGAGAATATTGCACACATTAACATCGACACTGTGAGATGATCAACTATGATGATGGGGCTCCTCTCAGCAGTTCACTGATCAAGGACAATTCTTGTTACAGAAAATATTTCCATGTCTAGAGAAAAAACTAGTTTGAAAGCAAAGCAAACTTTCGTTTTTTCTTTCTTTCTCACAGTTTTTTTTTCCCCCTAGTTCTAATTCCTCTAATTCATGACTAATATGGAAATGTGTTAAACATGATTGTATATGTACAACCTATATCAAATTGTTCAGTCATGGGAAGGTAAGAGAAAAGGGAGAGTGGTGGGAAAATGTGGAACTCAAAATTTTGCAAAAGGATGAATATTGAAAATTATCTTTGAATGTAATTGGAAAATTTTTTTTTGAAAATAAAGTTACTCCCCTCCACCAAAGAAATTGAATGTTTCCAAACTGACTTCATAAGGAATTCTTCGGGTCTTGAAATGTAACACACTGGTTTGAATACAGAATGCACCTTCCCCCAACTCCTAGTCAAGGTCAGTACAAAGCTGGAGCATGGCCTAACCCTTTACTCAGCATCCTAAGCAGGAATTCCCCTTATATATTGTCTCCCCTGCTCCTTTAGAGCAGACTGTTCTCAAGTTTTTAATAGGCATGTCTCTTGCCTAGCTCTGTGCTTGGCATACTAAGTACTTAAATTCTTTTCCATTTTATTTAAGATCATGAGATCTCAAGTATCAGGGAGAATGAGGTATATAAAGTGGATGTAATCTGAAGGGGAAAAGGTTAAATTGTTTTAAATATGGTCTTTTTCAGAGTATATACCTCTCTCTCCAATCCAATGATCTGCAAAGTGGGAATTCTAATATTTAGATTACCTCATACAGCTGGAAAGAAAATGTTTTTCAAATTTTGAAGTGCTATGCTTTTTTCATACTGTATATGCCTATTTTAAAATATTTCTTGTATATATATAAAAAATGGTTGAATTTTGCTTTCTTACCTGTTTTCCTAGTTTCTTCCATTTTAATGGAAGGATCAGGTATATCAATTAAAAGAAAAATTTGTTTAGCTATCTAAAGCACAAAAAGGCTTAGGTATTTCTATTTCATCTTTTATGATTTTTCTATATTTTTGTTAAAAATATTCTGTAACTTTTCAAATAACAAAACAATGAATGTGGTTCTAACTATAAGTACTAAAGGTATCAGATGATACATATGCTTAAATACTTCATACCTTTGTAGTAAATAAGAAAAAAATGCTCCTTTTGAATATCATCTGTATCCAGAGAAAGAACTGCGGACTTTGAACAAAGACCAAAGACTATTACCTTTAATTTTTTTTAAAAAAAAAAGTCATCTTACTATGTAATTTTGCTATCTCATACTTTATTTTTCTTCCTTTAGGGATGATTCCTCTTTTATCACATTCAACTTAGATCAATGTATACCATGGAAACAATGTAAAGATTAATAGACTGCCTTCTGGGGGGGGGTTAGGAGCAAAATTGTAAAATTCAAAATAAATAAAATCTTTTTTTTATACACAAAAATTGCTCCTTTTTTCTACTGGATCATTTCTTTGTACACATTAGTCATTTCCCTTTTAAGTGTCAGTAGACTGATCAAACATTTGTAAAAACCCTGTGATTAACATATTTAGTTTTAAAATTACTTTTCCATGTATTTTCTACTATTTTACTAATTTTGATTTTTTCTTTTGTTTCTGATTTCACACCAGTATAAATGTATAGAGGTCACAATAATAAAGCTTTGCTTGAATCTTCAGTGATAAAATTTTTGAAAGGCTCTCTGATGAACAGATTTTAGAAATAATAATGCCTCATCCCACTCAAGTGATAGTGAACTTCCATATAGTGAACTGAAGGACAGAAATGCTACAACTGCAGCCCAAGAGTCAGCGAAACAAGTTCTCATTTGATTCCAGCAACAATCAATCTATCAGTTAAGCTCCTTTTACAGCTAATCATGTACAAAGTAATGAGAAATGGAGTTCTTGCCAGACCCAAGTTTATGAATAAAGAGATAAAATGATATTTGTAAAGCATTAGCTCAGTCTCTGGCCCAAAGCAGAGGTCATGTAAATGTCATCTATTATTACAAAGCGCCACAATATCTGAAAGGTAAAAGATGAATCTTCTTGACAATGCTCAATACCATTACATTTTGATCTGACCCTAGTACGGATCCTACAAGTCTCTCTCTCTTCTTTCAAATTGTATTTAGTCAGTCAATACTTAGAAACATTCAGAAATGTACAAATGCTTGGAGCCAGGGACTAACAAAAGTCATGCTGATTGGACCATTACATTAGATGAATTAGAAAAGTAACCTATTAAAGCAAACTACTCATAAAAAAGAATGTAGAACTCCCAGTGGGTATTCAACAAGACTATGCGGTGTAATTGATTCTTAGACATAATGAGGTGCCCACAACTTGTAACTGAAAACTGAAAGGCAGCAACATCTATCTCAGGAAACTATGTAACTCTTTTATTGAAAGTTCTCATAAGAAACTTTTGCCTGATGTGCATATACCAAATGGCATCCATGCCTTACAAAGTATGCTGTAAAATGATTCCATCACTGTGAAACAGGCCAGAAGAATTGGGTCAGAAATTTTGGATGATGGTAAACTCAATAGGTAGCACCAGAAAACACATACTTGTTTAAAAATTCTCTTATTTGGGAAAAGATAAGACTAGAAATTATTGATGGCAGTGTGCCTGTATATTATGTAGTAATGTTGAGGCGAATGAAACTGTTAAGTCAACAATTGATACAAAGTAACCTGGAGCAATTAATTTACATTCCCTGATCTTTTCAAACAGAATGATCTTTTCCCCCTTCCTTCTCTCACCCCTCTACCCAGAGTTATTAAACTGTGTGCCAAAGCTTGTCCTGTTCCTCTTTGCAGGAGTATCTCTCCCGGATACCCCCTTTTCTCCTGACACTGTCCCTCCTCTAGTGGTGCTGATCCACATTACTAGATCACTACAAAAGGCAGCAGGTGGCTCTGCCTGCCTCCACTCCCCCCCAACTCTCTCTCTCTCTCTTTCTTTCTCTCTCTCTCTCTCTCTCTCTCAGGTTTTTGCAAGGCAAACTGGGTTAAGTGGCTTGCCCACAGCCACACAGCTAGGTAATTATTAAGCATCCGAGGCCTCATTTGAACTCTGGTACTCCTGACTCTGGGGCTGGTGCTTTAGCCACTGTGCCACCTAGCCACCCCCATTCTCTATCATTCCAGTGGCTCCCTATTCCCTCCAGAACCAAATATAAGATGCTCTGTTTGTCAATCAAAGCTCTCCATAGCCTAGAAATCCCTTCCAACTGTCCAGTCTCCTAACACCTGCCCTCCTGCCCCTGGCCTCTGTCTTCCAGCTCTGGGCCTTTTTTCTGGCTGTCATTCAGACCTGGAACTTCTTCATCTCCCCTCCCAAGTTCCCTGACTTCCTTCAGGTGCCAACTGAAACCTTAACTTCTCCAGAAAGTCTTTCCCTGCCCTAATTAATTCTAGGAACTTGTTGACCCTATTAGTGCCTTTTTTTTATCTAGCATGTAGATTGCAATGTTTATTTGTCAAATAATTCATTAGACCAGCTCCTTGAGGACAGGAACTGTCTTCTAACTCTTTTTATACTGATGGACCTAGCACATAGTAGGAGCTTAATAAATGCTGACTAACTTACATGGCCCAAGTGCTGTTTGCATATGGGGTGTGACCCATAAAGGCACCTGGATTATCCTCTTGAGACATTGAGTGCTGGCATATATAAGGTCTGGGAAAGCTTTGGAGCAGAAGAGGAAATCAATTTTATTTCCATACTAGTAAAACGAACCACAATAAATTCACACACATACGTGCAAAATTTCCTATTTAATATTTTAGAAGGAAAATATATCTAGGTGGCACACTAGATATAACTCTGAACTTGAAGTCAGGAAGACATGAGTTCAAATTTCCCCTCCAACATTTACTAGCTATGTGACCCCATGCAAGTCACTTAATCTCTGTTCACCTCAGTTTCCTGAACTGTAAAATGGGGAAAATAATAGTTTTTTATCTCCCCAGGGTTGTTATGAAGACCAAATGAGATACTACAGAACTTAGCACAATACTGGTACATTGCTGGCTACTGCTTCTTTTCTTTCTTCACTGAATTCAATTCCTATCCCTCAGGACACCAGTGTCCCAGAGATCACAATTTAAAAATCAAATCTCAGACTTCTGGAACAGCTCTCTCCATATTTTGCTTATATCCCCCTTGAGCTCAATGTTACCATTTCAGTATAGTTCTCCTTTCATTCATTAGGCATTGTTGGTTGGTGAAGGTTGCCTATTCATAATCTTTCCAAAGCTCTCGATGCTTGATGCTACCATATTTGTTCTTCTGACCCAGCTGACACTCCCCTTCCTTAGCTCTCTAGGTTTTCATGTTCTTCTGGGCACCTTTACATGGGGGCTTTCAAATGTTCATCTTGGATCCTCTTACATATATGTATTTTTTTCTCTCCTTTATTCCCCCAGCTTCAACATGTTCAAAAACGTGGTGCTATCTTTTCAATCTTTTTTCTCTCACGTAACAATTTACCAAGATAAAAAGTTACTAAGTCACCAAGTTCTATTCAAAATATCACTCACCAAAAATGTTTTTAAATCTTCATTTTCAGTCTCTATTCCCTCTGCTTGACCAATAATGGGTCCTCATTACCATATACCCAGATTATTCTAAGAGCCTCTACTCATCCTTCCTTCAATTCTCTCAACTGTCTGATCCATCCCTAAATATATTCCAGCCAAACTCATCTTCCTTATGCAAAAATCCAATCACGTCACTCCTCTGGTCAAATAATCTTCAATTGGGGTGGCTAGGTGGCATAGTGGATAAAGCACCAGCCCTGGAGTCAGGAGTACCTGGGTTCAAATCCGGTCTCAGATACTTAATAATTACCTAGCTGTGTGGCCTTGGGGCAAGCCACTTAACCCCATTTGCCTTACCAAAAAAAAAACCCCTAAAAAACCCCTTCAATCGTTCCCTATCATCTAGGGAGAAGAGTTCAAACTTTTTTAACTGGCATTCAAGGCTCTTAAATTTAGCACCACTACACCAATCTTACCTGCTATTATTACACTCTGGTTTCAAGTAAACTAAACTACTCTGCAGCCTCAGTACATGCTCTAGATTTTCTCACCTACTCTCTGATGCTCATCTCAAGTGTGGCTCCCATCAATCAATCAATTAATCAATATTTATTGTCTCCTGTGTGTCAGGCAATGTACTAAGAGCTGGGAATACAAGTCCCTACCTTCAATGAACTTACAATCTAATAAGGGAGACAACAGGCAAATAAGTCTATACAAAGCAAGCTCTATGCAGGTTAATTAGGAAATAATTAACAGAAGGAAGGCACTGGATTGAAGAGAGGCTAGGAAAGACTTTCTGCAGAAGGCAAGTCAAAGCAGAGTTAAGACTTAATCCCTCATTCCCATTACTAACCAAGATCCATTCTCCCCTCCCCCAACAAACCTCCACTTCTATTCTTTCATCTGATCCTCACTGGGCAAGATTTCTGACCAGAACTATCCAACTAGCTAGTGCTTCACACCACCCACCCCCTCCACTAAACCCATGATGAAATGGGGATATCAGGCTAGATGACTTCTAAAATCTGTGACTGACCCCTCTATACCTAAGTAAATTCTATTAATTCTTCTCCCAAACCAGACTGCAAAATTTGTGTCTCATTCATTTTTGCATCTCCCCCTAGTGGTGCCTTATACCCTAACAAGCACTCATTGTTCAAGTCAATTATCACCCGAGTATCATTCCAATATATACCTACAGAGAGCTATCTCCAACAATATCTCCTGATTTACTAAATACTGGAGGCAGCATAACCTAATACATAGGGAAGCCACCTTTAAATCAGAAAGACATACAAACTGGGTAACCACTGCCAAATCACAACTCTCAAGAGTTCTAAGCCAATGGTGTCAAATTCAAAAAAGAAAGGGAGTCACTAATTCACACATAAGGATCCTTGCTGGCCACATACTGACTTAGTCTTAAGATTTAAAATTATGTTTTATTGTATTTGATTTTGCTAAATATTTCCCAATTATACTTTAATCTGGTTCTGGCACATTTGGGAATGCTGTTTTAATTTGTGTTTCAAAACCCTGATAACCCATGGCTCCTGGGGGTGACCTCTTCAATTCTGCATTCCCTAGTGTCAATGCCTGCTTCCCTCCAATAGCTTCCTCCAGCTTTTGAATTCCTCTCCTGAATCTCATTTGAGGAAGCACAAGTTAGTCTTGGCCATTTCAAACTCACAATTGCCCAGACTATAGCTTCACCTTGCCCCAGGTTCCTAGGCATTCCCTCATTCTCCTTGGCTCTCTTTTATGTGAAGCCTTCCACTACTAGATTGGAAGCTCCATTAGGGCACTTTCTGCTTGTTTCTCTACTCTTAGCACAGTATCTGGAGGCTTAACAAATTCCTTCATTCATTCTCTCTCCTTTCCTCCTTTCTGTCTCTTCTTTCCCTCCCTCCCCCCTTCCTTGGTGCTGACCAAGAGGGCCTTTTCTCAAGATTCCCTACCCCAGGGAAGTCACAGGTCTAGTTCCCGAAACACTAGAAATTTTATACAAGTTATACTATATAAGATCATAATCATCCTCATTCTGTCCCAAATGTCAAACATGATTCTTTATAAGAATACTATTCCAATAATAATAAGTTTCAAACATTCTCCTGGTTCAGAAAGAACTTTTACAATATTTGAAGTAGCAAAGAATAGAAAGGACAGTCCAAGATCCCTTTCAGCTCTCCATCTCTGATCCTATGGAGTGAAGAGTCCCAGCTGTAACAAAAACCAAATGACTTAAAATACCTTAAGCCTCGATGACCTCATCTGAAAAATGGGAAAAACAACTTTTATAGTATTCTACCTTAAAAGGTAACTGAAAGGAATGCACTTTGTAAACTCCAAGTTCTACATAAAGGTAAATTATTTGTATTGTCATTCTATAGAACTTTCAACAAGGAAAATTATGAAAATTGCTTCAGCTCTAATTATATTTCTAGCAAAATAAAAAAAATGGCCTATCTAGGCATGTTCAATTTCTCTGACATCTGCTAAATTTCAAAAATTTATTTCAAGGAAGCGCCATCTGACAATCATGTGACTTAGTTAACAAGTAATTCAAATTATTCTCTTTTGTCAAAGGATTTTTAAAAATTGGTAAGGTGAGGGTTGTGCAAATGTGCCATTTAATAACAATGACTTTTTACAATTGATCTGGAAATACACTGTCCAAATTCAATTACTGACATTTGTTATTTTTAAATAACTTGTTTGGCACCCAGAAGAAGTAAAATATGCAAAATGGGAAGACCATTAAAAACAACCCTCCAGCATGTAAAAGCATAACAAATCACAGCATCAGAACTGTCAGGACAAGAAGGTCATTATCACTGGATCAAATTCCTGGTTTTATAAATGATGAGACTGAGTGCCAGAGGAGAAAAATCACTGCCCCAAAGTTCCATAGCAAATTAATAGCAGGCAGGATCAGAATCCAGGTTCCCTGTCTCCCAGGACTAGTGTTCATTCTTTCTACTATACCAAGATACCTTTAAATGCAGCTGGTAACAGTATTATTTCTTTGGTAAATGAAACAATAAAGAATGAACAGAGCCAGAAGGCAGTATTAAAATTACTGCCTCGACATGGTTCTCACCCTTGTGCAGCCACAACCTATAGTTATAATACTGTGCTCTTTAGTAGTTACTATGGCAGAATTCTACTTTGAACCTCTATACTGCCCTCCTGGTCCATTGCTGGCACCTTCACATTCAACTCGGAACCTCTAACCTCTAAGATTTTCCTTTGAGGAAGCCTTGGTCTCAAACATAGGAGAACTTGTCTATTATCATTAAAGTTACCATTTGCCTTCTCATCTTCATTTGGCACCATCAATGCCTTTCTTCTAAACACTAAAAGATTAGTGGATAAAAATTCCATTTCAGAGGCCCATCTAGCACTCCACACTGGATCTTTCAGTGAAACTGCAGAGACATCAGTTCAACCTGACTCCAGCTCTACAGCAACAAGAGGCAGCATCAAGCAGCACAAAAAGTACCAGCAGCGGGGCTGGAGACCAGGGGGCAGGGGGCGGGGAGGGGGAGGACACACCACACCTGCCTCAGGAAGATCAAGGAACTGGCTGGGCCTCCTGCCTCCAAATCCAGAGCTCTTCCCATTTGGCTGAGCAAATAGCCTTTCTCCTTAATGTCCCTGTCTATTAACAATACACAAACAGAAAGGTATTTGAGATCCAAAAGAAGATGTATAACTTCAAGAAATAATAAAATATCTTTTATCTGGAATGATAATAAAGAATGTCTTAAGTCTAAGATACCAAAAAAACCTCTTCAAAGATCCCCAGAAGATAAAAGCAATTTGGCAGAAGGCAAGAAAGCTACAGAAAGATTTGACACAAGAAAATGCAACACTTGGGTTGAAATCACAAGAGAAAATTCTAGATGTTGCCAATAGATCAGGGAGGGCATGGCTTCTGAGGGAAGAACTAAAGACTATCAAATTGCAAGTATTTCAATCAGCCAACATTCATTGATCACCTCCCATAAAAGATCACAGGATTTAAGCTAGAAAAAGATCTGTAAACATAAGATTCATTTTCTACTTCTCATTGCCTTATCCCCTACTAAGCCACCATATTTGACTTCTTCCCATTCATGCCTACCACTAAAGGCAGGGGTCACAAATGCCTTTTTATATTCTCTGAGGTGTCAAACAGTTATGAATATTGGGACTGGACTAAAAAAGCCGCACCTCAAAAAAGCTTTCCCTATCCATGTTTAGTAAATAGAAAGTGTTTGTTTGATGCAAGACCCTTCTGCTCATTTCGGTAATTAAATTATTTACCCAAAGTCATAATAGCTATTAAATATCAAGTACCAATTCAAACTTGAGTCTTCTGACTCCAAATTCAAATCAAATGAGATAACATCTGTAAAGTCCTTAGTTCAGTACCTGGCTCAAAGTAGGTAATTTTAAAAATGCCTGTTTCCTTCCTCTCCCTAATCCAAGTAACTAACTACACAGGGAACTGTGCTAGTTGTCATTTTCATGAGTCACCGCCTTACACAATCTCACTGGGGAAAGAGATTGTGTCTGATATTAAAATAATTATACAAAGGAATGAGTACCATGTCTCAAGTGGAACCGTTGCTATGGGGGAGAATGGTCAAGAAAGGCCTCTCAGAGAAGGGAAAGCATCCAAAGTTCATATGCATCATGGAGAGCCCAGGAGTGTGTGTGGTAATGATCTCTGCCTTCACAAAGTTTAGATGCAGAAAGATACAGTAGGGTGTAACACAAGAAGGAATGAATGAAAGGGAAGCATCTCAAGTATCTGCCGTCCTAGGCAATAACCGTATGGCCAACCTACCTACCTACATAAAGGGCAGGAGATGTGGTGGCAAGGCCAGAGGAAGCTGATGTGAAAACATCCATGGGCTGGGGGGAGAGAAAGGAGGGGAGCTAGAATATCCACTACTTCCTTTGTTCTTTTTGAGAGGCTGTTTTAAGAATTAAGGTTTCAAGGTGAAATCAAATCACAGGGTCCTTTGAGAGCATTGAGTCCAACCCAGTTTACACACAGAGAAACAGAGTTTCAGAGAAAAAAAGAGTTCAGAGAAGGGAAGTACATGGTGGGGGATAAGGGTGAAGGGGGAGAGAGGGAAGAACTGAACAGATAGAAAGAATCCCAATTCTAAAAGGGGGCAATGAAAAGACAAGGGATGAACTCTGTGTGAGAACTGTGGACCTTAGCCACACAAAGGCAACTCTCCCCCTGAGGGCATGAGAGAACTCAAAAGGAGGAGACAGGGCCCGTACCTGAAGAACAGGACAAGGGAGGGCAATGGGAAAGAAGAGGATTTTGGGGCTCACATCCTGAAGGCATACTGTACCAAGGGGTAAGCTTGCTTTTGTTTTTTGAGGGATGGTTCGTGTATTTTTTAATAAATAAAGGAAAAGGTATCCGAGGAAGGGAGTTCTGGAGCAACTGAGAATACTGACAGAATCTGCAAGAGGGGTACCTGAGGAGGGAGAGGGGTAGAGGGTTGATCTAAAAGGAAGGAAGAGGTCAAGGACCACGGAGAGGCTTCTCTTGAGAAAGTGGCAGAGGGCAATCAGTGAGGAGGTGCCGGGTTTGGGGAGCCAAAAACAGAAGGAAGGGAAACAAGTCTGGACCGGGGCCAGGGAGGGGACCATTATATCCCGATGACTGGAGGGGCCTGCCCTCTTTTCTCCGCAGGACTGGGGTAAGGGGTTACCACACTGGGGGTTTCTGACCAGGGCCCTCCTCATCATCATGCTCCTAACTGGAGGCTCCCTCCCTGGCTCTCCCAGGTGGGTCCTGCCCAGCCTTTTCTCTGCAGGGGGAGGTCAGATGGGGGGGGGGGGGTCTAAGAAGAGACTTTATTGTTACCCTCCTAGCTGGAGGCTCCCTCGGCGGCTCCGGGAGGATGGCCTGGTTTTTCCCCGCAGGATGGCAAGGGTGGGGTCCTGCCAGCCTGGGGGAGGGGCGAACCAGAAAATCCTCTGTCTGCTCCTAACGGGGCCCTTCCTGCGGGGCTCCCGGGGGGCTCCCCTTTCCCGCGGCTGGGGCCCACGGGGGCCTCCTCCTCCGATCCGGGGGCCGAGCCCGGCTGTGCCCCGCTGCTGGGGTGGCGCGGGGCTCCGGGGGGCGCAGTGGGGGCGGCGGGGCTCACCTGTGCGCCGGGATGCGCTGCGAGCTCATGCCCTTGCCCACCAGGAAGTGCACGTCGCTGAGCACCTCGTTGTTGAAGAGGAAGGCGAAGCGCTCCTTGACGGTGGGCTTCGTGGCCTGCCAGTTGTACACGGGCTCGCGGTGCAGCACCAGCCCGGCCGCCGCCGCCGCCGCGGGCCCGGGCGGGGCGGGCGCCGAGGCCGGGCCGGGCCCGGGGGCCGCCGCCGCGGCCGAGCCCGCCGAGCCCGCGCCGCCGCCGCCGCCGCCGCCGCCCGCGGCCTGGGCGCAGGCGGCCCCGGGCCCGGCCGAGGCGGCGGAGGCCGCGGAGGCGGCGGCGGCGGCGGCGGCGGCGGCCGGGTTCCCGGGGGCCGGGGCGGCGGCCGCGGCGCAGTTGTTGTAGCTCAGGCCCGCCCCGGGCCCGCCGCCGCCGCCGTTGCTGCAGCCGTTCCCCACCCCCGGCGGGCAGGACGACAGGCCGCCGCCGCTGCCACCGGCCGCCATCTTGGCTGGGAGCTGCTGCGGCAACGGCGGAGGCGACGGGCGGGCGGCGGCCGAGGCGGCGGCGGCGGCGGCGGCGGCGGAGGCGGCGGAGGCGGCGGCGGAGGCGGCGGCGCTCGCGGTGTTTACAAATAGAGCCGGGCAGCAGCGGCGCATGGGAGCGCGGGGCGCGCGCCCGCGGGAGAGGCGCGCGCCCGCGGGGCTGCGGGGAGGCGGGGCGGGAGCGCGCCCGCGGGGGGGCTGCGGGGAGGCGGGCGGGCGCGCGCCCCGACGGAAGCGGGGGGAGGGGCGGCCGGAGGCGCGCGCACACTGCGGGGGGCGGGGCCCTGCGGGACCGTTAGGGAGCGCCCCCCCCCCCCGCGGCCCCGGCCTTCTCCGGGCCCGGCCTCAGTTTCCCCAACGGCGCAAGACTTGGGTTTGGGCTTCCAAGGTGGCGGCAGCTCCTTTTTTTGAAACCTTGCCAGCGCCCGTCGGCCGCGGTTCCTTCAAGAAGCCGCAAAAAGCTTTGTGAAAAACAATTTTTATGTTCCTTTCTTTTCGTACAGACCTGGAATCCCAGAAAATCAGAAGGGGGGGGTGAAGACGTCCTGAGCCTGGCACTGCCAGGGGGAGGCGAGTTACTCAGAAAAAATGGAGGGGCATATTTGTTGAAAGGTCGTGGTTTCCCTGCGGAAGAAGGTGGTGGGAGGGAGAGAAAATAGATTGGACTAAGAATAAAAAGGTAAAAGGTGAAGAAAAGCTTGGTATTGGTGGAGTATGTAGCCCCCACAATACCGCAACAAAGCTCTTTTTAAAAAAAAATTAACATTTTTATTTATTTTTTATAACAACAGTAGTATTCACCAGGATTTTTACCTTTTTCTCCCTCCTTCCTCTCAACCCCCCTCCCCCATAGAAAGCGATCTAATCTAGGCTCTACACGTGCAGTTATGCTAAACGTGGAGCCGTAGTCATCATCAGCAAAGGCCTTTTATTTATGTGAATTCACTTAGATCTTTAAATAAACAGGGTTTGTATTATAAGATTTTATTACAAACAAGAATGATGTGAATTCTCTTCCATCTTTACAATAATATGTTGGCTTTAGGCCTTTCCAGAGATGAGAACAACAATAGTCTGTCTATATTGAATGAGCAAATGTGAGGATTTGGAGGTGAAGCTGAGGTGTTGAGTCTGAGTGACTCAGGATAGCAGGATCCTTAACAGTCATAGGGAAGGAGTTTGATCAGTGTTTATAGCATGGAAACAAAGTGGGGATTATCAGACTGCTTTGGGGGGGGGGGAGACAGATTGTGGGAAAATTCAATAAAAATAAAAACAGCCATAGAGAAGTTTGGAAGAGGGGGGAATAGGGTGAGAAAGGGGAAGAGGGGGGAATAGGGTGAGAAAGGGGAAGAGGGGGGAATAGGGTGAGAAAGGGGAAGAGGGGGAAATAGAGTGAGAAAGGGGAGTTCTGTTTTGGATAGATGAAGTTGGAGTTGCCTAGAAGCCTTGTTAGAAATGTGTCTTGGGCAGTTGGTGGGAGTAGGAAAGAGAAAGAATCTGGATTTATAGATCCAGATATAATATGGTTTTAGAGAAGGCAATTTAGAAAAAAAGAAAGAAAAGCTATTCACAAAAGTGATCTCAAAGCTTGTCAGACTAAAGCTGCTCCTGAACTTGTACAAGAATTTCTTCAAAATCAGATGAAGGGGCGGCTAGGTGGCACGATGGATAGAGCACCGGCCCTGGAGTCAGGAGTACCTGGGTTCAAATTCGACCTCAGACACTTAATAATTGCCTAGCTGTGTGACCTTGGGCAAGCCACTTAACCCCATTGCCTAAAATTAAAAAAAAAATCAGATGAAGGAGTGGGGCTAGGTGGCGCAGTGGATAGAGCACCAACCCTGGAGTCAGGAGAACCTGAGTTCAAACCCAGCCTCAGACACTTAATAATTACCTGTGTGGCCTTGGGCAAGCCACTTACCCCCATTTGCCTTGCAAAAACCTAAAAGAAATTGTTATTTGACCTTCACTCTCAGACAATCTTGACAGCCAGGACACAAGTAGGTGAATTGATTTGAATGAGGGGAGGCTGTGGTAAGTCACCAGCCTCACTTTCTCCAAAGCCATCTGGGTCTAGTAGCCAGATAGGAATCAGGATGACTGGAGATGGCCCTGGATGTGAGGCAGGCAGCGTTAAATGACTTGCCCAAAGTCACACAGCTAGTAAGAATCAAGTACCTGAGGTTGGATATGAACTTTAGTCCTCTGGATTCCAGGGCTGGTGCTCTATCCATTGCATCACCTAACCAAAGCATTATATTACTCTTTGGAGATACAAAGATAAAAGATAAACCAAACTCCCTGCTCTCAAGGAGCTCACATTTTAGTCAGAAGAGCCAACATGCAAAGAGCTACATCCAAAAGGGAAAACTTTATGTTTGAACGACATCTTAAACCTGGGATTCCCAGAAGCCCAAGTCAAGAGGCAGAGCATGTTGATCATGAGAGACAAGTCAGTGCAAAATCACAAAGATGGGAGTGGAAAGTTGAGGAATAGGACTTCTTTGTCTTGCTGTGCAGGTTACACTTCCATCTCTAGCTATGCCCTTTTCCTCCAACCTTTGGAGGGAACAGGAATCCCAAAGCAGGGGCTGTCAGTTGACCATGTACCTTCCAACTCATATTTCTCATGGCTCCAGGCTCCAGCCTCCATTGGGAAGATGAATGACCCCCCTCCATTCAGTGATAAACACTCTTTTACCCTTCACATCCAAGGATTCTAAATTCCTGTAGCTCATCATCATCTAAACCCTATTCCTCCCCTTCCCACCTTATTTATCCCAGTTCCTCATTCCCATCCCTTTCAACCCTCCTACCTCAAAGTTTCAACCAGTTTCACCCAGCTCTTCCATTGTGCCATCTGGAATGTCTGTTCCATAAACAAGCTTCCCTTAGGTTTAAATCTTTTCTTCTGCTGCTCTTTCCATATATCTATCCAGCTCCTCTCAGATGACACAGACTCCCTGACTACCCTCTCTAGCTCTGATTCTACCCTCACTCATTCTCATCAACTCACTTGTTAAAGTGTGGGAGTCGAAATACTCCTTGCTCCCCATTGCCTCTTACCCTACCTCCGTTGCTCAGGAACCTCTCTTCCTTTGAAGTTTATTATGTTCATCTCTACCTCTCAATCCACATCCTCTCGTCTACAGAACCCCAGGTTCACTCCCCTTCTAACTGGGGAAGTAGATTGATTGTATAAATGGAGTTAAGGGTTCAGATTATCAATGTTATAAGGAGGCAAAAAAGGAATAAACATTTATTAAATATCAAGCATTATGCTAAGTTCAAAATTGGCCTTAGATATTAACTGAGGGACCCTGGCCAGGTCACTTAACAGGTCTACCTCAGTTTTGAGCTCAGATTTTTCTCTCCATTGTGCCACCTCTACAGAGACCAAAATGATATTATTTCGCAATTGTCTACATAGAGAATGAATGAATGAATGTGCAGATTTGAAGGTGAAGCTGAGGTTTTGGAGTCTGAGTGACTCAGAGGGTAGTGGTATCCTTAACAATCACAGGAAACTTTGGAATGGGGAAGAATCAGATGGAAAAGGAGGGTTCTGTTTTGGATAAGTTGAGTTGGAAATGCTTAGAGGTCTTGTTCAAAATGTCTCATGGGCAGTTGGTGGGTGCTGGAAAGGGAAAGAACCTGGATTTATAGATCTGGGAATACTCAGTGTAGAAATGAACATTAAACTCAAAGCAATTGATAAGTTCACCAAGGGAGAAAGTGTAGAGAGAGAGCACAGTCCACAATGGGACTTAGATGATGGAGCCTGAAGGACTAGATTCAACCTTTGCCTGTCCATTATGGGGAGACTCTTCCATTTCTGGCTACCTCTTAATAGGGAATACTTCACATCAAACTTAAATCGACTTAATTTGCTACTTCTAACCACAGACTCTAGTTCTGTCTTTTGAGGCTAGATGTGTGATTCTTCCCTGTCTTCCATATCAGATTGTGTCAAACCCTTGAAGATAACTTTCATGCTCCACCTGTCTTCTACAGTCAAAGCATCCTCAGTGCCTGTAACATATCTTTAAATGCTTAAATAGTAAAATGTATGTGCAAGATGCTGCTAAAATGGGGAGGAGTGATGGGTCACTAAAGGCTTTGCCAAATCTGAAACTTTGCCCAGGGCAAGGTCAAGGGAGCATAGGATAAAGTTGGAGGGGTAGAGTATGAGACTATATTGAATATATTGAATCTGGTTAAGTCTGTGGCAGAACAGCTTTGCTCACAGGACTCTTGACCTAGAAGTGTCTTTATATAAACACAAGGACTGACTTCTTCAGTAATGTTTTAGGGAGAAAACAGGATCAAAGAGTGAGAATGACTTGCCCAAGGTAGCAGAGCAAGTCAGTGGCAGAGCCAAGCAAGACTAGAATCCAGGTTCCCTTACTCCCAGGACCAGAATTCTTCCCATTACACTGAGCAGAGCCTTTTTATTCTCATGTTATCTCCTACAGGATAAAGGGATATTTCAGGAACTAGGTGCTGAAGGAAAAAATGACTAATACAAAGTGTGCATTTTAGGCAACTTGAAATCATTCTAAATCTAAGTAATTTCTAGCTCAGGAGAAAAACATCCAAATTAGTAATCTTCTCATACCCTTGGGTAACTTTTATAGAACTCTTTAACAAGAGAAAAACAATAATTTGTTAAAACACAGTTTGAAGTTAATATTCCAGAACAAATCTAGTCCTTTCTTCTTTGGCTACTATTCTCAAGTGTTCTGAAGAAATCAAAAGGACCTTCTCTTTCTAATGAATATTTTAATCATGAAGAAGAGAGAACTGTCCTTAAAACATATCGCTTCGGGGAATGGGGAAGACAAAAGATTTTAAGAAGACAAGTCTGGTTTTTCAATCAATCTTAAGATTTGTAACTTGACAAAATCCAACAGCCACTTCTATTAAAAATTATTAAAATCCAAAGCCTATGTCATTTTTAAAGCATAAGAATAGATGAACCCTTCCATAATAGAGTAAATAGTATCTATTTAAATGCAAAAAATAAACATTACATGTGATACAGAAAAATAGAATCCTTTCTAGGAAGATCAGAGTTAAAGCAAAGATGCCCATTATTACTGCTACTATTTAATAGAAGTTAGAAATAGCAACTATAACAAGAAAACAAGAAAAATTAAAGAAATAAATCATAAATAACCAGACTTCAACAAAGCCTAGAAAGACTTGCATGATCTGATTCTGAGGGAAGTAAGCAGAACAAGAAAAACGTTGTAGGTAGGGGCGGCTAGGAAGCACCGTGGTAGAGCACCAGCCCTGGAGATCGGAGTATCTGAGTTCAGATGCGACCTCAGACACTTAATAATTACCTAGCTGTGTGGCCTTGAGGAAGCCACTTAACCCCATTTGCCTTGCAAAAAAAATGTACACATTAGCAACAACATTATATGATGATCAACTATGCTGAAATTGCTCTTCTCAGCAGTACAACGATCAAAGACAACTCTAAAGAATGTGTGATGGAAAATACCATCCACATCCAGAGAAGGAACTATGGAGTCTTAATACAGACCAAAGCATACTATTTTCAATTTTTTAAATTTTTCTGTTATTTTCCACTCATGTTTTTCCTTTTTTGTTCTGATTATTCTTTCATAACATGATTAATATGTAAAAAATGTTTAACATACATGTATAACCTAGATTAGATTATTCTCTGTCTAGGGGAGGGTGGAAGGAAAGGAGGGAGGGAGAGAAATGTGGAACTTAAAACCTTAAAAAAAGATTGTTGAAAACCATATTTAGTTGGAAAAAAATAAAATTAATTTTAAAAAAGAATTAAGGAAATAGATAAAGGCAAAGAGGAAGCAAAATTATCAATTTTGGGGGAATGACATGATTTACTCAGAATCCTCTTTGACTCATCTCTACCATTACTAAGCTTATTAAGCTTTATACTCTGCTTTACTAAGTCAAAGAGCTCAAGGAAAGAAGAAAAAGGCGTATGTATAAACTATAGCAGCTCTTTTCATGAAAATCCAAAATTGGAAACTAAAAGGGTATCCTTCTATTGGGGAATGGCTAAACAAATGATGACATATGTAATGGAATATTATTTTGCCATAAGAAATGACAAAAATAGACAGTTACAGAGGAAACTGGGAAGACATGTATGAACCACTAGCAGAGGGAAATGACCAAAACTAGAACAATTTATACAATGGGAACATTATAGAGAAAAGGAACTTTGAAAGATTAACATCTTAGAACTCTAATGCAATGATAAATTATGAGTCCAGAAGACTTAAAATCTTTTCTTCCAGAGAAGTAGGGAACTTAAAATGCAGAGAGCGATAAACATTTTGGGGCATGGCCTTTCTGGGAATTTGTTTCACTGAACTAAATGTGTATGATGAAAGTTTAATTTGTTTTGGGGTTTTTTTTAGGTTTTTGCAAGGCAATGGGGTTAAGTGACTTGCCTAAGGTCACATAGCTAGGTAATTGTTAAGTATCTCAGTCACATTTGAACTCGGGTCCTCCTGACTCCAGGGCCGGTGCTCTATCCACTATGCCACCTAGCCGCTCTAAAGGTTTTATTTGGAAAGAGGTTGTTGTGTACAATAGTAGGGCAGGGAGATGTAATGGGAAAGACATTATAAATGCTTATTTAAAAAAAAAGAAAAGAAAAAGGAGGAGGAGGAGGAGGAGACACATCTGGAAAAGGGTTTTTAGACTAGAGGACATATTTCTTGATATTTCTAGAGACACTGAAAAGGAAATTTTTAATATTCTTCCACTTAAGCAAGCCAAATTCTGGAGGCAATGCTTCTGTATGGTAGTAGGTATTGATAATGACACTTTGTAATTATAAATGACTTTTACTCTCATGTTGTGTTAATCTTCCCTCTTTACCTAGTCCATGAACTCCCCAAGGATTGAATATTCAGCAACAAGGAATTTAAGAGAGATTGTAGTGCCCCCATTTCTATTTGAGTTTGATACGGATGCTTCATATTTTCTTTTTTCCTCTTCCTTATTACTTTCTCAATCCCTCGCAATCTTTATTTCCAACCTTACCACTCTATAGAAAATGTTCTCTCAAAGGTCAGCAATGACCTATCAACTGATGAATCCAATGGCCTTTTCTTAGTCCTTATCCTACTCTACCTCTCTGCAGTTTCTAATAGCTAAATTTATTTAGCCTTTAGTTCCTCACCTCTAGGCTGGACTAAGAGAATAGCTATGAACTAGTATCCCTTTCTTCAGGATCTTCCCAATCTGTTTTCCACACAGCTGACAAAAGATAGAGATCTGCTCATGTCACTCCCTTGCCCCCATATCTACCAGTGCTTTCCTATTCTTTCTTTGATGCAATATAGGCTCCTTGACCTGCCATTCAAGGTCATCTATAACTGGGTTATGAGCCACTTCTTCATATTCATGTCACATAACTCCCTTTTATAATAATAATATGAGCCTAAGTCTTCCTGACCACCAGGCTAGCCCTTCTATTCTCTGCCCCAGAAGTAGCAAACTCCAGTAGAAAATAGATTTTGAAAACTACCCCCCAATAATTCTGTTGTGTTATATGTTTATTTTCCTAGTTAAACATTTCCCAATGACATTTTAATCTGGTTTTGTCCAGTTCAGGAGGTTTCCGGGCTTCTTGTAGCCTGGCACACATTGCAACCACACTGGAACTAGCTATTTTTAATCACTCCCTCATCTAGACTGTCAAATAGTTCATCTGCCTCTGTCTCTTTCTGTTTCTGTCTCTCTGTCAATCTGACTGTGTCTCTGTCCCTCTTTCTCTGGTCTCTGTCTCTCTTGCTCTCTGTCTCTGTCTACCTGTCTCTCTCCTTTCTCTCTGTGTCTCTGTCTCTGTCTCTGTCTCTCTCTCTCTCCTCTCTGTCTCTGTCTACCTGTCTCTCTCCTTTCTCTCTGTCTCTCTGTCTCTCTCCTTTCTCTCTCTCTCTCTCTCTCTCTCTCTCTCTCTGTCTCTCTCTCCCCTCTGTCTCTCTCTCTCTCCTCTCTGTCTCTGTCTACCTGTCTCTCTCCTTTCTCTCTGTCTCTCTGTCTCTCTCTCTTTCTCTCTCTCTCTCTCTCTCTCTCTCTCTCTCTCTCTCTCTCTCTCTCTCTCTCTCTCTCTCTCCCCCCTCCAGTAAAAAAAAAAGTGCTTAGAGGCAAGGACTTTTTTATGTTTGCTTTTGTATAGTACTTTGTACATAATAGGCACTCAATATTTACCAATGATTCTTTTTTTTTTTTTTTTGCAAGGCAAACCAGGGTTAAGTGGCTTGCCCAAGGCCACACAGCTAGGTAATTATTAAGTGTCTGAGACCGGATTTGAACCCAGGTACTCCTGACTCCAAGGCCGGTGCTTTATCCACTACACCACCTAGCCACCCTACCAATGATTCCTAAAAAAAAATTAAACATTTAAAATATATTTCCATGAAGTGGCTCAGTAGGTAAAATGCTAGTCTAGTAGTTAGAAAATTGAAATCCAGACTTGAATTCCAATTTTGTTCTAGATATTTATAAGCTGTGTGTCTCAATGCAAGTCACTTAACCTCAATTTGCCTCAGTTTCCTCAGCTGTAAAATAAGAACAATACAAACACCTACCTCCCAGGATTACTGTGAGGATCAAATGAGAAATATTTGTGAAGTGCTTAGCACATCATAGATGCTGATTCTTATTCTTTATTTTAAATACTTATTCCTCCCTTACAATACCACTTTTTACAATTTATAATAGTAAAGGGTATTTATAATACCACTTACTAAATTTGCCTTTTTAGTAAATACCGTTGCTAAAAACTAGTTAGGTCTACTGGCTGATTGCTCATTGAAAGCATTGTTCACTATAGCACAAGCTACAATACTAGAAAAACAGCATCTTCGAGTTACTAGTTGTAGTAAGCCATTCTCTGAAGAGTTAAAGTAGGTTGGGGGGTAGCTGCATCCATATATATATTTTATGTACATTTATTGCTGTTTATGTATATGTATATCTGTGCCTATATGCCACATGTATTCATATATACACACACACATATATGTTGAGAGATAAGGGGAGTCATGGATGTGGAGAACTGCATAAATTTTCAATTTTTTTTTAGCAGAATGATCAGTTTTACTGATTTTTTTCCCCTCTTCTTCCTATTTAACAATTTTTTTTGTTTTTGTTATTTGAAATGGTTCTCTGAATGGCGAAAGAGAGGGTGTTACAATTTTGTAAAAATTAGACAATTATTATTTTGTAAAATCAAGATATCAGCAATGATGTTTTTAATTTTTTAAAAATTCTAGTTTTTAGATCAAAGAAATAAAAAAGAAAGTGATTTCTACTGTCCCTTCTTTGTTGTGACAATCAGATATGGTCCCAGTAAGATTGAGAGGGGTTAATTCAATCTCATTATCAATAATATCCTTCTAGAGATTGAACTTTAAAATGAAGACTATAAAAAGGGAGAATTTGTAATCTCTCCAGATCATTGATTATTCATAACCATTTCTTTTGCTTCTCATATCTTTTGGGGGGGGGTTATGCTTGTTTGTAATTTTGCAACTTCGAATTTTTATTGTTTTATAGTTATTACTATTTTTATTTACATTGCTATCATCTTAAAATCATTTCATGTAAGATTTTCCACCTTTCTTTGCATTCGTCATATAAGGTGATTCTTATATTACAGTAATAAAATGTTATATTCATGTTCAACATTTTTTTAATCCATTCCCCCCAATTGATGGGCATCTACTTTATTTCTAGCTTTTTGCAACCATAAAAAAGTGCTATTATATATAAATATTTCAGTGGAGACTTTCTTCTACCCATGGCTATGAAATTTAGATGATGTTTCTCTTCTCATTTGTTTATGGCTGCATCTTTAATATTAAGGTCATATATCTGTTTTGAGTTTATTATGGAATATGGTGTAAGATGTTGGTCTAAGCTTAATTTCTTCCAGATGGCTTTCCAATTTTCTCTCAGTTCTTATTAGGTAAGGAGTTCTTTCTTAAGTAATTTATGTTTTAAATTTTTATTTATTATTTATTTTTGAGCAGTGGGTTATGGAGTTCCATTGTTTCTTATTTTCCTTTGTCTAGTCTATCCCACTGAATTTATTTTTACATGGTTGCTTTGTTTTATTACCTACTAGTAGTATTTCTCCCACCAAATCCATGGGTATTACTTTTGGGAAACAGACATCTTGGCAGCTAAAATCATCATTCCCAGAGGTTCCTCCCACTATAATCCAGTACAAATTCCTTGATTGGTTTTTCCAGTTGATAAATTCTAGAGAAGGAAATTAACTGAGGTAAGGATAATAATTCACAATTCTCTAGTGCTTTAAGATTTAGAGACCTTTAAGGTAAATTGTGAGAATATTCTCTTACCACAATTTACCTTAAAGGTCTCTAAATCTTAAAGCACTAGAGAATTGTGAATTATTATCACAGATAACTTTCCCTAATTTAATCTAAGAAGAAAGACAAAGAGAATAAGCATTTATAGGGGATGTGTCATTGCACATCATGCTTTTACAAATATTTGATCCTACAAAGTACAACATGGAAACAAAGTAAAGACTGACAGATTGCTTTCCATGGGGAGGTGGGGGGAGGGAAGTAAAATTGGGGGGGGAAATTGTAAAACTCAATATCTTTAATAAAAAAAAATTTGATCCTAACAGTACCTCTGGGAGATTGGGGCAGGGGGATGCTATTATCTCAATTTTACAGCTAACAAAATTGAGGCAAACTGAAGTTAAATGACTTGCCCAAGGTCACATAGTAAGTGTCTGAGACCAGATTTAATTCTAGTCTTCCTGATTCCAAGTCTAGTGCTCTATCCACTGTCACTTATTGGTACAAAATATTATCTCCCCAAAAGCCTGGGGCACACTCTTCCCCAAGTACACTCAGATCCATGGGAAGAGTGGGATCAAACTGGGAGTATGATGATAGTGAGGCGACATAGGCAGATCAATCTCTGGCAAAGGAGAGACTCACAGCTTCTGTGCTTGGAAGTGAGTGGTAGCTGCTTGTTGTCACTGCCACCCTCCTTGGGTGGTTGGCTTTTCTCCTCTGATTGTCCTTTGGACCAGCCAGACATACTGTCTCCTCTCTGAGCTGAAAGCGCTGTCCGATGACATGATCAGAGGGAGAGAGAGTCCCCTTCCCCTCCAGGAGTGATTTCCTCTTAATAGTCTGGCTCCAGGTGTGGGACTCTCCTACCACCAGGAAACTGGTCTAGCAATTCAACTTTCTGTCTTATTCATGGGACAGTCTTCTCAACCAACCAGGAGAGGTTTCATCCAATGGCCCAAACCTCTACTCCCTCAAATGGATTGAGGACGCACTAAAACCTAGTTTAGATTTTGGATTAATTTAGATGATTAAATTTGCCTAATCCTTCTTGAGGTGAGGTGGAACTCTACTCTTGCATATATGTAGTCAGATACTATGCCAGGCCTGGAGATGAGAAACCAAAAGCAAAAGTGGCCCCACACTCAAGTGATTTGCAGGCACATGTGTATGAAGACAAAACAGAACAAACACAAGTAACCTTGGGAGGAAGGTACTAGAAGGTCATAGACAATTGGGACATGGCTAAAATTATTTGTCTACTACCTTCCTTTCTTGTTCTCTCTTTTCCTCCTCCCCTCCCTTCCATTTTCTTTGTTTCTTCCTTTCTCCTCTTTCTATCATTTTAAATATCTATTTTTCTTTCTTTCTCTCTACTTCCTCCTTCCCTCTCATCATCATCATCTTTTTTTCTATCATTCTATTATTCATCAGTCTATCTTCTCAGATACACCATTTCAATTAGTGAAAAAGGAGGGAAGTGGGATTTCTTGCATTTGGAAAATTGCATATCCCTTACAGCTCTCCCAAACTGCTTCCTGACACAAAACCCTTTGGTTTGAATATCAATATCTTTCCAGTACAGTGAGATAGTGGTGAAGAATGAAGCACCAGGATCTTTGCTGAATCACTGAAGATGGTAAGCAGCCCAAAGAACAGTAGGGTGGTGGCATAAGTAGATTAGATCTCATTTCTGGCCATGACCAAAGACATTATACAAAAGATATTATCAAAGAAGTGCAAGATTAGGGAAAGGAAGGAAACAAACATTTATTAAGTGTCAACTAGCAGCCAGAATCGTGAAGCGCAGTATGAAATCTATTATCCACTAAAAAAAATTTTTAAATGATACAAACTGAAGATTCACAGTTTCCTATACAATCCTCTTCCCCCCCATTTTTCTATTTACATGGAAATTCTTTTTTGATGTGTTAAAATTAAAATTTTAAAAAAATAAGGGGAAAGGAATTGGCTTAGTCAACTAGCCAAAGGAATTCCTCAAATTTTTACAACCTTGAGATTATCTTTTATTTCTCACTTTCCCTCCTCCCCATAGCTGCCAGATCTCACCAGTTCAATGTCCACAGCTCTCCCATCTGTCCCCTCATCTTTATTCACACAACTACAATACAAATCCCGACTCTCTTCACTCTGCAGAAGCATCCTGATGGGTTTCTCCAATTTAAGTCTCTTCCTTCTCCAGTTATTCTCTACAGAGTTACCAAAATGATTTCCTAACTCATAGATTTGACCCTATAATTTCTCTGCTGAATCACAAGATTTTCCCTTTCCAACCCCTCTTCATGACCCACATACATTCTGAGGTTAGAGTTCCTTCCTGGGGTTACTTTCCCACTTATTCTTCTCATTCCCACTTCCTCTTGTTCCATGTTCCATCTTATTTAGTGGAAAATATTTCATCTCAGCACCCAGCAAATGTGTGTGTGTGTGTGTGTGTGTGTGTGTGTGTGTGTGTGACACACACGCCTGCGCAATCTACCCTCTTTTGACTGGTTCTGATGAAAGTGAGATCTCAATGTCATCTCTTCCTTCTTCATTTGTGGTCTTCAACTTGTGTACCTCATTATGTGAAAGTTTCTCCCATGCTATTTCTCCCTTTCCCCTACTGTATTTCTTTCCCCCTCCTTTTTTTTATTTTAAGATCTTCAAATATAACAAAACCATTCCCAGGCCTAATCCTTCCGTGACCATTAGGTTTCTGATGACTTGTGTCACTTCTCTCTATTAGGATGTAAACACTTCATCTTTGTTTAGTTCCTTCTCATAGCTCACTTGTATATACCTTTTTATATTTCTTGACTCATATTTGTATTTGAGTTTTTACTCAGCTGTGATCTTTTTTAAATTTAATTTAGTTTTGAATTTTACAATTTTCCCCCTAATCTCACTTCCCCCCCCCCACCCCCCACAGAAGACAGTCTATTAGTCTTTACTTTGTATGCTATACATTGATCTAAATTGAATGAGTTGAAAGAGAAATCATATCCTTAAGGAAAAAAAATATGAGATAGCAAAATTACATAACAGATTTTTTTAAATTAAAGGTAACAGTCTTTGGTCTTTGTTCAAACTCAATAATTCTTTCTCTGGAAACAGATGGTATTCTCCATTGCAGATACCTGCAAAATGTCCCTGATTGTTGCATTGATGGAATGAGCAAGTCATAAGGTCATATCACCCCCATGTTGCTGTTATGGTGTACAATGTTCTGGTTCTGCTCATCTTGCTCAGCATCAGTTCATTCAGCTGTGATCTTTTTAAAAATAAGTTTTATTGGTATTTTCTATTTTTTCATTACTAAGTATCCTTCCCCCTCCCAGAGAACTACCCCATATGTCAAAAAGTATCTTTTTAAGAGAAGAAAGAAAAATTAGTACAACTGATTGATACAATGAAAAAGTTGAAGAACGTGTAAAATGTGTATCACCTGCAGTCTTCCTACTTCTTTGAAGCTATAGGTTGGGGTTATATCCTCAGATATCTCTTCATGCAGTTTCTACTTGATCTTTATAATTTTGTTATATTTGCTTTATATTTTTGATGTGTAGTTGTTTCCCTTTGTATTGTTATACTCATTTCATTCTGCATCAGTTCACTGAGATCGTTCCATGCTTCTCTATGTTTATCATACACGTTATTTCTCATAACACAATATTCCATTATATTCATGTACCACATTTTGTATAGCCATTCCCCAATTGATGAACAACTACTTTCTTTCCAATTCTTAGCTATCATGAAAGGTGCTACCGTAAATATTTTGGAATATATGAAGACTTTCTTCTTCTTAATAGCTTCCTTGAGGCATAAAACCAATAATGGAGTCTCTGGTTCAAAGGGTATAAATATTTTAATCACTTTAGTTGCATAATTCCAAATTGCTTTCCAAAATGGCTGTAACATTTTACAATTTCAGCAACAAAATACTAGTGTGATCATCCTTCTATAATTCTTTCAACATTGACTTTTGGCATTTTTTTCATGTTTTCTGTTCTGGTTTTTTTTTTTTTGTTTCTTGGTCAGGGTTTTCAGATACACTAGTAATTCTTAAATTCTCTTTCCTTATTAGAATTGGGAAGGAAGAGACAAAACTCACTCTTTGTAGATGACATGATGATCTACCTAGAGAATCCCAAGAAATCATCCAAAAAATTACTGGAAACAATGAGCAATTTTAGCAAAGTTGCAGGTTATAAAATAAAATAAACCCTCATAAATCCTCAACTTTTCTATATATGTCTAGCAAGATACAGCAGGAAGAGCTAGAAAGAGAAATCCCATTCAAAATAACCACAGACAATATAAAATACCCGGGAATCTATTTGCCAAGACAGACTCAGAAACTTTTTGAAAACAATTATAAAACACTTCTCACACAAATTAAATCAGATTTAAATAACTGGGTGAATATCAACTGCTCATGGATAGGGAGAGCTAATATAATAAAAACAATTCTACCCAACTAAACTACCTGTTTAGTGCCCTACCAATCAAAATTCCAAAAAATTACTTTAATGAGTTAGAAAAAGTTGTAAGTAAATTTATATGGAGAAATAAAAAAGAATTTCCAGGAATTTAATGAAAAAAAGTGCAAAAGAAGGTGGCTTCGCCCTACCTGATCTAAAATTATAAAGCATCAGTCATCAAAACTGTTTGGTATTGGCTAAGGAAAAGAGTGGTGGACCAGTGGAATAGACTAGGAGCAACAGCAGGAAACAATTATAGTAATCTGCTGTTTGATAAACCCAGAGTCCAGATATTGGGATAAAAACTCTCTCTTTGATAAAAACTGCTGGGAAAACTGGAATTTAGTATGGAAGAAACTTAAATTAGACCAACACCTCACACCCTTTACTAAGATAAGATCCAAATAGTTACAGGATTTAGATATAAAAAACAATACTATAAGCAAATTAGAAGACTAGCTTACCTGTCAGGTCTATGGAAAGGGGAACAGTTTTTGACTAAGGAAGAGATGGAGAACATCACCAAAAACAAACTAGATGATTTTTATTACATTAAATTAAAAAGCTTTTGCACAGATAAAACCACTGTAACCAAGATCAAAAGAAATGTAGTAAATTGGGAAACAATCTTCACAACTAATGATTCTGACAAAGGACTCATTCCTAAAACATATAGAGTACTGAGTCATATTTAAAAAAAAAAAGCCATTCCCCAATTGACAAATGGTCAAAGGATATGCAAAGGCAATTTACAGATGAGATCAAAGCAATCCATAGCCATATGAAAAATTGCTCTAAATCATTAATTATTAGAGAAATGCAAATTAAAGCTTCTCTGAGGTAACCACCTCATACCTCTCAGACTGACCAATATGATCAAAAAGGATAATGATCATTGTTAAAAGGGTTGTGGAAAAACTGGGACTCTATTACACTGTTCGTGGAGCTGTGAACTCATCCAAACTTTCTGAAGAGAAATTTGGAACTACACCCAAAGGGTAATAAAAATGAGCATACCCTTTGATCCAGCAATACCACTACTGGGTCTATACCCTGAGGAGATGATGAAAAAGGGTAAAAACATCACTTGTACAAAAATACTTATAGCAGCCCTGTTTCTGGTGGCAAAGAATTGGAAATCAAGTAAATGTCCTTCAGTTGGGGAATGGCTTAGCAAACTGTGGTCTATGTATGTCATAGAACACTATTGTTCTATTAGAAACTAGGAGGGATGGGAATTCAGGGAAACCTGACATGAACTGATGCTGAGTGAGATAAGCAGAACCAGAAAAATGCTGTACACCCTAACAGCAACATGGGGGTGACGTTCAACCTTGATGAACTTGCTTGTTCCATCAGTGCAACAACCAGGAACAATTTTGGGCTGTCTGCAATGGAGAGTGCCATCTATATCCAGATAAAGAGCCGTGGAGTTTGAACAAAGTTCAAGGACTATTCCCTTTAATTTAGGGAAAATAACTGATATCTTATTGTCTGATCTTGTTATCTCTTATACTTTTTATTTCGTCCTTAAGGGTGTGATTTCTCTCTCATCACACTCAATTCAGATCAATGTACAACATGGAAACAAAGTAAAGACTGACAGATTGCTTTCCATAGGGGGTGGGGGGAGTAAGATTGGGAGAAAAATTGTAAAACTCAAATAAAATCTTTAATCAAGAAAAAAAATTCTCTTTCCTTCTGTTTTCCAGGTCATTTGCTTTTGCTATGAGACACCTAACATTTCTATTATTTTATTCTTTTGACTTTGTTTTAATATTTCTTATGTCACTGTTATTAGGGGTGGCTAGGTGGCACAGCATATAGAGCACCAGCCCTGGAGTCAGGAGGACCTGAGTTCAAATCCGACCTCAGACACTTAATAATTACCTAGCTGTGTGGCCTTGGGCAAGTCACTTAACCCCATTGCCTTGCAAAAATCTAAAAAAAAATGACAAATGTCATGGTTTTTAACTTGTGTGGTCTATTACAATTTTTAATTAATTGCTTGGATTTGGAGTGACCAGAGGATTAAAAATCTGTGCAAACCCTTTGATTCAGCAATATCATTACCAGATAGAGATTTTTTATAAAGAAAAAAAGACCTCTTTGTGCAAATTCTTTTTGTGGTGACAAAATCAAAAATTGAGGGGATATTCACCAATTGGGGAATGACTGAACAAGTTGTGGTATATGCTTGTGGTAGAATACTATTGTGCTCCAAGAAATGACAAGCAGAAGGCTCTCAGAGAACCTGGAAAGATTTATAAGAACTGATGCAGAGTGAAATCGAGCAGAACCAGAACACTGAACACAGTAACAGCAATATTGTATGATGATCAGCTATGAATAACTTATCTCTTCTCAGCAATACAAAGGACTCATGATGAAAAATTGCTGTCTACATTCAAAGAAACAACTGATGGAATCTGCTGCAGATCAAAGCATATTATTTTTCACTTTATTTTGCATAATTGCACTTGTATAACCCATATCAAATTGCTCATCAACTCAGGAAAGGAGAAAGGAAGTAAAAGAGGGTGAAAATTTGAACTCAAAAATAAAAAAATGTTAAAAATTATTTTTATATTCAATTGGGAAAAAAATTAAATATTATTTAAAAATAAAATAAATTAATTTATTGCTTAGATAAGGTTCTGTATCTCTTGAACTAAGTTATTAATTTTCCATCCAAAAATGCTTATTTCCTTTCTGATTATTTTATCTAGCTCACTCATTTCATTTCTTTCAGGAATCCTAGTTGAAATTGTGTCTAATTTTTTTCTTTGAACCTTTCCTTGAAGATATTTTAGAGTCATTCTCTTCTTCATGGTTTATGTCCAAGTCACTATCATAGTTCTCTATGGCAAGAGGGGGTTTTTGTTTTCTCTTTTTTTCAGCCATACTTCTAGAAATAGGGAAATATCAGTATCAGACTCAACTGGCTCTAACATTTCTGGGGAACACTAAAACTTGCTTGGTCCTGTTTCTATTCTCTGAGGTCCCACTACTGACTTTCCCAAACTCTCCAACTGAAAAATTTCAGTATTCCCAAAGCAGTCTGATCTAGAATGAAATCTAATTAAATGAGTTGTGCAAATTCCTGAAGCCTGGTAAGGTTTAGCCAACACAACTGTCAACTTTCCCTTGTATGGAGCTCTAGTAGATTGTGGTTAGTCCCAGTCCCTGTCAGCTACTGGGAAGGCTGGGAAGGTTCAGAGCAACAGAATTTCAAGTTCCCTCTTGACTTGAGTTCAGTGCCCCTGTTACTCAGGTATAGGTCTCCAAACAGTCCAGGGTCTGAATCCAATACTACATCAGGATCGGACAGTCACAAAATTGCTTGCTTTTGTTCCAACTTCCTTGCCCAGGACATAGCTTCTGGTCCATCTACTTCTCACCTTGATCCTCTACCCAGAGGTACAGATCTCTTAAAGTTGCTTAACCTCCTCCTCCTCCTCACAAGATCTGTGACACAAATCTGGGGTATGAGTGACAGAGCTGCCAACTGGCCCCAATTCCTGCTCTTGTCTCAGCAACCCTACTGGATCTAGGAAGGCTTCTTACCTTAATATAGAGTTGCAGACCTCAGTTCAGTCCCCAGGGTTAGAAAGCTTTGTATGCAGCTCCTTCCTAGCTAGAACCAGTTCCCAGTGTTTGCAAATTCACTGTTCTATCTCCTTTTGCTGAACTAGAAAAATGACTCACCATGATTTTCCCTTGGACTTCCTGCCAATCACTCAGTTTATTGCTCTTTCTAGGTCTTGGTCAAAGTCATTGTTGGCATTAGCAGGGCTAACTTGCTTCTTCCTCGTCCCTCATCTTTGCTAGTCTTCCAAAGCTCATTTTCCTTGGAAGAAAAAAGCAAAAATGAAAAAAAAAAGAACCGAGAGGCTCTCTCTTCTCCTTTTGATCTCAGCCAGCTTGAGTAATAAACTGAAGCACCGGAGAGCTAGCCTTTGGAGAAGATCTAGGTTCAAATTCTGCTTTTGACACAATTAACTGGACTCAGGCAAGTCCCTTCACCTCTGAGCCTTCATTTCCTCAAATATGAAATAAGGAGGATACAAACTTACCTCAAAGGGTTGTTGTAAAGCTCAAAATAACATCCATTAAGTGCTTTGCAAACTTTAAAGTATTATTTAAATACTTTCTGCTAATGATCAGAAATCATTCAATAAATCCAAGACAACTCTGAAGGACTTGTAATAAAAAAACAAAACAAATAAAACACTAGCCACCTCCAGAAGAACTGAGAGTGTCTGAATACATATTGAAGTATGCCTTTGTAACTTTATTTTTCTTGAGATTTTTTTGTCTATATTTTTGTTCACAACATGTCTTTTATGGAAATGTTTTGAATGACTCTACATGTATAACCTATGTTGAATTGCTTGCCTTCTCAATGGGGGTAATGGAGGGGGGAAGGGAAAGAGCTTGGAATTAAAGATATTAAAAAATTGTTCTTACATGTAACTAGAGAAAAATAAAATACTTTTAAAAATCATTCATAAGCACAGCTACACTGATAGTGGAGAGAGTGGTGGTCCTAGGATCAGGAAGCCCTAGGTTCAAATCTGTACTCAGTCACCCACCTAGCTGTGTGATCATGGACAAGTCATTTCACTTTTGTCTGCCTTAGTTTCCTCATTTGTAAAATGGTATAAAAACATAAGTCCCAGGGTTATGGTGAGGATCACATGCTAAGTACTTATGAACCTTTAAGACCATGTAAATGCTATCTATTATTTTACTATGATGCAGATATTATAACAAATCTATTGATAATACAAAGGGAAAAAGTGAAACAATCCTTGCCCTCAAGAAGCTTACATTCCATCCAGAAAAACAATGTGTATATAGATTAATTGATATAAACTACATATAAATACAAAGTGAGGGGATAGGTAGAGGAGCATAAGTAGCTGATGGAACGCCAAAAACGCTTCATGTAGGCACTAGAGCTTGGGCTGGACCTTGAGGGATGTTGGGAATTCTTTCTTTGGGGGGGATTTTTTTTTTTTTTTGCTTTTTGCAAGGAAATAGGATAAAGTGAATTGCCCAAGGTCACACAGCTAGGTAATTATTAAGTGTCTGGGGTCATATTTGAACTCAGGTACTCCTGACTCCAGCTAGGACTGGTAATCCATCCACTGCTCCCAGTACTGGGAATTTTTAAGAGAGAGAGAAATCCACAAATGGAGCATAATCTGTGCCAGTGCATGGCTTTGAGATAGAGGATGGGAACATAACAGGAAATAATGTCTGGAAAGACAGATTGGAGTCAGGTCGAGAGGATTATAGATGCCACACAAAGAAATTATTGATTCTACTTCCTAGTATAGCTAAAATAAACAAAAATTAAGTATGTTATCCTTGAGGGGCAGCATGGAGTAATGAATAAATGGATGGCCTTAGAACTGGGAAGATCTGGGTTCAAACCCTGCCTCTGACACATATTGACTGTGTGACCCTAGGCAAGTCATTTATCTTCTTAGTGTTGTAAGCCAGCTCTCTAAAACAATACGTTAAAGTGCCAAACAGAGCAGCTAGGTGGCACAGTGGATAGGGCACTGGCCCTGGAGTCTGGAGGACCTGAGTTCAAATTTGACCTCAAACATTTAATACTTACTTAATTGTGTGACCTTGGGCAAGTCACTTAATATAAGCATTTCTACCTCAGAAATTGGTAAACACTACAAATCAAAATTCAAGTTATTATTTTATTGATCATCTAGACTTTAGAACGTGATGATGGAGAAAATGTTAATAACTGGGATTAAACATCCTGTGGACTTTTTTTTCTCGAAAACCAGTTGTCAGCCATTTAAAAGTGCACCCCTGCTTAGGTCTCTGTCCTGATTCTGAGACTAAACATTTTGCAACTACAAGCAAGTGATTTTTCTATCTCTGAGACTCAGTTCCTTCCCTTGTAACATGGAGGAAATCATATTTACACGACTCATCCACATGGCTGTTAGAAGAAAAGAACTTTGCAAGTCTTCAGAAGTGGTAGATACTATCATTCTGTGATTCTGTTTTTAGGGTCTCCATAACTGGTGGCAGCAATGAGATTCCTTGGAATTACTTAAGTGAAATTTAAAGAATGACCACTAGAGGATACTCGTGGGCTACTCAGAGTCTTGTCCTCCAACCACAAAGAGGCTGGTGAAAAACCATTAGATTCAGAAAAACCACTCTTTTTGTAATTATTGTTTTAAAAAAAAATCCTCTCTTACATGGATTATCTTTTTGAGAAGAGAAAAGAGAAGGATATAGGGGGAAATTTGGATGATTAAAATGAAAAGATAGCAATAAAAATTATTTGAACAAACCAAAAAATTCAGAACTGGAAAGGGTTTTAGAAAAGCTTCCCAAACTCAGCCCTTACAGATGGGGATACTCTGACCCAGAGAAGGGACAAAATGATCTGGGATTCTCTCCTGGATCAATCACTGACTCTTGATTCCTGTAGCAGGGCTACTTTAACTACCCTACATGAATGATAGACAGACAGACAAAATGTATATTAATATATATATATGATACATAGATATATAGTAGGTATATATTTGATATGAAATAGGCATATATATTAAAGTTAATAGATGATAAATAGGTAGATGGATAGATGGACAAATGATTCATTAGATAGATACGGAGATAATAGGCAAATACCTAGATAGATGTTTGTCTTTTATTTTCTTTTATATATTTTTTCTTTTATTTTTATTTATGGCAATGGGGTTAAGCGCCTTGCCCAAGGTTACACAGCTAGATAATTATTAAGTATCTGAGATTGAATTTTAACTCATATCCTCCTGACACCAGGGTTGGTGCTCTATCCACTGTACCACCTGGCTGCCCCTGACCTTTATTTTCTTTCTTTTTTTAAAATTTAAGACAATGGGGTTAAGTGTCTTGCCCAAGGCCACATAGCTAGGTAATTATTAAGTGTCTGAGATCAGATTTGAACCCAGGGACTCCTGACTCCAGGGCCGGTGCTTTATCCACTGTGCCACCTAGCCGCCCCCCTGTCCTTTATTTTCAAAGAAGACCATGACATCAAGAAGGTGCTGCCATGACAAGCATATGAATTATATTTGAGTGGGGGTGGGGGGAGGCTGTGCTAAGTCACCAGTCCCATTTTCTCCTCCCGAGTCATCTGGGTCCAGTGGTCAGATATGAATCAGGACGACTGGAGATGGTATTGGAGGCAAAGCAATCAAGATTAAGTGACTTGCCTAAGGTCACATAGCTAATATCTAAGGTCATATTTGAACTCAGTTCCTCCTGACTTCAGGGTTGGTGTTCTACCCATTGTATCATCTATTTGACCCTAGACCTACCCTAACCAGGTAGATAGTAGGTACATCTATACATTGAGAGGTTATATAATATATTATATAATAGTTATAAAGTAAATAATTGATAGATAGGCAAGCAGGTTGATTAAGACAGATAGGGGTGGGGTGAAGCAGTGTACCAAGTACTAAGAAATTCCTACTCTCAGGAGTTTACATTCTAATTGAGGAAGACAAAGCAAAAGGGGGAACTGGAAACTGGGAAGAGGAAGGGGAGAGCAGACCTGGGTAAAGCAGCTGATTGGGAGGCAGAAGAATCCAGAGAGGGAGCTCAGAGCTAAGGAAGCAGCATGGTGGAGGCTCCTTAAGAAATGTAGATTACAGATAATGACTAAAAACAAGGTAAATTAAAAAATCACTAAGAAATCAGAATCCTGAGAAGCTAAAAAACTAGTGAAGATCCCAGAGAACTGATAGGCAACTAGGTGGTAGAGTGGATGATACATCAAGCCCATAGTCAGGAATACCCGAGTTCAAATCCTGCCTCAGTCGCCGAAGAATTATGTGAGTCTGAACAAGTCTTAGTTTCCTCATCTATAAAATGTGGATATATTAGCACCTACCTTCCAGTGTTGTTAGGAGGACAATATTGGTAATGAAATGTTTTGCAAAACTTAAAGCACTATACAAAGCTATCATAAATATTTCTGCAGTCCTCAGCAGAGGGATGGGGAGACTAGGAAGACAGAATGTTGTATTCGTTGTTGAAGGCAGTCACCGTAGAAATCGTTTTCCTTTATTCTTGGGGAGAGGAATGACTAAAATGCCAGTGTTATCCAATGAGATAATATTTATACAGTTATAATATTTATACATTTAGCACAGTTCCTAGCTCCCAGTAGAGCCTATTTACATGATGACATAACAACAAAAGTCATCAATACAACTTTTATTTGAAAGGAATGTCAGTTATTCTTATTAAGATGAACAAAAAGGTGAAACACCAGGAACTTCATTTACTTGGGTTATGAGAATCACTCCCATTTCTTTCACACTAGCCTGGCCTGATAAAGAGTGCAAACTTTACTGGCTGCATTTTATCATGAGAAAAACTGAGCATCTGAAGGGAAATGAGTTGTCCAGGGTCTCACAGGTCCTAGGCTTTAGAGCTGGGAGGGATCTGAGAGACAATCTAATAATCCATAGCCTTTTTACATTGTGGATCCCTTTGACGGGAAGTCTAGTGAAGCCTATGGACCCCTTCTCAGAGTCTTTGCTAAATGTGTAAAATAAAATATTTAGGATTACAGAGAAAGTCAATTCTAGTGAAACAGTTACCAAAAAAAAATTTTTTTTAAGTCAGCCATTCACTAAATATTAAGGATCTCTTGTGCTAAGTCCTGGGGATAGAAAAAGAGGCAAAAGAAGATTCCTGACTTAAAATGCTTACAAACTGGGGCAGCTAGGTGGCACAGTGGATAAAGCACTGGCCCTGGAGTCAGGAGGACCTGAGTTCAAATGCAGTCTCAGCCGCTTAGTAATTACCTAGTTGTGTGGCCTTGGGCAAGTCACTTAACTCCATTTGCCTTGCAAAAACCTAAAAAAAAAAAAGATGCTTACAAACTAACAACAAGCAAATAAATGTGTGCAAACAAGCTATACAGAATAAATGGGAAATAACAGAAGAGAAGGAAGGCACAAGGAGCATTAAGAAGGGTTGGAAAAGGCTTCCTGTAGATAATATGATTTTAGTTGAGATTTAAAAGAAGCCAGGAGGAAGAGATGAGGAGGGAGGGTCAGTCAGAGAAAATGCCTAGAACCAAGAAATGGAGGGTCTTTGTTCAAGAAACATCCTAGAGTCCAGTGTTACTAGAAGGAAGAGCAGTTGTTAGGGAGTAAGATTCCAGACTGGGAAGGTAGGAGACTCTCAGATGGACACCAAACAAAGAATTTTGTATTTAATGTGGAGGTGATAGGGAACTGCTAGTTTATTGAATGGGGAGGGGTGTGGGTGGGTACAGGGTGACATGGTCAACTTTAGCAAAACCACTTTGAAGGCTGAATGGAGGTTGAATAGGAATGAAGAGAGATTTGAGGCAGGCAGATCCACCAGTGGGCTATGAACGTGAGTGCCAAGGGCTTCAGAGAGGTGAAAAAGAATAAGAAATGAGAAAAGGTCATTGGATTTGGCAATTAAGAGACCCCTGGTCACTTTAGAGAGCACAGAGAGGTGAAATGATGACGTAACCAGAGTGTAAGAGATTAACAAGAGAATGAAGAAGTTAAATGGATTCACCTGTGGTAGCTTGGCTCTTCCAGGAGTCTGGCCACAAAGGGCAGAAGAGGTCTAGGACAATAGCAAGCATGGTAGAGTCAAGTGCGAATTTTTGAGTTGGTTTTTGGTTTTTTTTAGGAGGGGGACATGAGCATATTTGCAAACAGCCAGAAGGAACCAGGAGACAAGACAGGGAGAAATTGAAAATAAGTGATGGAATGAGAAACACAGAGGAGGTAACCTATGGAAGAGGGGATGGAATGGAATTGTTCAGGCTAGTAGATGGGGTTAGCCTTGGTGAAGAGGAAGACACCTCATCATACAAACAGGAGTAAAGGAAGAAGGAGAGGCAGAAAGCACCTGAGTGACAAAAGTTGAGGAAGAGGGGAAAAGAGGAAGTTCACAGGTAGCAACTCTCATTTTTTTCCCATAAAATAGGAGATGAGAAGATAGGAGGAAGGGGAGGCATGGGAGCGTTGAGGAGGGATGACAAGGTTGAAAGAGCCTCTGTAGAAAGTGGACTAACGAGTTCACAAGGGAGGTGTAGAAGGATTGCCCAGCTGCAGCAGTGAGGTCTCAATTAAAGTTGTGCAACATAAATTTGTAGTGAACCCAGTCAGAACAGTTGTATGATTGTGTGATTTTCTCTACCTTCCTTCAGCTGATCATACGTAGGAGCAAAGTTGGCATGGTGGGAGTGATCAGAGTTTGAAGCTTAGCAAGGTACTATTGGCAGTCAGGAACTAGGAAGAGATAGAGAGCCAATAGATTATGGTCAGATTCAAGGGATTTCAGAATTTTTGAATATAGAGGTGGTGCAAGATCAAAGGGATGATCTTTGAATGTGGCTGAGGTGGAATGGAGGAACTGGTCGTGGGAAATGAGTAGATTGAGGAACCTGGAAGATGAGGGTGTTTTTAAAAAAACTATTTGTGTATCCCATGTTAAAAATCCCTGGTCTAGGGGCAGCTAGGTGGCACAGTGGATAGAGCACTGGTCCTGGAGTCAGGAGGACCTGAGTTCAAATCTGACCTCAGACACTTAATAATTACCCAGCTAGGTGGCCTTGGACAAGCCACTTAACCCCTTGCCTTGCAAAAACCTAAAAAAATAAACAGTAAAAAAAATCCCTGATCTAAAATCACCCTTCTGAGGATGAGATGATAATTCACAGATGCCAATTCAAAAAGTCTGGCATTTATGTGGCACATTGCATCCCTTATATCACTATAGACCCTCAATATACTCTCTACAGCAGAGAGATCACCCTCCTTTAAAGATGGTGGCAGGTTAAATGACTGGTTTGATTGATGGTCACTCACTCAATGAGAGGAAAAGCAGGGAATTGGACCAGGTCTTCCAATGGCAGACTCAACAGTCTAAGACTATACAGCTTCCTGTTAAGGAAGGGAATTAACCTTAGACCTGGGCTCAGATTCTAGACTCTTCTACTCCCAGGCTATCTCGTGGAGCATTTCTCTTCAGTCTTTTCTCTAACATGCCTGAGGAGCATCTTGTCCTTAACTCATCTTCTCTCTCCCATGGAAGAAGGCAGGCAGTTAACTCCCCTCTCCTCAATTCACTGATGGGGAAACTGAAGTCCAGTGAAAGCAATCTGCTACAGTATGAAACACAAGTGTTTCAGTCAATCCTCATCCCTTGTCTACCCTTGGTATTCCTTCCCTGTCTCCTCCTATAGCTAGGTTTAATCCGAGAACCCTGGTTTTGGAGATAAGAGGACCTCCAATCTGATGCTCTGCTTCTTGGGCCTGTATGGCCTCTCTGGTCCTCAGTTTCTCCACCTGTAAAACTGGAAGGTTGATCTAGAATTTTAATCTCCAAGGTCTTCTCTGGTATTACACTCCAAGACCATAAGCAGCCCCTATAAGCTTCCCAAAGTTTTGGATCTGTCTAGAAATTCAGATAGGAGAAGCACACAGTCAGGGCAGCCAATCCTGCCCCTGATTTACTTAGCCACTTCTGAGACTATCCCTTTAACAGTGCCGATGCTGAGTTTCCCACCTATGAACTCAGGAATAATTACCCTGCCCTGACTCCCTGGGCTGGGGCCGGGCTTAATTAATGTTTGCAAGGTGCTTTGAGTTCCTCAGATGAAAGGAATAAAATGTCATTATGTGAATGGTGAGATAATTACTATTATTATCCACTGAGGGAGATTCCTTCACTCCCATGGAGCTTCCTGCTGTAGCTAGGCCCATCATAGACATTCCTATGGCCTATGAGTGGCCTTAGAAAGAAGATGCCCCCAAAGGCAAACAAGATGATCCTGAGAAAGCAAACAATAGACTCTAAATCTATGGCACAACATCTTGATGAAGTATTGTCTTGGTGACGTGGTGTGAGTTTTATCTCCGTTGTTGTTCAGATGGGGAAATTGAGGCAGGGATCAATGAGGTGGTTTGCCCCCAGTCACAGAGCTGTATCCAATGTCACAACTGGAATCTGAACTCAAGCCAATCGTCAAGAGGTCGGTTCAGGACACAGACTGATGTACATTTTTTTCTCTCGCTTTATTTTTTTTGAGATTTCACTCTCTTTGTGGGGGGAAGGGGATTATGTCTACTTTAATCACAAAACTATAGTAGTAATGTAAAAATAAATTAATTATATGGAAAAAGCTCCCCCCCCTCCAAAAAGATTAAGGTTAAAAAAAAAGAGGTTGGTTCAAGGAAATAGCCCATGCTCAAACATGTGGTCACATAAATAAGATAGATAAGTGGTGGAGTATTGAACATAGAGCTGATTGGGCATTGTTCAAATCCTACCCCAGCTGAATGATGAGGGGCAAATCACTTTTCCTCTCCCAGCCTCAGTTTCTTCATCTGCCAAAGGGGTTAATCAAAGTCCCCACCTTACAGAGTTGTGAGGACCAGATGAAATGATGCTATGTGTAAAGTGCTTCATAAAAGAGTGCTTATTTTTACCTGTAGCACAAAATACAGGTGATAAGCAAGGTCACCTGGAGCTCCTAATGGTGGGAGGTGAATTTGACATATTAGATAGGTATCACTGAGGGACTGTGGGACCCAGGACTGGAAGATAGCTCTGGAGTGGGTTTCTCCAAGGGTAGATCAGAAGCAGCTCTCACCTCTTATGAGAACCCATCACTAAATTTCACTGGGAGTTTGTCAAATGCTTTTATACCCCAGAAAGTGGCAGTCCCTACAGATCAAGATTTGAGTTACACTTGGTTGTTTAGGCTTAAGAAAATAGTAATTATTCTTAAAAATATATGCATAGTTTTCCTCCCAGAGCTTAGTGTTTTGTGTTATTAAATATTTTCAGTTACATTTTAAAAAAAATTTTAACATTCATTTTTCAAAATGTTAAGTTCTAAATTCTCTCCCTCCTTCTTACCCTTCCTCAACACCTTCAGAAAGCAAGCAATATGATATCAATAATGCATGTGAAGTTATGTAAATATCTTCATATTTGCCACATTGCAAAAGAACACAAAAAATCCCCAAGAAAAATAAAGTTTAAAAGTATGCTGTAATCTACACTCAGAGTTCATCAGTTCTTTTTCTGGAGGTCAATGGTGTTTTTCATCATGGGTCCTCTGGAATAATTTTGGTTCAATGTCTTGTTCAAAATAGTCAAATCTTTCACAATTGCTTATTTTTACAATACTGCTGTTACTGTGTATAGTGTTCTCTTGGTTCTTCTGCTCACTTCACTTAGCATCAGTTTATATAAAACTTTCTAGAGTTTTCTAAAAGCATCCTGCTTGTCATTTCTTATAGCATAATAGTATCCCATCATGATCATATACCACAGCTTATTCAACCATTGCTCAATTAATAAGCATCCCTCAATTTCTAACTATTTGCTACCCAAAACAAGCTTCTATAAATATACATTTTATACATAAATATTTTTGCTTTTTCTTTGATCTCTTTGGTATACAGATCTACTAATGATATTACTTAGTCATTGGGTATACATAGTTTTATAACCCCTTAGATATAATCCCAAATTGTTTTCCAGAATGACCAGACTAGTTCAAAACTCTATCAACATTTAATTCATTTCCCTAGTTTTCCACATCCCATCTAGCATTCATAATTTGCCTTTACCCTTCATGTTATCCAGTGTGATTGGGTGGCAGGTGGTATCATGAAGTTATTTGAATTTGAATTTCTCTAAACAATAGAGCATTTTTTTCATGTGATTATTGATAGTTTCCTTCTAGAAAACTTTCAGATTTCTCCTGAAAACTGCCTGTTCACATACTTTAATAAATTATCTGTTTGAGAAAAGGCCCTTCTTTTTATAAATTTGGCTCAGTTCCCTATATGTTTAAGAAATGAGATCTTAATGAGAGAAACCTGGGGTAAAAATTTTCTCCTACTTCTAATTTTGCCTTCATTAATTTTGTTTGTGCAAACCTTAATTTCATGTATTCAATATTAACCATTTTATTTCCTGAGAACACTCTCTTGTTTGGTCATAAATAATTCCTTTATTCATAGATCTGTTGGATAAATTTTCCATGTTCCCCTAATTATGATATTTCCTTTTATGTCTAAACTATTTATTCATTTTGACCTTAGTTTGGTATAGTTTGGACTGCAGAGGAGAAAGCTATGTGTACAAATTTATAGCAATTTGTTTTTTGGTGGCAAAGAATTAGAAATTGAAGGATGCTTATTAATTGAGCAATGGTTGAACTATTTGCCTTAGTTTCCTCATCTGACAAATAAGCTGCAAAAGGAAATGGCATAAACCACTCCATAATTTTTACCAAGAAAACCCCAAATGGGGTCATGAAGAGTCAGACATAACTGAACAACAAAATTAGTATACCTCTGAGATTTTAGTCCACTAGTTTCTGCCAACTTCCTTCCCTTTTTCCTAGCAATTTCTGTCTGCTACACATTCACTGGCACACCCCTACCTTGTTTTATAAACACTACTTGAACTCAGCAGCTGTGTCATGGAAGGTTCAGGAAATAACAAGAACAACAACTATAGGCATTTTATTTTAAGGTTTCAAAGTGCTTGGCATTCATTATCTCATTTGAATCCCACAATACCCCAAATAGTTCTATGATCTCATGGATTTGGATATTCTGGTCAATGATGTGAACCATCCAGATCAGCCCATTGTAAGAGACTTGTGTCCATTTCCCCCTATAACACCACAAGGGAGTCCAGTTAATAAAGGTTTTAACATATTGAAAATATCAAAAGATCACAAAAGCTATTTTTTCTTTTCCTCTTGCCTCATGACTGGCCCGTCTTTCTTTTTGCTCATACATTTCTTTAATATCCTTTTTTACTCCTCCCTTGTAATGTGTCACACATCCTGAACCCTGTCCACCATCCACCATGCACTTCTCCATGGTCCTTCCACCTATTTTCTTTTTTTTTTTAAGTTTTTGCAAGGCCAATGGGGTTAAGTGACTTGCCCAAGGCCACACAGCTAGGTAATTATTAAGTGTCTGAGACTGGATTTGAAGCCAGGTACTCCTGACTCCAGGACAGGTGCTTTATCCATTGTGCCACCTAGCCGCCCCCTTCCACCTATTTTCAATTTCACTTCTTTAATGTTCTATAACTTAGCCATGCAACAATGCCAGAAGGATATTGGTATTAATATAACTATGTGTATATATATATATATATATATATATATATATATATATGTTTACATACACACACATATGCCTTTATTTGGGGGAGAAGTAATTAGAATAACTTTGCACTATCCCAGTGGTTAACCAGTCTGCTCTTTTCCTATTTAGTTCTGAATTCAACTCATTGTACATTGGGAGTGTTTGAACAGATGGAGATTGGTACAAAGAAAGAACTAAATAAATGTTTGTTGACTGATTGATGGTCATCATGATGGACAAACTCTATAATCCATCCAATCAACTGCACATCCCAGTCTGTCCAATAGGCATTCCTTATTCACTTGGTTTGTCCTAAATGGATAGTTAGACTAAACTCCTCTGAATCATCATGGATCTCATGGAGATCCTGCTAGGAGATTCTGCCTTTTTTCCCTTTATTTTCCCTTTATTAAGGAATGGGTTAGGTAAAGGGAATAGTAATATGGGTCCAGAGTCGCACTGTATTCTAAGAAGATATAATCATGTAAGAAAATTCAAGATGCAGGGATGGAAAGCTTGATGAAAACTATTTGAGTGAAGATAAACAAAAGCATGAATAGAAGTGTTAGTCTCACAGGTATATAACAAAGACCACTTTCAAAGAAAGAGAAAATATATGAAGAGTTATGGGGGAAGCTCACAAGTCTGGCAAGAAGCATGATGTAGTAATAATAGGGGACTTTCATTATGCAAACAATTGATTGGAGATGTTCCTCTGCCAAAAGAAGAGCATCTAATAAATTTTTGATTGGTCTTCTTGACAATGTCATCATTCAAACAGTGGAATCCTTGATGAAGGGAATTTCAGTGATTCTTGCAAACCAGGAGGAATTGGTTGATGGGGGTGGAAATGGTGGAAATCTGAAAAGTAGACAGTTCCATTTCTGACTTTACAATAGAGAATGAGAGGTAAGCATTGATTAGTGACTCCCCCTTTGATTTGAGGAGAGTAAATTTCAGAGGATTCCAGAAAAGAAGTTAAGATTCTCCAGAGGAAGGCAGCCCAAGAAGGATAAGAAATTCCAACGACACAAAGAACATTACCAATGAGGAGAAAAAGAGCCACTTGCCTAAACAGAACAATTAGGTTTTAAGAGAGAAGTTAGGAGCAATAGCAGGTAACAGTGAGCCAATACAGAGGAACAACAGAAGGTTTTTAAGGTTTGCAAAGCACTTTACACACACTATCTAAGCATTAGATAAATGCTACCATTCTTCTAAACACATAGCATACTTACTATAGTTTAAAACTCAGAATTGGCCAAGGCAGACAAAGAAAGATATTAATGATTAAAAAAAGTATTTTTAAAAAGATAAAGCTGGGGGGCAGCTAGTTGGTGAAGTGGATAGAGCACTAGCCCTGGAGTCAGGAAACCTGAGTTCAAATTCAGCCTCAATAATTACCTAGCTATGTGACCTTGGGCAAGTCATTTAATCCCATTGCCTTGCAAAAACCAAATAAATAAATAAACAAACAAATAAATAAAGGTGAGAGGAGGGAGAGGCTCACAGAAGGGATAAAATGACCACTAGAGGTAGATGACACCATGATCATGGACAAGGGAGAATGGAAGAAGCATTCAATTCCCCTTCCATTTCTCCATCTTGTTTTTATCTTTGAGTCGGAGAGAACAAAATAGAAATGGCTAATAGGTAAGTAGGGGATTTGTAGCACCTCATTGCCCTGGTTGAAATCAACTCACCAGGCTAGCTAAACTGCATCCTAGGGTGTTTGAACTCATTGGCAGATGCATGCATAGTCAGTGATTTCTAAAAGATGTGGAAGATACAGGTACTAGAAGAATAATGAGAGAATTTTTTTAAAGGAAGAGATGAGTCTATAAATTATAAACTAGTTAGCTTGACTTCAACTCCTGGGAAAATTCCAGACTGTATTATTAAAAGGATGTTTAGTGAACCAATAGAAAAGGCTACAATAATCACAGAGTCAACATGGTCACAGCAAGGGCAAGTCATACCAGATGAGCTTCATTTCCTTTTTTTTTTTTTTTGATGGAGTTACTAGACTGGTAGGTCTAGAGAATGTTATAGGCATGCTTTACCTAGTTTTTAGGAAAGCAGTTTACAAAGGTTCTCATACTTTGTGTAAGAGGAGAGATGTGAACTATAAGACTACGCAATTAGTTAATCTCCACATCACTTGAGGGAAGAAGAGAGAAATGAGTGATGAGAGAGTAGGAAGAGATGGAATAAGGAAAGAGTGAGGGAAGAGACAAAAAATGGAGCCATGGTGGAGAAGGCATGTTTAAAAAAAAGAGTCAGAGAGGAGTAGGGAAGAGAAAGAGGGATTGGAGAAAGACAGGGAGAGACAGAAGAAAGAATAGCAGTAAGGAGAGTTAGGAGAAAAAAGAAGGGAAAAAAGAGATTTGATCTTTGTAGGCAATTAATATGTGTGGATTGTTCTCCCCAAAGCTGTTGTCTTCCTCCTCATTCTTTTTCTAAATCCTCAGAATATCCTGCCTTGTATAGACATACCCATCTATGTGTCATACTCCTTAACCATCACACCACTACCAGTAGAAGAGATGTCGGTAGGAACAGGGAGTGTTAGAATTTATTTTTAATATCTCAAAACCTTATCTTTAGTAGGTACTTGTTGGGAATGGGGGGGGGTAGGGGAAGAATGATATTAGAAGGAACATCTAACCCAAGATACTTTACAAATGGGGAAAAAGATCTTTGGAATTCCCTCCCTTGCCTTCCTCCCCTTCCACAGACACTTGATTTTTGTTGTTTCTCGAAGAGGACAAAAATGACATCCCTGTGTTGGTCTGATCAAGGTTGATCAGATTACTGTGAGCTTAGAAAACTCCACCCCAGGTCAGGCACAAATAGTCCATATGGACATTTATAATGGCAATATCTCTAAATTTATACATCTCACATTTCTTTGAGCTAACAGAATTCTGCTTTGCTCATGGAGCGTCCTCTTTGAGGCAGGCACACCATGCTGGGTGTTCCTGTTTCAATGTCTCCCATATTCTATTCCAAAGTTCTTCAGCAAGATCTTGGGGTCAGGTATATTTAATGTTGGAGGACACAGGACCTAATGTTCTAGAGGGGGCAGAACAATGAATCAAATCTAGTAGATAAAACTAAATGGAGAGTGGTGGAGCCAAGATGGCAGAGTGGAGGCAGGAACGCCCACAAGCTCTCCCCCAGACCACTCCAAATATCTTTAAATAATAATGCCAAATTCTAGAGGGGCAGAACCCACAAAAAGACTGAGTGAAACAATTTTCCAGCCCAAGACAACTTGCAAGATCCATGGGAAAGATCTGTTACACTGGGGCAAGCTGGCCCCAAACCGGAGGGTGCCTAGGTCCATGGAAGTAGAGACAGTTTCCACACCTTTCAGCCCAGGGATTGTCAAGGACATATGCCCCAGTAGAGTGAGTGTGGAGCCCAGGTCAGCACAGGCCTCAGCACAGACCCAGCCCCAGGGGAGCCACCTGGCAGCTGTCCACAGTGTGAGGTGGTCAGGGAGACTGCAGAGATCTCTTTGCTCCCTCTGAGGCAGGATTCTGTTGCTTTGCCCATACTCAGATCCAGGTCTCAGGAAAAGGAATTTTATTGCCATAGCAGAGACCCTCCTCACAGCTCCAGGGCAAAGCAGAGGTTTGTGGTCATCCAGAGATCAGAACACAGGCAGGACAGTGGTCAGAGCTTCTCATAAGACTTTGGAGGAATTGAGGTCCCTTGGGGTGGTCTATGAAAATTGCTGGAAAAACCCTCAAACACTTGGGAAAGTGCATCCTAGAAGCAGAGCCCCATCTTAGCAAAGAGTTAACATCAAGCAAGTCATAGACTGGGGAAATGAGCAAACAACAGAAGAAAAAATTCCCACCATAGACAATTACTTTGGCCCTATGGAGGATCAAAAAACACACTCAGATGGCCAAGTTAAAGCTTCTGAATCCAAAGCCTCCAAGAAAAATATGAATTGGTCTCAGGCTACGAAAGAGCTCAAAAAAAGATTTTGAAAATCAAGTAAGGGAGGTAGAGGAAAAATTGGGAAAAGAAATGAGAGCAATATGGGAAAATCATGAAAACCAAGTCAGAAGCTTGGTCAAGGAGATAGAAAAAAATAATGAAGAAAAGAACATCTTAAAAACCAGTATGGATCAAATGGAAAAAAAAGCAGTCCAAAAGGACAATGCCTTAAAAAGCAGAACTGGCCAGATTAAAAAGTAGATTCAAAAGCACTCTGAAGAAAATAATTACTTCAAAGGTAGAATGGAACTAAGGGAAATGGATGACTTTGTGAGAAATCAAGAAACAATAAAAAAAAAAACCAAAAGTAGGAAAAACTAGAAGAAAATGTGAATTATCTCATTGGAAAAACAATTGACCCAGAACAGGTCCAGAGGAGATCATTTAAAAATTATTGAACTATCTGAAAAATCATGACCAAAAAAAAAAAGGCCTGGACTTTGTTTTTCAAGAAATAATCCAAGAAAATTTCCCTGAGATCCTGGAAGCAAAGGATAACATAGACACTGAGGGAATACACCCATCACCTCTTGAAAGAGATCCCAAAATAAAAACTCCCAGGAATAGTATAGCTAAATTCCAGAACTCCCAAGTCAAAGAGAAAATATTACAAGTAGCCAGAAGGAAACAATTCAGGGCTTGGAATATGATATTCCAGAAGACCAAAAAGCTTGGATTACAAACAAGAATCAACTACCCAGCAAAAATGAACATCCTCTTTAGAGGGAAAAAGATGGACTTTCAAACTTTCCTGTTGATATGACCAGAGGTGAACAAAAATTTAATCTTCAAGTATGGGACTCAGGTGAAGCACAGAGAGGGTAGACAGGAAGGGCAAGACCACACAATCTTCTACAATGGATAGGTTGCAATGCTTTTATTAAATTCTTACAAAACAGAATACAAAATTCTGGCATTTGATAGTTGTTATAAAGGAAAACTCTTGAGCTGTATCAGTTTACCTGGTACCCCATATTTAAAGTGCTTTTTTTTCCCTCCTTTTCTTTCTATTGGGTTGGTGTATGTCTTCTGGTTTTTTGTTTTATTTGTTTTGTCTCATTTTAGCAGTCTCTAAGCTGACATACCCCTTTCTCATGGGGGCCAGTCTTGGATACCAGCAGTGCAGTGTGTGACATCGTGGTGGCCACTTTCAAGAATGGCCTTCCCCATGCTGGGTGGGGGACGGGGGTGTGAAAAAGTCAGGTTCACAGTAACATTTCTGATCAGTTCCAAGTTGAATTAATTGGCTAAAGAGGGTGGGGTGGGGGAAGAGTTGGGCAGGAAGGGGAAAGTGAACCTAAATTTAAAAAACAAAAATAAAAGTCAGTCATCAGTATCCACTAAATTCTGATTAGTAGGGGAGAAAATAGCAATTTGAATCTCCAAGGCTTTTTTTGGGGGGGAGGGGGATTAAAAGAAAAAAAAAAATCCCAGAAAACTCCCAGCTGGAAAGAACAACCACTGATTTTCCATTTACACCCCCATCTTACTCAAGAAACTTCAGATACTGCAGACTACGTCGTCTTTGGAAGCGAGTCAGAAGTCTGACCCACAAAGGGGGCCGGAGTAAGGGGCAGGAGATGGGAAGTCTCTCCATCCTCCTCCTTTGTCATGCCCCACCCCACAACACTCAGTAGGTCAGTAGGGGAGGAAACTTCAATCCTCCAGGCCCTGCCCTGGCCTGCCAGGTATGTCCAAAGAAGATTTGGGGAGGATTGGAGGTCAAGGCATATGGAAGGGGTGGGGGGGGCCATAGGAGGAGGGAGTTGCTTTTTTTTTAACTCTGCCCCCTCCTCCAGGTGTGACCAGGATTCCAGGTGTAATGTGGGGATAGCCTGACCCCTACTTACACCATTCAAGTATTCTTAATATAAGACAAATACCCGTTGGGTGAGGGTGGGGATGGGGGCGGGGGCAGGATGAAATCTACAAGTGAGAATAAAAACAAATTGCTCCAAAAATCCCTATAAAAACACAATGTACAATCAGAGACCTTGGACTCTGAAGAAGCAAGACTATCGTCTCCCCAGAATCCCATTTCCACCTGTGGCTGGCTAAGCAGCTGCCTGGACTCCCCGGTGGGTGTGGGACCAAACTCACACAGGGGAACCCAGACTATTCAAGGGAGTTCTGGCCGAGGGTTGGAAGGGAGGAGGCCGGGAACAAAGAAATGAGGTCTGGGGGTACAAGTAAAATGCTGTTTGAGGCTTAGGGGAACTGACTATAAAGAAAACCTGAGGACTTCTTTCCTCTCTCCAAACCCATCCCACCATCTTCACCTCCCTGACTGGGAAAGAAAATATTATTTATAGAGAGAGGGACGCATACGTATATGTATCTATGTATGCATCTCTCTCTACATGCATACATAAGACGGAACTGGTATTGCATAGTTTATCCCTGCCCAGAATCCGAAGGTGTGGGGGGGAGATGACCCCATCCCCATAGGTGCCTTCTGGCTCCCGGGAGGGTTTCTCTCACCACAGATGGCATGGGAGAAGAGACACGGACCTGGAGGAGACACTGAGTCTCTCTACAGGAATTCCTGGTTGGAGCTTTCCTCGGGTGGCTGCCTGGAGCCCCAGGATCCAAGACACCCAAAGTCCAAGCAGGAAAGCGGAAGCTTTAGTCCTGAATGTTGGCAACTTCAACACTCCCAAGGGAGGGAGTTGGAGCTTGTTTAAACTTCAGGCTTCGTGGGGGGGGGGGGGGAAGAGGAGGGACGTCTATCGCCCCACTATCGCCCATTCTGGGCTTAATTCCAAAGTTAGGGAAAGGCAGTGGGTGTGGCATTGCCACCCTCTGGGCACCTGAGTAGCCTGAACCAACCGCTGAAGGTGAATAAAGAAAGCTTGCTCCAACCCTGCTCTCCACTGGCTACAAAGGTTGGCACAAGTTTGACTAGGGCCTGAGGGGTGGGGCTGGGGCTGCCCCCTTCCCAGGGACCACCACAGAAGCTGCCAACAGCTTTCCCCCTTCCTCCTTGACCAAGACATGGGAACGCCCCCCCCAAATTTCAATGGCCAGACCAGAGGCCAGATTCCCAGGACCTTCAGCAATGTCATGTGCCCATCACTAGTGGTCAGGGACATTGCTTCCACCAGGGAGGCCAATACCTAACACGGTCCCAGGGAAAAAAAGGGGGGAATTGCAGAAGACCCAGATTGTCTGCCCCAGGAGACTGGGGGGGTAGGGGAAGAGGAGTTTTGCCTGTGGGGGCTGAGTAAGGGAGAAAGCCAGCCATTACCCTGCTCTTAGACTACATTCTGGCCAGTCAGTGATAGGGTGGCATGAGGGAGGGAGAGGAGAGAGAAAGGGGGGAGGGGAGAGGTAGCCCCCAGGAGTGGCCCAGCTTGGGTGTAAGTTCTACCTCCCCGAGGAGCATCGTCCGTCTGGATCCTACGCTGCTCCAGGTGGGCTAAACCTGTCCTCCAATTAAAACCCCAAAAGGGAAGCTTGGGGTAGGGGAGGGAAGAACAGGAAAGGAGAAGGCTATCCCATCTTCCTGGAGCTTAGGCTTGGACCACTCCTTTCTCAACATATACACAGGCCAGGGGGGGGAAAACTTCCCTTATAGAATACTGAGAATTTCCCATGGGGCTGGATGAAAGCAAAATAAATTTGACATATTTTTATATATTATATATATATATACATATGCATAAAATGCATATGTATATACATAGAAAATATGCACCTAGTCATGGCCGTTGGGGGTGGGGGAGGGGAGAACATGCCTCTGTTCTCCCCCACCCCCCACAGGAGCCCTTTCCTGCCCCAGGGCCTGTCACCTGCTCTGGAAGACTTAAAAAACTTCTGGAGTTATAGGACAATGGGCCTTCCTCCAGAGCCGCTGCCACGCCATCTGGAAGGGGAGCGAGGGGGAGTTGGGGGGAAGGGGGGTAGAGAACCATGTGGACTTTTCACACAACTGACTGACCATCTTTCACAGTATGGGGTGAGCTGAACTTACAGCGCATCCTTTGGCGTAGGAAGGGAGGGAACCCTCAACAACAAAAAGGATCCACAAATGTCAGTGTGCCACACGCCCTGAAAGCGTGTCTGGGGGGGGGCTGTGCCGCATTCTTGCTTTGTTGGTAAATACCATTAGATCATTTAAAAAATGTTTATAAAAAAAAAAAAACTACTCCCAAGGTCAGCTGAACTCCCTGGAAACCAGCCAGAGGAGGGAGTGATCGCCGGCTGGCAACAGCTTAAAAAAACAAACCCAACCCCACCAAACCTCAACAGGATGAATGCGCAGAGGGGCTGGAGGGGGACCTGGTTGGGGCCGTTACATGTGGTCGCTGACCAGGACCAGGGGGCTGACCAGGTGCTGGGGGGCTGGTGGGGCCTTGGACAGGCTGGCCTTCTGCCGCCGCTGGGCCAGCTTTGATTTGGATGGTGGCGACAGCTGCATGGAACATGAGGTAGCTTTGATGACGATTGGTCGGTTTTCTTCCTCCTCGTCTTCTTCACGCTGGGCCAGCTGGCGGTTCACGGCGATTGCCTCCGCTGCGAAGGAGGTGAGTTCTTTGGCACTGCTGTTTCTAGGGGATGAAAGGGAAAGTTCAGGCCAATTCAATAATCCCGAGGCTGACTGTCACCCTCCCTCCAAACTGCTTCAATTGTGGGGTTCCAATGGCACTGAGGCTGCAACTTGAGTGCTGTGAGGGTTCTCAAAACCCAGGGACCACACCACCACAAAAGGAGCTGGGACCAGGGGCCCCAAAACCAAGGAAAAAGTCACAGTCCCATGGAGTGAGCATGCTTAAGACCACTCCTTAGGATGCCTATCCCAGGCATACCGTGGGCCAATATTCAATTGTGGCCTCCTCTAGATGAGACCCGGAAGGCTCCAGTTTAGGATTGAGTTCTTCCATTCTAACCAGGACAAAGCCTTGTTACAACCAGCCTTTTCTAGGTCTTCCAAAGTGAAGTCCAGGCAAGAGTGGTCTCCCCTTGCCAGGCCTACAACCACAGGCCACCTCCAGTGCAAGATTGGAGGATGGAGGGGTGGAGGGGTAGAAGGATGGAGGGATGGAAGGGTGGGGGGGTGGAGGGGTGGAAGGATGGAGGGGTGGAGTGGGGGAGGGAAGAACAGGAAAGGAAAAAGCTATCCCATCTTCCTGAAGCTTAGGCTTGGACCACTCCTTTCTCAACATATACAAAAGCTAGGTGGGGAAAACTTCCCTTATAGAATACTGAGAATTTCCCATGGGGCTGGATGAAAGCAAAACAAATTTGACATATTTTTATGTATTATACATATATAGAAAATATACACCTATTCATGGCCATTGGAGGGGTGGAGGATGGAGGGGTGGAGGGGGGTAGAAGGATGGAGGGGTGGAGGGATGGGGGGTGGAGGGGTGGAGGGATAGAGGGGAGGAGGGGTGGAGGGATGGAGGGGAGGAGGGGTAGAAGGGAGAACGGGTGGAGGGGTGGAGGAGAGGAGGGGTGTCTCACCTCTGCAGGATGATTGGAGTGGGGAAGGTGTTATCTGGAGCGCACTGCAATGAGAACACAGGACCTTCGTTAGTCATGAGCTTAGGGCCTGCCAACTCCTGAGGTTGAAGGCCCTGCTTTGACAGGTCACTGGGCAATTCTGCATCCTCACCCACAAGAAGCAGAAGCGGGGAAGAAGGTGGCTGGGACTGGAGGCCCTCCTCAGATGTGTAGGTCCTTCCATGCAAACTTAGGAAGGGGAGCTCTCTTTGGAAGGCAACCCCCTAAGAGCTTCAGTGAGAAGAGTGACAATCAAATTTATGCCCGAGAACAAATTCTACTCCTGATCTGTCATTTGGTTGTTTTGTTACTCAGACAACCAGCCCTTTCCTCTCTGTCTCCTCATCTCTAGAGAGGAGATAAGAGAAGCAACTAAAGTGAGAGTCATGAAGGCGTGTGTACACAAAAGTCATGGTTAGGACCGCTGCCACCACTACATCTGTGACATCTCTGATCCTCAGGCCCTTCTCACCTGGAAGTGGAGCCCCTGGACTTCACACCCACCTCACAAGGGCACTAGGGCAATCCAATGAGAAAATGGAAAGCAAATCATTAAGAAGCTAAATTATTATGCACACTGAAAGGATTAATGTCACCAGACAGTAGGGAAACAAAGCTATTTCCCCCTATGGTTTCCTGGAGCCCATCTTGGATCTTTGGACTCAGGAGGGAACTTAAGAGATCAACTAGTTCAATCTCCTCATTAGAGAAAAGAACAAATGAGGAAACTGAGGCATGGAGACTAAGGAACTTGGTCAAGGTCACAAGGAATAAATCACAGCTGTTCCTAGACTTGTTAAAAATCACAGCATTAAAGATGTGACAAATGAAGACACTGAGTCGCAGAGGTGAAGCAACCAATTGTCTCCGGTCAGCCATGGAGGACAGGAACAAAGGGGTAGCCAGAGCAAGCTTCCAAGGTGTCCCAACGAGGTCCGAAAAATCAGCTAAAATCATAAGGATGAGTCATGGACTGAAGAATAACTTCGCCCATGTGTACAGTCCAAGATTGGTCTTAGTGATGCTTAGACCTGTCTCAAAATTTGGGTGGGGGTGACTTTTTTCTTTTTTAAAGATCTCCTTTTATGAAGGCAGTAATTATAAAGCCCTATTTTAACACTTGTTATATACCTCTGAGACTTCAGGCTAATCACTTGTGCCTCTGTTTCCTCCTTTGTAAAATTGATCATCAGGTACTTTTTAGTTTGATGCTGAGTGGATTATGTTTGATTTTAGACAGACCTAGATTTCACTGAATCCTACCTTCAGAGGCTCAGGTGGGTGACCCTGGGAATGACATTTAACCCCCTGGGCCTCGATTTTCCTCATTTATAAAATGAGGGAGTTTGATTTGATGTGCACAAGTGTCTAGCTCTAAATCTCTGATGGCTCATTCTCAGACTTCACCAGAACAGACCTTTTGACACTTTGGGGCTGTCTTCCCAAATAGTCCATGCATCTGGCCAATCTCTCCACAAGTAGTTTTTAAAAAGAAAGACAAGCTTCCTGCACCACTATTCTAGATGAGCCTGGCAATTGTGAAAACCTACCATGAGTGAGATCACCAGTTGGACCAGCCCTTTCCCTTCTTTCTTCCACGGTGTGCTCAGACCCCCAAGGTCCAGCCCAAGTCCAGAGGCCTCCAGGAGACTTTTCCTGATCACCTCAGCTGGCCTTCATCTCCCAACCAAAGAACTCCTCCCGGGCTATCTCAGCATCCCACTCATTCAGCCCAGAGTAAACACAAGCTGGGGTTCTTTTCCTATGCTTGTAAGCCTTATCTCCCCCAAGCAGATGGAGCCTGAGCCTTCTCCTTCTCTGCGGGCCCTGGCACAAGCTGGCATCTAGCGGGGGCTAACCATATTTATAGGAATGGAGGAGAACCACTGCTAGCCAAGAGAGCAGCCTAGGAGAGGGGATTCACTGGGCTCTGGAAGCTGGGAGACCTGCCTTATGGTCTCTGTTTCTCCTCTTCTGGACAACTCCCTCTACTTAAGAGATTATTGTCAACCATTTCTCTTCTCTGACTTCTCAACCACTCAGCATGGTGAAGCAGAGTACTGGCCTTGAGAGCCAGGCCTGGGCCTTAATTAGCCATGTGATCCTGGACAAGACATTTGACCTCTCTGAGCCTCTGTATCTTCATCTGTAAAATGGGAGGATTGAACTGGCCCTAAAATCTTAACAAAGCCCAGGGCCAAGGAGTCAGACAAACTTGAATGGGAAAACAAATAATAATTTTGCTGTCAACACAATTGGTTTCCTTCTCAATCCTATAAATTTTATGTATTTAAGAACTCTTTAAGGAGTCTGTAGGCTTTTCCAGATCACCAAGAGTCCAGGACACAAAAAAGGTTAAGAGCCCCAGGGTTCGTGGGAATGATGATCAACCGTGATGGACTTGCTCATTCCATCAGGGCAACAATTGCTGACTGTGATGGAGAATACCATCTGTATCCAGAGAAAGAATTGTGGAGTTTGAACAAAGACCAAGGACTATTAATGTCAAATTAGAAAAAAAAAAAAAAACCTGATATCTTATTGTCTGAACTTGCTATCTCTTATGCTTTATGTTTCTTCCTTAAGGATATGATTTCTCTCTCATCACACTCAATTTGGATCAATGTCCAACATGGAAACAATGTAAAGACTGGCAAATTGCCTTCCGTTGGGGGTGGGGGGGAAGTAAGATTTGGGAAAAAATTGTAAAACTCAAAATAAATAAAATCTTTTAAAAAATAAAAAGGGGGGAAAGAGCCCCAGGGTTTTGGGGGCTTCTTCCTTCAGCATTTAGAGGAGAGTGATTGGGGCATTCAAGAGCAATGCAGGTGGACTGCAGCCCCCCCAAAGTGGGAAGGAGTCCTTAGGAAGTTTCTTCTCCTGAGAAGTCTTCAGACAAGGTCTGGAGGATTATTCATTCCAGAGGAAATTCTTGACCAGGGCTGGACTATGGACAAGGGGCTAGACTAGGTCTCCTGAGGTCCCTTCCCACTCAGATGCTCACTAAACCTTCCAAGAAGGCTTCCCTTGCTCTGCCCACACCCCAACCCCAGCAGCTGGTCCATGACCACAGAATCTCCCTTCCCCCCCAAGCCAGTCAACGTCTATTAAATTAAACAGCACCCAGCCAAGTCGCTTCAATGAGCCTCAGTTTCCTAATCTGTAAAATAAGAGCATAGGAAGACCTTTATTAAGGCCCCTTCCACTTTAATGTTTAAGAGTCAGTGCAGAATCCAGGCAGGGGGTGGCCCCTGTGGAAGTCTCACCCCCACTTCTCCATACCTTTGTGACCAAGGACTAGGAGTCTGATGGGACACAGGGCTGCTGTAAACCTGAGAACCCCACAGAAGCGTGAGGAGTTGTTACCAGATCAGGTCAGCTCGATGATTCTCATCTCCCCAAGTTTTATCACCTCTCAGGGAAGCCACTTCTTCAATTGAACAGGTCCCTTCCTGTTCTAACTTTCTGTAATTCCATGACACCTCCTGGGCACTTGGGACCCCAGGGAAAACTCAGGATGGGGAATCCTTGCAGCCGTGTCCCCTTTAGGATCCAGAGGCCAGTTGACTCTTCCCACTCCTTCCAAGTTCAAACCCATGGCTACTCACCCCCTGCACCCAGGGGTGCTGCAGGACCTGGGCTGCACTCAGCCGCTTCTTGGCATCCCGGACAAGCAACTTGGAGATGAGGTCTTTGGCTCCAAAGGAGATGTGGGCCCAGTCCTTGTCGGGGAACTCGTACTTGCCCGCCTGGATGCTCTCAAAAAGCATGTTCTGGGGGAGGGACAGAGGGCAGACCCCCAAGACAAGGTGACAGGAGGAATTACCCAGTAACTTTAAAAACCCTGGCCCCTGACTCACACCCCACTGGGGACCCCAGGTGCAAAGACCCTGGGTCCCAGGAGGGGGTGTGCTTCCTCCTCTTGCCCCTTGAATGGGTGTTTGTGAGTATGTGGGTCTCTCTTGTCTGCTCTTGCAGTGGGAACCTGTCCTGCAGTGGATTAAGGCTGGGGTCTCAGTTTCCTTGGGTGTCAAATGGAAGGCAGGAGGAGGATGGTGGTGGTCCCTCAAAGAGCTGAGGGACTTTTTACAAGGCCAAGAGAAGAGAGTTCTATTTATTACAGAGGACAAAACTGGAAAAATGGGGATGGGAAGAGAAAAGTCACAGAGAGTCCATCCTGGCTCTCTCGAGGGTGTCTTTTTTTTTTTTTTTAGTTTTTCAAGGCAATGGGGTTAAGTGGTTTGCCCAAGACCACATGGCTAGGTAATTATGAAGTGTCTGAGGCCGGATTTGAACTCAGGTACTCCTGACTCCAAGGCCGGTGCTTTGTCTACTGCACCACCTAGCTGCCCCTCAGCTCTATCTAATTATCTTGATAGATGTTGAATGAATCTAAACCAGATCTCCCTTCATCTAGGACTTTGGATATATTCTTTGACCCTTGAGTCTGGGGTTTCTGACATCCAGTATAGCTGCACCACCTAGCCGCCCTGAGGGTGTATTTCTTAAGGCTCCAAACCCATGACAGTCAGTGGGAGAAGCGATGGGGCAGAGGTGCCAGCAAATACGGACCAGGGCGGGTCCTCACCTGGCAGGTGTGGCAAGCTTCGCCCCGGTCCCAGCCGCAGTCACTGCCACAGTGGCCCACAAAGGGGGGATAGCCGCTGAGCAGGATATAGAGGATGACCCCGAGGCTCCAGAGGTCACACCGCTTGTCATAGATGGTGGCCTCCTCGTTGAATGCCTCCACCACCTCGGGGGCCATGTACTCTGCAGAGCCGCACTAGGAGGGAGGAGGAAGGGCATGGGGTGAGAACAGATGCTGAAGGAAGAGCACAGGGCCCCCAGGTGGGGGGCCATCAGGGTCGACCCCTTCAGAGGACAGAGGGAGCACTCACTCGGGCTAACCAAGTGGTCAGCAGCCAGAGTGAGGCCTGAACTCCACCGGGGGCCCGACCCCAGGTTCTCCAGACCGGTCAGGGGAGGGGACCAACGATCTCAGGGGCCCATAGCCTGGCATAGTCTGCTGGACAGTAGGGACAACTTCTCAGAGACAGAGATTAAAAATAATTGAGATAAACAGAGAAAAAGAAGCTTTAGAAAAGGCCCAAAGGCAGGACAGACAGCACAAGTGTCCAGCCTTTCTAGAAGACAATTAACTGGAAGACTGATCTGGCTCCATTGGATGGCCGAGTCCAGTCTGGGCAGAGCCTCGAAGGCCAGACCAAGGAGCTATGCGGTGAGATAGTGGAGCATTTCCATGGCCCCAGTGCTGGTGTGAGAGCAAGTGGACCTGGGTGTGAATCCTCCCGGGCATTGTTGGACATATATTTGTTCCTCTCTGGGGACCTCAATTTCCTCATCTGGGAAGTCCTAATCACCTCTAATTCAGCCTCCCCCACTTTATGACCACAACGATGACCACAGCAACTGGCACGGACACATTTTATCTACACAACAATTTTATCCACATTATCTTCTTTTATGATAATGACAACCCTAGGAGGGAGGCGCTGTTATTATTCCCATTTTACAGAGGAGGAAACTAAGGCAGACAGTGGTTTGCCCAGGGTCACACAGAGGCACAGTTTGAAACCAGGCCTCTCAAGGTAGAGAAAAATGTTGATCAAGTCATTGATTGAGCCTCAGTTTCCTCTTCTATGAAATGAGGAAAACACTGTAACCCTCTCAGAGGATGTCTCTGCAGGATGCCTCTGAGGTCCCTCCCAATCCTCAAAGCCCTGACCTTCGTTCTCTCCAGCCCCTCCCTCACCACACCTCCCAGGTGGGCCCACTCCAGAGTCAGGACCCTGGCTTGGGGGCTTGGGCCTCCCAAAATGAAGCCCAGCTGGGGCTCTGGATCTCAAATGAGAAGGTAAATGGGCCCATTTGCCCCACAGTCCACCCAGGATCTACCTCACCCCTTTCCACGTGGTCAGCATGACTACCCAGGCATACCACACCTACAAACAGGCCCTTCACAAGGGGCAGGAAGCTGGGCTGGAGAGTCCAAGGATCCAGGTTTGAATCTTAGCTATGTGTTTTCACTGCTTGGGACCACAAGATGAGCCAGATACTATCTCAAGCACTGGGGAGGGGGGGCAAAGAAAGGCAAAGCCCTGCCCTGGCAGTGCCATCTAACCTACAGTGCTCAAGGCCATTCCCAGACCATGGGAGCTAGAAGAGCCGACCAAGCCCAACATTGGAAGGAGCCTCACCCAGCTTCTTCCCTCTGCTGCACCTCCTTCATTCTCACCTGCCAATTCCTCCCTCCCCTCCTCACCCACTGGGCTCACCAACTGGCCAGGACCTGGAGAGCCTGCAAGCTGATACCTGCCCTTCCTGAACTGGAGGAAGTGGGGAAAGAAGAGGTCAGTCCCCACCTTTTCTGAGGCCCAGGCAGTAGGAGCCCCTGGGTGAAGGCCTGCCAGGTACCCCTGGCAGAACAGATGCCCTTGCAATGGGTCCTGGGGGGCAGGGGGCAGCAAGGTGGGGCAGTGGCTAGGGCACCGGCTCTGGAGTCAGGAGGACCCTCAGACACTAACTGCAGTCACTTCACCCCAATTGCCTCAAAAACAAAAGAAACTAACACAAAGAGAGGCTGGCCTTCAGCCATTGACAGGCATCTCTCCATGGGATGCAGAGATCACCGGCCTGGGAGTCAAGAGACTAAATGAGCTACCCTCTGTAAAGGTGCCAACCTTAAAATGGGCTGTCAATGCTGGTGAGTGGGGGGGCCCTTTGTCAGATCACCTTCCTGGGGCTCAAGAGTCTTTGGGATAATGATCCCGACCTGACCCAGGCATCCCTCTGGCACCCCTCGCTCCCACACCATCTCAGCCTCCCGGCCTCCAGCAGGACCCGGCCTTGACCAGGGAAGCCTTCTCAGACCCTTCTTCCAACCAACGCCCTCCTTCTGGGAGCACCTCCCGTATCTTCTGCTTTAGCTTATTGGTACATAGGCTGGCAGCTCCCGAGGGCAGGGACGCCATTCCTGCCCCACTCATAAGGAATCTTCTAGACAGCCCAGAAGCAGAGGCAGGGCTGGAAGGGCCCCCAGAGGCCATCCATCCAACAGCCCACCGTCTCATCTTACAGAGAGGGAAAATGGCGCCCAGACAGATGCGCAGCCAAGACGAGTCTGACCTAAGGTCCCTTCCTCCAGCAGCCACGGGGTGCAGAAAGGGTTAAGACGGAGCCAGCTAGCCAGCCCGGGGACTTTCCAGCCTCCCCAGAGCTGAGGGGGAGGGGAAGAGGAGGCCCCGTGCGCACCGGAGACAGGAAGCTCGATGGGGAGGCGAGGGGGGCTGGGCAGCTCTCCCCTACCTCTACTCCAGGCAGCCCCCGCTCTGCGAGACAAGGGAAAGGCTGTCTGAGATGCCAGGCCCAGCCGCACAGGGGGAGTGCGGCTGGGGGGGGGGTGCCTGCCCGGGCTCCATCTGGGAGCCTCCCCTTCCCCACCCGGCAGGACCGGGTTGCATCAGCTCCTTCCCCGCCCAGACTGGGCTTCCAGCCAAGGATTCTGCCTTGGGGAGGGGTGGGAAGGGCCAAACAGGAGGGGCCTGGTTCTGGAAGATTAGCTTCTTCCTTGGTCCCCTGGCTGACCCTCCGGCCCATCTCTGGCCACTGCTCAGGAAAGGACTGCGCTCACTCGGGGGCTCCCCTCCTTCTGGAATTGCCCCCTTGGCCCCAGTTTATCCACTTGAAAAGATGCACTGAACAAATCTCGCAAACCCAAGTCTGCCTTGGCCCGAGTGGGGCACAGGTTGGTAAGGTGGCAGCCAGGGCTCTCTTTGGGCTGCTCCCCCGCTGGGGCTGTTTCCAGGAAGGTTAGGATAAAAGGTTAGGTCAAAGGCTCCCGGTGTTGGGAGTGGGGAGAATAAGGACCACCCCCAAACCCAGGCCTTTACCCGAGTGGGGTAGGATGTGAGCGAAGGGGCGCCAAGTGGAGGGTGGGCAGGGACTTCATGCCACAGCCAAAGCTTCCGCCAGCCCTCGGGAGCCCCACCCCATACACACATGTATGTGGGGGTGCACCAGCGCCCAAGCCCCTCCTCTCTCCCTTCACCCAAGCGTCGCCGTCTGACCCATTTCTGGGTGCCCAGAGCATCAGGCCCCACCCCCACCCAATCAGAGCCGCTGTTGCTAAGGCAAGCCCTGAGCTTGCTCTCCACCTCCCGCTCCAGCTCCTCCCATGCTGTTGGCTCTGCTCCGGGCCAGCCAGGAATGGGGTGTTATGTAACTCTGGGGCCCATGGGGGCAGGGCAAGTGGCAGGAGGGCCATGCCCAGCCAGCGGCCCGCCAGACCCAGGAACAACAGCTCCCCGGGAGCCCCAGCCAGCCGCCAAAGCACCCCAGAGACTCCTGATCCACTCGTCTCAAACGCAGTGGTCCCTCCTTCCGGGCACAGCCACCCAGGCTAATCCACACCGCTCTCCCCTTTGGGGACTGCCAGGCCAGGGAGGGATATGGAGTCAGAGGAGAAGGCTTCTGAACCTCTCAGCCCAGGGTGGGCACTTGCCTCCCAGCCTCACCACCACATGGGCTGGATCACCTAAAGCTGGGCACTGGTCCAGGGCCCAAGAGGCAATGAACTTTCATCTCACCCCCTAGAGCCCAACTGGCATCGGGCTAGAGACAGATGCTAGGGGGTCTCATCAGACCAAGTATCATACACCTGCCAATCCCAGCACAAAACACTCGAGGACACCAGACTTACCGGGGTGAGCAGCTCTGGGGTGGAGATGGGAGAACAGTCCCCGTTGAGCTTGATGCCGCTGCCAAGGTCAAAGTCGCAGATCTTGACTGGAGAAACCTGCCAGGAAGAGTGGGGAGTGGGAGATAGGCAGCCATGTGAAGTACAGGCCCCCTTAGTCAAGGTGGATACCCCCCCAAGAGCTTTTGTTAAACTTTTAAGGGCTTTCCCCACATCCACACGGGGAGGGAGGAAGGAAAGGAGTACAAAGTGTGATCATTGTAATGTGACAAGAGGGGAAACTGAGGCTCAGAGAGGTCAAGGGATATGTCTAGGGCTACCCAGCTAGTGACTGTCAGAGGTCGGATCTGGCCACAGAGCTCCTGAGGTCCATCATTTTCCCCTACTAAACCAGTGCCTCCTCCTCTCCCAGACCCTGCCCAGTCATCGCCTTCTATCTCTGATACCATCCAGAGAGGCCAAGGTGGGGTCCCTACATCGGGGCAGCCCCACTAAGGCAGGGTCTCAGGCAGACGGGCACCCCTCTCTCTACCTCATTCTCCCTCCATGAGCACCCCAACCCAGACCAGCAGGAGAGCACTTTTATACAGTCCTCCAAATGGCTGCGACAGATCACCTCACCTGCTTTACAGATGAAGAAACAAAGGCCTGAAGGAAAGCTGCAGCACCCTAGCACCCCCACTGCGAGCCAGCCATAGGAGCAGAAGGTTATAATGGAGAGAGCAATAACGGGGAGTCCTAAGACCAGCTTCAAGCTTCCTCACTCCTCTGAAATCTAGCTTTTGCCTCTCTAAAAAAGGGGGATTGGGAACCTATCAGAGACACAGATAGCCCCCACCAAGGGGTCCATCATGAGTTGGGGGGGTCTGTGAAACTGTATTTTTAAATATCTTTTAAAAATTTATTAAAATAAATTTATGTAAAGTATCTTTACATAGACATTTCAACATCACTTGTAATCCTTTGTTTTTTATTTTATGCATTAAAAAATGGAGCGTGAGAAGGGATCCATTGGACTAGGTGATCATGGCAGCAGAGCCGGGCCCGAGACGCCCCTGCCCTCCAGCCTGCACCCCCAGGGGCCCATTGCTCCCCTCCCCCCAGGTCCCGAGCCTCTAGGCTGCTCCTCTCTGGAGCCTCTCCTCACCTGGTCAGGATTTTCACAGAGGATGTTTTCTGGCTTAAGATCCCTGTGTGCAATCCCTGGGGGAAAGCCAGACAGGAGAGGCAACGTCAAGAGGGTGGGGGGGCACCGGAGAGCCAGGGATGGGGGGATGGGGCTGGGGGACCCCAAGTGGTCCCCCTCAAACGTCATACAGCTTTTCTTGGAAGACTCGAAGTGTTGAGTGGAATTGGGGAGGGGAATCATGTGTCCCACTTCTCAACTTAGAGCCATCTAGCTGAGGCAGGGAGGGGACAGGGCCCAGGCTTCTGGTCCCCTCCCCCTGTACCCTGACATCGCCCACCTTTATTGTGCAAGAAGTCAAGGGCGCTGGCAATGTCCTGGACCACCATGCTGGCCTCAAGCTCGTTGAAATGACGTCGTTGATGGATATGAGAGAGGATGGAGCCTGCCAGGGCAGAGGAAAAGAGAGGGTGAGGCCCAGATCGAGGGTGAGGACAGGCCGCATCCCCACCCTACCCCGAACCCTGTGACGCTGCCTCTGCACAGCTCTGCTGGCATGCCTCCCACACAACCACCCAAGCGGGCAGATGGTCCAAGTGAGAGTGCTCACCCCTGCTTCCAAAGGGAGAACCAAGGCTCAGAGCCATGGCTTCCACGAGGGGCCCCTCTGACACCGCACTTAGTGCTCCTTCCACTAAAACACCTTGTGTCTAGGGAGACCAAGCCTGCCCCTGCAGCTTCTGGCTCCTGGGGGAAGTGGGGAGACTGTATATCTACAGTACTTCACAGTTCACCCCACAGCATCCTTGCCACCCCCAAGAAGAGAATGTTTAAGTTCAGATAAGCAGGGGGGTGACTTATGGAGACTAAAAGCTGAGGGCCTAATTCCATCTTTTCCCACACCAGGGTCACCTCTCCCCCAACATGCACCAGAAAGAAGGGGCAAAGAAGTAAATTTAGGCTTGACCACAGCAACTAGGAAAACCATGAGGGGACCACACTACTCCAGCAGGTAGCAGGTCCCTCTTCTCCCTGGATGCTTGCAGGCCAAGGCTAGGTAACACTGCTTGGGTATTCCAAAGGAGGGATTTTAGGGAATTCAGGGTCTGGGACTTAGATGGTCTGGTTCCTTCAAGCTCAAATTCCCCTTCCTCTCCCTCGACTTCAGGCATCTTTTCCTGGTCCACTTCCCCCATCTTCCCCAATATCTACCAGTCATTTACCTGTCACCTCTCCTATTAGAAGGTGAGCTCCCTGAGGCCAGAGACTGATTTTGCCTTTTTTAAAAAAATTTGTATCCTCACCACTTACTCTTCTACCCAGTTGTTCAAAAACAATCAATGCCCCTTGGCTAGACTTGTATGGATGCCCCCTAAGGTCCCTTCAAAATCAAAGGTCCTAAACCTCTGAATCTTAGACACCCCTTTATGTGTCTCTCATTTGGGAATTTCTCTGAACTCTATTTGAACGAGCTCTTATTTCCAGTTTCTGTTGTTGGAGCTGCCCGCCATGGCAAAACCACTTCACTCCATCTGACAACTCTTTAAGACAACAAGAAGATGCTGCTACCTGCATCATCGTGGGGATCTCCCTCATTCAGGAGCTCCTTGGGCCAGGAGCATCAAGCTCAAATAGGAACAGGGGCCATTAAGCCACTAAGTAGACAAAGATCCTTGTGGGCCACAAGCTGTCTCAGTTTCAAAACTCACTTTCATCACAGTTTCATGGTATTCCTGCTTACTTTGATAACTATTTCCAAATGGTATTTTACCTTGATTTGGGCCTCATTCAGGAGCACTGGGGGCTGAATGTTTGACACCCCTGCCCTAGAACAGTTGTTCTCAATATGCGAGACACTTTCATAAGATGCACCAAAGTTAAAATGATTTATCATAATACTAAGATATAACCCATATAAACAAAAGTTCTTGGGAGGAGGTAGAGGGGTGGAGGGGGTCCTTCATAATCTTCAAAAGGCTGTGAGACCAAAAGACTGGGGAACTACTCAGGTTATTCCAGACTAAGGAAATCCTTGGTCCAGTTTCAATTTCTTTCTTAAAATCACTTTCGAGTATCTAAGGGAGATTCGTTGCTAGGCGTATGGGCAAGGGAGTCCTCTCCAGAATCCTATATTCTCCTTGAAGATTTCACAGATTTTGGTCATCTCTTTTTTTTTTTAACCTAAGTCTTTCATGGGGGTGGGGAAGAAAAGAAGGGAGACTGGGGTGCTAAAACTGGGTAGTCAATGGGAGAACCTAGGACATGCACCCACAGCCTCAAATGAGATCCACCAATACTCACCACCCCGCATCTTCTCAAACACTAAGTAGAATCTTTCCTCTTCTTCAAAGAACTCTATCAGTTCAAGGACATTTCTGTAGGAGAAAGAGAGGGGCAGGAGATGGGTTCTTCAGTTATCAAATCCTGACCCCCCCCATTCAACTTCTTACGGGCAGCCCTTGGCCCTAGAGGAGGATCTGAATTCCATTTCACTTTAGGGGAAAGAGGCTGTACCCTTGAGGCTAGCTGCACTGCATCTGGGGGTAGGAGAGGGAGAAGGAGTGGGTCTTGGTGGAGATGCTCCCACCCATCAAAATGACCTCCATGCAAGAAGTAAGGCCTTTACCCCTAGGCAAGCTTAGAAACACAGCACAGACATGAGACAGGGCTGTGGGAGGAAGGCAAGAGCTGTGACTCCTGTGGTAGAGAAACGGGGGTGGGGGTGGGGGCAAGGGTGCAAGGGGAGGGAAGATTCATTACCGATGCCCCTGGCACTGGTACAGCATCTCTACCTCCCGAAACACACGACTCCGTATGTGGCCCAGGCGCTTCTCGATGATCTGGAAAAGAGCAGGGTGGTGGGGTCACTAGAGAAAGAGGACCCCCCCATACACATACTAGGTCCAAAGGGTTCCAGATAGGAAATGGGGCAGTGGTAAGGTTCAGATGCAGAGGAGTCCCCAGCCCTGTAGCTCCTGATCAAGCAGGAAATACAGATATTCTTTATGACTTGGTAGTAAATGTTTAGAGTTTTCTATCAAAATCTCTAAGGAAAGGGGACAGGTTCTCCTCCCCTTGAGACACCTGGGCCTCTGGACAAGAAGAGACACCAGGATAAGGAGGAAGGGGGCAAGGGCAGGTCTCAACAGGGGAGGGCAAACCCTCAAACTATCCATTTTTGCCCCAAGCCAAGCCTCCTCCTTACACTGGCATCTTCTCTTCCTTTCCAAAACTAGGGACAGGAAGCACTATGTAAATGCCAGATATTATCATCACTGGGATTGGTATCATTCCTGTTGGTCAGAAGGACAGAGAAGCCCCAGATATCCTGGCTTTCACTTCAGGATCTACATGGAGTTCCTGGATAGGCAGGTTCTGAGCTGTGATGCAAACAGCTCTTAGGCCTTGGGAGGCAGGGGCCCAGGTAGTGGGGTCGATCTGTGTACCCTAGCCTTGACACTGGAAGAACTGAGTTCAAATCCTGCGTTAGACCCTGGGCAGTCACTTATCCTCACTAGGACGCAGCTTCTTCATGATAACAGACCCCACCTCCCAAGAGTCCAATGAGCTCATCTGTGTCAAGGCTTCACTCAAGACTGGGCCCATGGAAGGTACTTTATTGATGTTAAAACTTATAATAATTAGTTTTAATTCTGATTCTGATGCTATTGGTGTGACTCTGGGCAAATTATGGAACTGGACTCTACGCAACTTGAGGGAAGATGCCAGGAAAAACTATGCATACTATGTGCACATTTTAAAACTTATATTTTTGTAGATGTTTTTTGTGGATTTTTTGCCTTTTAATTCTGATTCTTCTTTCACACCATGACTAAATGGAAATAAGGTTTAACATGGTTGTACATTTTCAACCTGTATCAGATCACTAGCTACTGTGGGGGGGGGAGGTAAAAAATGTGGAAATCAAAAGCTTATAGAAAGATGAATGTTGAAAACTATCTTGGCATGTCATTAGGAAAAATACAACAAAAGGACCTGCTAAGCTCCTTGAAGGCAGTATCTTTCAATCCCCAGAGGCTGGACCTGTGCAAAGCTTGCTAAATTGAATATCACCTGCAAGCTCCCATTTCCTCATCTCCCAGGCTGTTATGGGGACAGAGCTTCAGAAATGGGAATTTTTACCTATGACCAAATTGACTCAGGACATTTATCTAATATTTCCTTATTCCTTTCAAGGTTTACAAAGCATTTCCTTCAAAACAATCCCAGAATTAAAGACCCCGTGATTATGCCCTCATCTCTGAATTTAAATATGAGGCTCCAAAGGAAACTGAGGCATTAAGAGACAGGGAAGGAAGGGTTAAGGAGCGCTTTGTCAGGATCCCAGAATTAAGTGTGGCCTCCAGCTCCTGCCCCAACACACACCTCCCGGCAGAGCCACCACGATGACTTGTTCACTGTAAAGCATGGGACAGACAGAACAAAAACCTCCTAATTCCAAGTGTTTCCCAAAGCCAAACACAAAACAGTAGGACACTCTTCTCCTCTAACCTCTTTGGGGTTAATCAGTCCCAGGACCTGTGCTGACCTCTCCTCCCCCATCTCCAGAAGACCGGAGACAGACACTTATCCGCCCCCCCCCCATCCTTCCACCTCCCAGAACAAAGTACAAGCCAGCATCCCACAGACAGAGCCAGGGGTCAGCGGCTGGTCCTCGACAGAGCCCGTCCTCCCCCCTTCCCATGGGGACTCCTAGGGAAATGGGAGAATCTAGGCATGTATTTTACTGGGGGCCTCTGGGGTCCCAGAACCTCTCTAATGGTGGGGGGCTGCTCCCAGAAAGTCTTTTACTCCCCCATGCTCCCCTTTCCTGAAAGAACTCTCCACACTACCCTCCCCCAACGCTGGGCCATCCATCTTGAAACAGATTGGGGGGGTTGGGGGGGAAAAAAGAGAAATCTAGCCACAACGGGGACTTGGCAAAAGGAAGCATTGTTCCTTTCACAGCAATGCCTGCTGGGTAAAGAAAGCTCCCCAGGGAGCGCTAACCCCACAGCTGCCATCCTCCGGCTGTCCTGCCCCCCTCAGTAGAGGAGAGGAGGTGGGGGAGCAGCCGGCTGAGCCCTGGGCCACTGGCACTCCTAGGCCAGGCAGAGCCACTTAAAGGGGCAGTTTCCCCGGGAGCTTCCGCCCCCCCATGCCATCTCTCTTTGGCACCCACCAACCAACCCACTGCTTCTGGAAAGGGAGCCAAGAACTACTAGGAGCATCCCAAGAAACCCTGGGTTGGAGACCAGTCATGAGAGGGTGGGGCGAGCCGCTCAAAGACCTCGGCCAACAGCCAGGAGGGGGTGGGAGAGTGGCAGCATGCTAGCGTCTCCCCTCTCTCTCCTAGGACACCACGAGAACAGATGGGAAGATGATTTCCCATACCTGGTCTAAGACGACTCAAATTCTCCTCCCTCTGTGTATATTTGTGAAGGGGGGGAGAAGAGAACCCCCCCACACACTCACAAGGAGGGATGAATGACAACATTCAGGCCCAGGCTTAGTAAAAAAGGACAGGAAGGAGGGATGATGCTGGTGAAGCTAAAGGGAAGAGTTCAAATAATGCCACTCTCTAAAGGATGGCTGCTGCACCAACTATTTCCTGTTCTGCCCCATATAGTCCCACGGCCAGAGATGGGGCATGCGATGTTTTGTTTTAAGACAAAGCTAGTATCAGAAGAGGCCTCGGTGCTGGCTGGGGGGGGGGGGGCCTCTGGACCTTCTCCCTTCTGCCAGGCAATCTCCCTTCACCAGCCAGTCCACAAGCAGGCAAGCACCACCCCAAAGGAGAGTGGCTGATCCTCCTGGTATGAGGCTGAAGCCTCCTCCAGGGAGTTTCATTTCCAAAGCCTCAGGAATGGCCTATCCACATTCCCAGAGGTCCAGAGGCTCAAAATGAACTCCCTATCACCTCAGGGGCAGGGACAGGTGAGGGGCATCAGCCAAAATAGCAGCCGATGTTTCCAACCTCCAGCCACCAGCCACTCTGCCTGTGTCCATCGATTCAATTTACAGCTACGTGGAGGCTCTAGGAAGATATGTGCCATGTCTAGCCTTCAGAGAAAACCAGAGTCCTTGGCCCCTAAACAAACAGGGATCCCAGGGGATCACCAATCTGAACAGAGGACTGGCCGTCAGGGTCCCACTCTCTGTTGCTGCAGAGTTAAAGCAAACTCAAGCCTGAAGACCCAGGGTCAGGTCACGATTCTTCCCAAATTCTCTTGGACCTCAGTTTCCCTCTCTGTACAATATGGAGGCTGGATGTCCTAACTTAGCATATGCCTCAGGAAAGACTGCTTCCTCTCTTTTAGTATGCTTAGGTCTAGATTTATTAAACTGATTATCCAATAATAATGACAGCTGCCATTATAGGGCACTCACCATGAGGCAGACCCTGAGTTATAGTCTCATTTGATCCTCACAACAAACGTGGGAGGCACTAGCATTAACCCCATCTTACAGCTGAGGAAACAGAGGCTCAGAGGGATTGAAAGACTTGACCAGGGTCACATCACAATTAAGTGAGGCACAAATTTAAAGTTGGGTCTGCCTGAGTCCAGACCCAGTTCTCTAACCACCTATCACCTGGATGTTCTTTAGGGTCAATGGATGGAGGCTCTTGCCCATGCAGACCATGGTTCTAACTCCAGTCAGACCCCTCACAATCAACTCCTCTTCTTCATGAGAAGAGAGAGGGGATGTATGTACAAAGAAGAAAAGAGGAGGAGATAAAGAAAAAAAGGAGAAAGAAAGAGAGAGAAAAGGAAGAGATGAAGTTGGGTGAGGAGTGGGAGGATAAAGAGAGGGAGAGGAGAGAGGCAGAGAAAGAGAAAGGGGATGGGGAGCCCTAGAAGGAAGAGAGTAAAGGCAGGCCAAGCCGGCTCCAGGGGAGGGCTCCCAGGGCTGCCCCTTCCCATCACCAGCATCCCTGCTGCTGAGCCCAGCTGTGGAGAGCCTCAGGGCTCCAATCAGAAGCTGGACAGTTATTCTTAGTGCAGGCTTCACCAGGTCAGTAAGTAGCCCTTCGTAATGAAGGCCTGTGCAGTAACCTGGGTTCCCAGAAGAGGGGTTCTGAGCCAAGGCGACCCAGTCACGGGATGGACGGCTGAGGACGGCTCAGAGAGGAGGCCCCCACTGTTTCCTGACCAAGCATCCCCCTGAGCAGCAACTCCTAGGCACCAGTCTTCCCCTCCCCTCACTCCAGATTTTACTTCTGCTTTCTTCCTATTTCGATCAAATCTGGGCCTTTCCCCACCAACTCCTCTCCAAACCCTTCATCCGTCAAGAAACTGCCTGTAACTAAGAATAAGGCTAGTTCCGCCAAAGATGCTGGTCATGGAGCATGGCAGTATCTGGCCTCCAAAAGGGAGCTCCTGTGCCAAACACACCAAATCTAAAAGGGTCCTTCAAGGTTTGGTCCAACCTCCTTGCTTAAAAAATGGGAAACTGAGGCCCAGGGAGAAGCTCTTATTCAGCCAAGGTCATCCGGCCGGGTGACGCTGAAGACTGAGACCATGCCTCATGAGTCCGGGCCCTGGACCTGGGTTTGGCCGGGCAGCCTCCTGGATGGACCTCAGGCTTCCTCCTCACGGCCTCCTACCCCTCCAGACTCAGACCCAGTCCCCCCCACTCAGCAGTTACAGCTGGCTCACCTTCACAGCGTACTCTTTGTTCGTGATGAGGTTGATGCAGGTCTGGACTCGGGCGTGGGCTCCTTCCCCCAGCACTTCGTCCTGCAACTGGTAAACATCTGGGGAGGGGGGGGGAGGTCCTTGGTATCCTGGGCCAGGCCTCACTTCCCAGGAGGACCATTACCACCAGCGCTACTGGAAGGATAGCCTTAAAATTCTTGTCTCTCCCTTTCTCAGGGAGCCCCTATGCTGAGTCCCTCCCCCCTCCCCTCCCCTCCCCTTCACCACCGGCTCAGAATTCTTGGCCCCAACAGACATCCATCCACCCTGCCCTGCCCAGACTGACTCAACTCACCTTCAAACCTCCCGGAGAAGCTGTCGGTGGCTCTGCAGCGTTTCTTCTTCTTGCTCCTCTTTTTAGCGTCGGGGATGTCGATGGGCTGGCTTGAGGGCATGTCTGGGGTACACAACAGCCCCAACCACAGGAAGGGGGGCACAGAGGTAAACAGAGGGCTCTTGGTCCAGACTCACCCTCCCAACCTGAGACCTCCCTCTCGAGCCTTGGGGTAAAGGAGCTGAGGGCCCCAGGCCCTATTTAAAGGACTCCATCTCAGGCAGGATCTCCCTCAGTCTGGAGATTTCCCCAGCTTGCCCTGAGGACTTGGCATCAGAGAGGGCCACGAGGGCCACAAGAGCTCGGGACCCTAGGACTCACCAGCTATTTTTAGGAGAGGGTGGGGCAAGTCAGGGACTGAGTCAAAGGAAGGCCCTCCCCAAGAGGTCAGCAAGGTAGGAAGAGAGGCTAACATCCACTCTCATAACTAAGCTTCAGAGCTAAGAATCCTTTTCTCCAGGACTCTCCCCCTCTGACTCCCCAATCAGAACTAGCTAAAGCAATGAGGGAACATGGGACAGGTGCCTCTCTGGCCACACTGACCTTCAGCTTCCCCCCCCCATCTCTACTGGGGCTTGTAGACCCGATATTCCCTGACTCTGATACTTCTAACTATCCCCATACATCCCTGACTGTGCCTAACCCTCCCTTGGTCCTGACACCCCACCCCCCAGTCCCCATATCTGTCTGGGCGGTGCCTACTGGGCAGGAGATCAGTAGGTTAGGGCTTACCAGGGCGGGTTGGGCACTCAAAATTGAAGACAGATTCTAGGTGGTTGGACTGGTTGACGGCAAAGGCCAGCTCAAAAGGATTCTGTCCCTAGGAGTAGAGGAAGGGGGAGGAGTCCAAGTCATGAAAAAAATCTCCTAGAACTTCCCTCCCAAACACTGTTTTTTTGGAAAGGGGATCCCACACTCACTACATGCCCTCTACATCCTGGGATTTTCTTCACATATTCCTTGACTCTTGATACTTCTGACTATCCCCGTACATCCCTGGCTGTGTCTAACCATCCCTCAGCCCTGACACCCCATATCTGTCTAATTCCTGGGTGGTGCCTACTGGATCAGTAGGTTAGGTTTCTTCTTTTCTTTACAATCAAAAGCAGTAAAACCATGTCCTCATGCATCATTCTAGGTTATTCATACTTGCACACTCTCCATGACTCTCAGGGATGGGGCAGGTCCAAACCCACAGGTGGCCCCAAAGGCCAGGAGAACCTCGGAGATCATTCTGCTCCACTTCCACATATCCCAAAGGACAGAATCAAGGTCCACAGGAACTTGAATTAGGCTAGCATCTGAACATGCCGGGTTCTTTCAACAGTACTACAGAACTTCTCTCACTCACCCCCCCAGCCAAAGGGTCTCTAGGGCTTAAGATCAGGGAGCCAGGCAAAGAACAGAGTGGGGTCACAGCTGGGGTGCTGAGCACCTGGGAAAGGGGAACAGGAAGATGGTAGGCCCATGAAGAGTCAGAGACCAGAGGTTACTGTGCTTCGCCCCCCAAACAGCTGATCCCAGCTGATAGACTCACAAATGTTCCCACAATCACAGGAATGTTTTATCTTCACACAAAGGGGATGACCAGCCTCACAGTCTACGGGCCACGTGCTCTGAGCCGTGGGGGATGGGCTTCACCCAGCCATCCGAACTCTTGGGCCAGGTCTCCTGGGTAACCAATGGGTCCTAGATTAGGGGTGTTGTCTAAGGTACCTGTGGAGAATTACATGAACTGGCCCAGGGGTTGCCAGATATCAGAAGAGGAACTAGGGTCAAATTTTAGCTTTGCTGGAGCTAAATAAGGGACCTCCCCTTTCTGGATCTCTTTCCCCCTCTGTAACCTGGAGAGGTTGTGCTGGGTGACTTCCAGTTCTAGCTCCTAAGGTCCATTCTGGGCCCTGGTCCGGAAGGAAATCTAGAACCCTGTGTTCCTTTTTCCAGTGATGCTGAAGACTTAAGTCATTCCTGTACCCTCTCTGGGCCTTAGTTTCCCCATCTCCAAATGGAGGAGGGGTCGGATAGATCTTTAAGGTCCCTAAATCCTATGATCCAAGGGAGTCACTGTTTATTCCTGTCTTCTTAAAACTGTCCTTCCTTTCCTCTAGAAGCAAGATAAAAGGAGAAGCGGTCTTCTCTAACTCTACCCTGCCTGGTCGTACGGCAATGGCAGATCCCTCTCCAGCCTGACCCCCTCACCCAGCACCCTAGAGGGGGTATCACAAGTAAGGACTTCCCTTCTTAATGCCTCCATTTACTCCACTGCAATAACAATAATGATAGCTAATATTATTATTAGCTAAGTACCCTATAAACATTATTTAACTGATCTTCCCTACAACCCTCTGGGAGTTAGGGGTTATTATTGTGCCCATTGAGAGAGGTCACGGAGGCAGGCAGAGGTGAAGTCACTTGTCTAGGATGATAGAGCTAAGAACCTAAAGCTGATCTGAACTCAGGTCTTCCTGTCTCCTGGCCCAGTGCTCTATCCACTGCATCTCTTCTTGCCTATGCAGGTACTGGACTAAATGTCTGAGGTCCTTGGCTAGAATTAAATCTTATGAAAGGGTAGTCTGATCTGTACTTCCTCAACCTCAAATACCTTCAAAGGAAAATACCTTGATTCCTTCCCCCTCATTTGGACTCATCAGGTTGACGTCATGGGAGTCCAGAAACCTTGGGTAACTCTAAAACTCTTAGTAATAATCGAGTGAACTGCAAGTCTGCTCTGGCCCTATCCATCTTTTCCTAAGCTGGAAGGGGTCCTTCAAAGGCATCCAGTCCAACCACTGCTTTTACAGATGAAGAAACTGAGGCCCAGATAGATAAAAGAGATTTGCTCACACAAATAGCAAACACTAGGATTCGAGGGTCCTTTCCATTGTCCTCTAAAGGGAATTTTAAATCAAATCTGTCAGGTTCAGAGATCTGGAAAATTATTGTTTCCATTTCTTCAGCCCTTTGCCATTCATAAAGCCCCTTCCTCACCACCATCCTCTGAAGATGGTTTTATTCAAATATTATTCATTCCATCTTGCACATCTACATTTGTGCAAATGGTTTTTAGAGTGCTCTTTCCAGGTTGAACCAATCTCCCAACCTCCAGCCTTGCATTTTTAGTGCTTTATTGGACCTCTCCAATCTTAAGCTCAATGTATCCAAAATTAATCCCTCCTAAGCCCTCTTCTCTTCTTAACTTCCTCATTTCTGTCAAAGGTTTCCAATCATCCAGGCTCAAAAACAAGGAGTAGCCTTGACTCATCATCCTCTCAGCCCACATCCAATCAGAGACCACAGTCTTGTGGTTTCCATCTTTCTAACACTTCTTACATCCACCCCCTTTCTCTCCTCTGACACAGCTGCCACTGGAGCTGCCCCTCATCACTTCAAGCCCAGATTCCTCCACTAGCCTGCTGCTTCTTCCCCCTGCCCCGAATCTCTCCCCACTGCCATCCATGCTCCATTCAGCTGATAAACTGATCTTACTAAATTGCAGGTCTGGCTGCACCACTCCTCCCCACTGCGCCCCACTTAACTTCAGTGGCTCTCCAAATAGAACATCGCCCAGCAGTCCAAACCCTCCACATCCTGGCCTCTTTCTGCCTTCTCCAGGTCCTTGAATAAGATGCTCCTCCTGATTCTAAGCACTTGCCATCTCCCACGTCTGGAATGTGCAGTGGTCTACCTCCTCCTCTCTGCCTCCTCGCTTTCTTCAAGTCTCTGCTGAAACCCCATCTCCTACAGGAAGCTTTTTTTCAAATCCCCCTGCAAGCCAATGCCTTGGTTCCAATTCACCCTGTGGATATCTGGGTTGGATATTCATGTTTGCCAGTTACCTCCCCCCCCAATCAAACTGTAGTCTCCCTGAGGGGAAGGATACACTACCTTTTGCCTTTCTTTGCATAGTTGATACACAGTAGGTACTTTATAAATGTTAGCTGACGGACTGATAAGGATAAGCTAAGAAGGGGTGCTTCCAAGTCATCCAGTTCAATCACTGCCTTTACAGATGAGGAAACTGAGGCCCAGAGAGATAAAAGAGATTTGCTCACACAAACAGCAAACACTGGGATTCAAGGGTCCTTTCCATTGTACTCAGTATTGTGGACAAGCACTAAGAGTCTGGTCTCAAATCCAGACCCTCCTGATCCAAGGAACAATTAATTATCCTATAATAACAGGCCTAAGTTTACTTTCTTCTAAGTAAACTTCTTAGCAAACAAGAGCATGGCAGAGTTCCCACAAGGTAAGTAAGATCCATAAGAATTACACAGCAGGTAGAGAGGCACCATAGGAAGAATGCTCAATTCGGCAGACTTGGACTAAGTCCCCACTCGGACCCTAACTGCAGGGACACAGGTAAGGCACCCAAGCTTCTCAGAGCCAGCTTTTCAACTGCAAAATGGATTACTGATATGTAACTAGAAAGAACCTTTGAGTCCATCTAATGCAACTTCCTCCTTTTGCAGACAGGAAAACTGAGGCCCAGGATGACAAAATCTGCTGACAAGAGCTTTGCAAAAGGTGGTCAAACCCAACTAATCTTGATTAGTTGAGGTCATGGGAGTCCAGAAACCTTGGTAACTCTAAAACTCTTTGTAATATTTATTTAGTGGCCCCTCCCTCTCTGAAATGTAAAGGAATGAGTGATAGAAATTAGTTCTTCAGCATCATTCTCTTAAGCCAGACTTCTCTTCCTGCATCAAACTGATACAAAAACTGGAGTTGAGAGCCCCAGGAGGCAGGCCTAGTCCAGTCTTTCTGAACCTATTTGCCCTGAAACTATTTTTCCTTCAAGAAAATGAGAATGCAGTCCATCACCTACCCAATTTTACAGAAGGTGAAGGGGAGGGATTTTTTGGAGAATATTGGAGGCAAATGTAAATGTTTCAAACTTTTAAAATAAATTCAAAGTACTTTTTTTTTTCCTTTCTATTTTTAATCTGACTAGTAAGGGAGAAAAATTCTGGGAGATGTGAGGCTCACACTATTATTCTCTTCCAAACCTAATTCAGGCATACATACATGCAGGCACACAGGCACACACACACACACACACACACACACACACACACACACACACAGACACACACACAGGAAAGGAAGGGACTGAGCCAGATGCAGACAGCTGCCTGTCACAGACAGAGGTCAAACCCTGGGGCTGGGAGGGGCAGAAAACAAGGGTTGCTTAAGAGTCTTCTCCCCACCCCCACCCCCCAAGGGGCAGAGATTGTTGCTAGGAGCCAGGCCTGGGAGCAGCGGGGGAGGCAGGGAAAGGGAGGAGGTTCCAGACTAAACCAGCTTGGGGTGGGTGGGGTCAAAACCTAGATTGTCCTACCCCCAACTCAACAACATCCCCTCCTCAGCCACTCTCTCCCATGTAGGGAGAGAGCAGATCAGTCAAAGCAGCAGAGCCAGAGAAAGCCCAAGCAAGGGGGTGTGAAAGTATTGCGGGGTCTTTCCCTGATACACACTCACACACACAAACACATTCACACACACACACCCCTAGATAGACACAGATACAGACACAGACACATCCAAGCTGCATCAGGCCTCCCCATGGGGGGAGAAGGAAGAGGCAGGAGAGGCTGCAGCCTCTGCCTCAACTTTGGCGAAGCCCCTTAAACCTGACTGGACTCTACAGAATGGGACAGCCCCGACCTTGCAGGCAGTAGGAATTTCTGCTGAGCTTCCAAGAGCTGGGGTGGGGGTGGGGGAGGTTCAGAGAAAGACAAAGCAAGTACCAGAGGGTTTACTAGTGGATGATTTCCTCAAGTTATCATCGGCTCTCCAGGCTCAGTTTTGCTTATTTAAAAAATAAGGACTATGGCATCTTCTCAACCTACCCTGGTTTTAATTATAAAAAAGAAGACACTGGGCAGAGCTAGAATCAAGGTCTCCAGGCTCCCCTACCAGCTACCAGGCCAGGCCCACCTCAGGGCCGCTCCTCTGCTTCAACACTTATTGCCCCTTCTTTGTCACCACCCTGGGCTGCTTAGAAATTTTTACAAAAGAGCATACAAAATGTCAGAAAAACAGGAGGGGAGGCTTCCAGCCCCTGAGCAGTCTCTCCCCTCCCCCAACTCCAACACTTGAGAAGGGGGCAGAGCAGTGTGGCCTTCCCCTATCTGGTCAGGCCCCAGAGGCCCACACCCCTCAGACTTCAGCTTGGCAGGGAAGCAGGGTCAGCAGGCCTTGGCAAGAGGCTGGAACCATCGAGAAATTTGTGTTTACTCTGGCTTAGGACTGAGGTGGGACTTGTTCTGCTGAGCTGGCCCAGGCAAGCCTTCCCCCACCACACAGGGGAGCTGCAGAACTGGGGGGGTACAGCACCCCCCAAAAAAAGGTCAGTCTCTAGGGTTCAAAGGGGGAAATAGCCTGGGACTGAAGCAGAATGGGAAAAGGTTCGAGGGGAGAAAGAACATAGCAGTCTACCCTGAGCTCTGCCAGTCTCTTTGGTGAGCTACCAGGATGAATCACAAAGGGCTTTTCTCAACCGGACCCGAGGCAGGACAACTGTCTCCATCTAAGACACAAGGAAAGTAGCCACAGTGGACCTTGCCCCAGGGAACAGAGAGGGAGAGGACTCCCTAAACTAAGAAGTGCCTGGGGCTGGCATTCAAAGGCCAAGCTCTCCCCAGGCTTGCTGTGCTGCACACCAGGCGTAGTAACAGGAGCCAGGTCTGTCATAGGGAAATACTGGGTTGGGAGAATTCTGACTTTGCAAAGCGCTCCTCGGATCCACTCACTCCAGGAAGCTGCCTTGACAGCTTCAAGAGCTAAGAATGAAGAACTGAGGTTTCCTGCCTCCCAGGCCTGCGGAGGAATGCCCGGAGAACCCCCAGATCTGGGCCCGTGGAGCAATGTCCGGAGAACCCCCAGATCTGGGCCCGCGGAGCAATGCCCGGAGGACCCCCAGATCTGGGCCCGCGGAGCAATGCCCGGAGGACCCCCAGATCTGGGCCCGCGGAGCAATGCCCGGAGGACCCCCAGATCTGGGCCCGCGGAGCAATGCCCGGAGGACCCCCAGATCTGGGCCCGCGGAGCAATGCCCGGAGGACCCCCAGATCTGGGCCCGCGGAGGAATGCCCGGAGAACCCCCAGAAGCGCACCAACTAGAAAACAAGTAGGCCCGGGCTATCAGAGGCTGGCGGGTGCTGTGGGAGCCCAGAAGGCCACGAGGGTGTGTGTGACAGCCGGGGGTGGCCAGCCGGAGGGACAAAAGGCGCCGTAGCTGTCTCCAGCCAGCCCTCGCTGGCCCAGCCTACAGACTGGCAGCAGCATTTCCTCCCGCGGGTGCATGCATGAGCTCGTACACACAGACGCACGGACACAGACACACAGACAGACACACAGACACACACACACACACAGACACCCCATCCCTGCCTAGCTTACCCAGCAACAGGTTATTTTCAAATGAGGCCATTACATAAGCCCGATTGCTGACATCATTCTGTCCTGGGAACAAGGAGCCCGGGAAGGGGAGGAAGACCCCCGCCACCTCCTCTCCGGGCCTTTCTCCCCCCCTCACGCCCCCTCCACCCCCCAATAAAACCCAGCCTTAGTTTGAAATATCGCCTCGGAGCCCCGAGCTCCCAGGGAGACAGGAAATGGCTTCGGAGCGGGCGGAGGATCCACAAGGAGGCCCGCGGGGGCTGGGGGAGCCCCGGGGTCGGCAACGCCTCCGGGACAGCGCGGCGGCTCGGGGGGCTCCGGGGCCCCCGGCTTCTGGGATCCGCCGCTCCCTCCCGGGCAGGGGGCGCCCCGCGGGGCTCGGGGCGGGCTCTCTAGGGAAGGGCAGTCCGGGCCCCGGTACCTTGAATGACCGGTGGAAACCCTCCAGCTCCGCGGCTTTCTTCTGCACCATCTTCGTCCGGGATCTTGTCCGAAAGGCCCAAGTGGGGGGAAAGGGCTTGTGTGAGGGGGGCGGGGGACCCGCGAGAGCCCCGCCCCCGCCCCCTCCGCGGGGTCACCCGGAGCCGCCCCTCCCGCCCGGCCCGGGGCCAAAGCAGAAGCCGCTCCCCCCCCCCCCCAGCTGGGCCCCCGAACAAAGCCGCCGCCGGGGCCCGGGGCTGGGGAGAGGACGAGGAGGCGCCCCGGCCCCGGCCCCGGCCCCGGCCCGCACGGAGCCCCGCACGCCCGGCCCGGCCCGGCCCGCGCCGCTCACCAGGAGCGAGGCCGGGGCTCCCCAGTGCTGCCGCGGCCGCCGATGGAATGCCAGCCCGGGCCTGAGGCCGCAGCGCCGCCGCCGCCGCCGAGAGGAGCCTGGCGCGCCCCGCGCCCGCCGCCTATATAGGCTCCGCGGCCCCGCCCCGGCCCGGCCCGCCCGGCCCAGCCCGCCCCGGCCCGCCCCGGCCCGCCCCGGCCCCGCCCCGCCCGGCCCCGCCCGGCCCAAGGAGGGGGCAGAGGAGGCGGGGCGCGGCTGCCCGAGCGGCTCTGGGGGCCCCCCGCGTGCCAGTGGGGGAGTGAGTGTGCGTGAGTGGGCGCCGCGTCCGTGTCCCTGTGGGGGGGGCGGGCGCTGATCCGCTAACCGCGGCGGCGCAGGTGGGGGGTGGGCACCTGTGCAGGTCGTGGGGCGGGGCGCCACCCGGGCGTGTGCCGCGCGGGGGGCGCCCACGGTGGGGCTGCACTTTTTGGAAAGAGAAAGACAGCGTGTCAGCCGCGTGCGTGGGGGCCGGGCCTGTGTCTTCTGGGGTGAGGGAGGGAGGCGGCGCGCGCGTGCGTGGGGGGAAGTGTGGGGCCAGGCGCAGTGGGGGGCGAGCAAAGGAGCTCGCGGCGGCCGCAGTGTGCCCGAGCGTGTGCGCGCGTGTCGGGGCGCGCGCGTGTGACAGAGACAGCTGCTGGCCGAGCCGAGACCCGGGAGTCGGGGTTCGGAGGCGCCGCCCGGCCCCCGGAGCCCCTGCACCCCCGAGCCTCGGGGCGGAGGGGCGGCGCCACATCCACCCCTTCCCGGAGCCCCGCGGGACGTGCCGCAGCCCCCCACCCGGTCACGGAGCCCGAGAGCCCGCTGTCTCCCCCGGGGCTGGCTCCTCAGCCCGCACCCCGGCCGCCTCTGCACCCCGCGCCCGCCGCAGGACCTTCCGGGCAACCAGTCCCAAGGGCCCGCCGGGCCCCTGCCCACAGGAACGGAGGCGCAGGCCTGCCGTGGGCACGCGGCGTGGAAGTAGCGGAGCTGGGACGGGGCCCCGAGCAGCCCACTGCCGAGGCTACTGACTCCCTCTCCATCTCTCTCTCTCTCTCTCTCTCTCTCTCTCTCTCTCTCTCTCTCTCTCTCTCTCTGTCTCTCCTCTCTCTCTCTCTCTCTCTCTCTCTCTCTCTCTCTCTCTCTCCTCTCTCTCTGTCTCGCTCCTCTCTCTCTCTGTCTCTGTCTGTCTCTGTCTCTCTCTCTCTGTCTCTCCCTCTCTCTCTGTCTCTCTCTCCATCTCTCTCTCTGTCTCTGTCTGTCTCTGTCTGTCTGTCTGTCTCTTTCCCTCTCTCTCTGTCTCTCTCCCCCCCCACTCTCACTCTCACAGACATACACAACTCCACATACACATGCAGAAACCACAACAGACATGCAAAAGAGAGGCCACCCCGAGCCTCATTCTAATAATAACACTCACACTTGAGGTTGTGGGAGGAACAACTGAGATAACATTAGTAAAGTTCAGTTGTTCTAAATGCTAACAGCAGCAGTGGACAGCAGAGTGCGGACAGGCACAAGCATCTACCCCATCGTTCTTCCCCTTCCCCATCCCCACCCCCACAAACCCCAGGGTAGCCCTGGGTAATAATCCCACCACCCTTTTACTCAACCTCCCCTGGAAAGGATTCCTGAACTCTCACCCTCCCCAGAGACTGTGGCCTTCATCCCTGAGTCTGAACAAATGCAGTCTTTGTGTCTGGCCCATAGTAGGGCCCCTTGAATGCTGATTGCCTTCCCTTCCCCTCTTCCCCCCTGCTTCTACCCTTCATTCCTCCAGGGTATCTAAGCCTGGATTGTCCTCCATTGCCACAACTTCTCAGAGCGCCCAGCTCCGAATTTTCTAGACTTACTATGGCTGCTGTGTGTTGATTTGGGGTGATTGTTATTGTTTATGTGCCCCATTCCCCTATTAAATTTCAATCTCATGGAATCAAGTCATAGGAGCATCTATTAAGCTCTTAGTGTATGCTAAGTACAAAGAAAGGCAGAATAAAGCTAAGGAGGGGAATCAGAGTTTATCTCAACTTTGTCTCACCCCTGGTGGGGAAACATAATCCTCAATACCTGTCTGGGGACTTGAACTGAAGCAAAGGTCTCTTTAAAGTAGCAGAGGGACAGGGACAGAAAGTCCCTCTGTGTGATCTGCTGCATTGGAGAACGCCTTGACATTTCTTTGCAGCTCCCCTTATACAAAATCTCTCCCCAAGAATCAGTCAGAAATTAGCAGAAACTTAGAAGTTCGATGAGATTGTTTGTTACTCCAGAGCTTGGAGCCAGGAGCAAACAAGACTCACATTAGGTAAATTGGGGGTGAGACAGGAGAAAGAGGGTAGATATAGACTGTTCCCAGTTTGCCAGTGTCAGCCTAGATTCTCTCAAGTCCCAAGAGTTAATATGAAACCCCATTAGGCTTTGAATAGCCAAATGTAGGTAGATGGATAGAAATAGGAGTAACAGATGACCTCCTCCCCAGTTCTCACCTGCCTCACCCAAAACTGGAGGAGTTTGGCCAGCGAGCTACAGGAGATCATTCCACTTTTATAATAACAGATGCCATTTACACCTGCTACCCCAAAGCCTGGGCAAAGGCCTTTACAAGTATCTCATTTAATTGTCACAACACTCTTCTGAGGAAAATACTGTCATTATACCTACTTAACACAGGAAGAAATTGAGGCTTAGGGTAATAAGGGACTTACAGTCATACAAGTGATAAGGATTAGGAAGTTGAATTTGAACCCAGATCTGTCCTAAAGACAAATCCTGTGCTTTCAACCTCAAGATTCTTCCCAACTTCAGAAACTATGTTTGCCTCCAGAGCCTACTGAATCATCTCCTGAATCATCTCCTGTGGGCATTCAAGGGCCACACATGGATAGCCTATTTCTCCACTGATTTTAGGGATACAAAGTGCTTTCCTCACCACTATGCTATGGTATGAGGTAAGGAGTGCAAAATTTTATCCTGATTTTATGAGAGGAAATTAGGATTAGAGGATACAAAGGATACAAAGCAATGTGTAGAAACCAAGATTTTTTGAACTCTGTTGACAACTTCCTGGTTATCCACTGATGGGATACTCATTCTCACCCTGGGACTTTGGCTAGCAGGGAAGCAAACTCAGTGGACAAAAGGCTGACCAACTACCATCTGTGAGACGGGTAAGCCAGCCTAGCTGAGGCAGCAAGACTTCCTAAAGGAGTGACAAGAAGTAATGAGTCCCAACTGAGTCAATGGCCACCTCCCCTAAGACCCTGATGGAGACAGCCCAGATCTCTGAGCCCAAGAGTCCTGGGGACAGCTGCGTCCTCAAGCTCTGCTTCGAGTTCAGCCCTCATGGCAGTCATCCAGGCAGAAACAACACCTGTAGAGATATGACCTGGCAACTCCTTCTACCAGTGTCTCCTCTGCAGCCATAGCTCCTAGAGACCCAAAAAGAAAGTCCTTGTCACTAAAATCCCTAGCATTGTCAAATGGTTCAACATAGAGATGAACATGGTCTTATTAGGAGAAATTACATTAAAGAAGATGGATTATCATCTGTTTTACTGCCACACCCTAGAGACCATGGAACCTTCCCATCTGACTTGTAGCTAAAACCTTCCCATTAGAATATGAGCTCCTTGGAAAGCCAGCATTGTCTTCCTTCTCTCTTTGCATTCCTAGAGCTTAAGATCTTAATAAATGAATATTTGTTAATTATTTTTCCTTTCCAAATCTCTATCAACTCAAACTCTGCCTCCTCCCAGAAATTTCCAACACATTGTAGTTTTCACAGCTCCAAACAAAGTGACCACTATCACCTTGCACTGCAGCAGCTAATGACCTCTAACCCCTCCACATACACTCCTACACTGGAGATTATATAGTTCCATCAATCTTGCCCCAGTTACAAAAATTCCTATTGACAGTTTTGGTGGTCTCAGCCTTTAAGCCACTCAGATTTGCTACCAAACTACTTAGAATTTAATTGAGAGCTAACTTTCAGGTGTGTGAGTCTTACTCCCTCCCCCCCACCTTCCCTTTTCTACCCCCACCCCCACCCCATCTCCTTTGGGCCAGGCACCAAGATCCTCCCTATTCCAATCTTGCTCAATAATGGACACAGGGATGTGACTATCCACAAAAACAAGGTTTTTTTCACCTCCCAAGCTTTTGCTCCCACCCTTATCTTTGGTCCCAATTAGCCATAATGGCTAATTGTCCCTCCAGTTTGTAGATTTTGAAGCATGCATATTTCTGACAAATGAACCTTACCTTGCCTTTCACAATAGCTTGTCCCTTCACCAAAAATTATAGAGCCAAGCAAATAAATGATCACTGTCTGAGTGGAAGTCTGAAGAGATTAGATGCAAAAGAAGTGCTAGACTAGAGAATAGAGTCAATTGCTGGAGGTTTCCCAGAGGAAGTGAGACACCTGAGCCTTAGTCAATGGCCCAAGAGATGACTGAATGAGAAGGGGGAAGAAATGAGAGAAAATGAGAAGAAAAAAGGATAGGAAGATTAGGAAAGGAGAAGGGAAGAAAGAGCAGGGAAAGGGGCTAAAGGGGAAGGCACTGGAAGAGGAGGGTGAAAGGAGGAGGAAGACAGAGGGAAGGGTTAAAGGAAGGAAGAAAAGGGGAGAAGGGAAGGAAGGGAGGAAAGGGAAGAAATGAAAAGGAAGGAGAGACAGAGAGGAAGACTGAAGGGAAAGGGAAAAGAAGGAAGAGGGGAGAGATCCTAGCATTCTTGGATTTAGATCTGAAAGGGAATTTAGAGATCATTTATAGTCCAGGAATCTTAATCTTTTTTGCTCCATGGATCAATTTGGTAATCTGGTGAAGCAGAATAATGATTTTTTTTAAATTTTTTTTTAATTTTTGCAAGGCAATGGGGTTAAGTGGCTTGCCCAAGGCCACACAGCTAGGTAATTGATTATTAAGTGTCTGAGGCTGGATTTGAACTCAGGTACTCCTGACTCCAAGGCCAGTGCTCTATCCACTGCACCACCTAGCCGCCCCTTTTTTAAAATCTTAATACAAGGAAATGCTAAATTTAGTTAGAGATTTTTTTTTCCTCATCCAAGTTCATGGACCCCAGGTAGAACAATCAACCTTCATTTTACAGATGGGGAAACTAAGGAAGGGAAAAACAAGGAAAGAGGAGAAGATGAGAGAGTAAAAAGGGGGAGGAAGAAAGGGAAAGGGAAGATGGGGTGGGGAAAGAACAAGGTAAGGAAATGCCTAAGGAAGCTGCCCAAGATTATGAAGTGCAGGAAAGGAATGCTGTGAAAAGGCTACGCTGGGTGGACTCAGGTATACACACGCACACCCAGTGGCACCCAGGAACAGATGGAGTGGAGAATATGCTGTTTGGTAGGACTTAGGAAGAGATGTGCCAGGAAGAAGACCTGAGTCAAAGGAGGGGGGTGGAACATCAGTAACCTGAGCCACCCCTTCCTCTCCCGAGGGTGCTGACTGAGTTTCTCCCAGATGAAGGTTCCTAATTATGATGGTTTCAGAGACAACTCCCCAGATCCTGCAGTCTGAGAACAGACAAATCCCAGATATAAACTACCAACCTAAGAACATTTACAAAGCTAAAGACCCTTGAGTATTCCCATCTGCAAAATGTGTGTGTTGGGGGGGGGAGCTTTAGGGCTCATTGAGTCTGACCTTATTTTAGAGAAAGGAACTTGGACCCAAAGAGAAATCTAGGGGCTCATTCAGGGTCAAACAACTAGCAAAGGTCAGAGTTAGAATGAAACCTCTCAACCTGATTCAAGAACTCTGAACTCTCTTAATAACAAGAGGAAACAACTGGGCAGGTGAGGCATCTTCCTTGAGTGTGCTTTGAGAGGGAAAAGGTGAAGTACAAGAATTGGTTGAAACAAGTGAGGAAAAATCTCAAAACTGAAAGCACAGGCACGCATTGGACACCTAAGCAGATCAATTTGACAGGAGAGTAACGATGGGATCCTGCATCTGGGTGTATTCAATATGCATTTATTAAACCACTGTATGCTAGCTGGTCAAAAATAATAAAAATAAGTCTGATCGTACCCTCAAGGAGCTTACATTCTACTGTGTTGATCACTGGTCCTGTGTGGTGAGTGGGCTATACCTAGGGGACTCTTTACATAGCATCTATGGATGCCAACCAGCCCCGCTTCCTTCCCTCCTTCTAAACATTGAAGAATTCTCTGCAGTTGACAAAGGTAGGGGAGGCAGAAAGATAAATTAATCCTGCCCCTATTTGTTCAAGGAAGATTAGCACCTTTGGTGGGAGGGATCCCTTTTCAGGGCTGCTCATTCACCTTTGGGATTCAACTGGCACTCAATTATCATCTGTGACTCCAAGAAGCTATAGCATGCACAGTGGCCACACCTTAGTAAAACTGTCTCAGCTAATGGGCTAAACCACTGACGGATCATAAACCCATCCCTGAGTTAGGGGGGTATCTGCTCCAAGCATGTGAAGACCTCCCCTGGTGAACTGGGTGGGTAGGAACAGTTTGTTCCAAGTCATAAAGATGGCTGAAATAGATGCTGTGGGGCATTTAGAGACATCAAAGATACCAAAGCCATCCGCTGCGTCCCAGGACACGGCCAGTCATCCTGACTTTTGTCTTTCCACTGGTATTTGATGAGTCTGGAAGAGAGTGAGGTCAGTGGTTTTGTGCAACTCTGATTCATTTAAATCCGATTCATGCAGAATTAGGATATCATCATGTGATATCACCCAAACTCTTTGAAAATGAAGGACAAGCAACGACTCCAAAAGCATCCCTTTGGGATCCCAAGCTGAAGAACTGAGTGACTTGCTCTTCTCTCCCCCTCCACCCTGCCCCCTTGAATTCCAGACTTGGACTCCAAGCACCCCTAGCTGTACTCCATCCTGTGAAGAATACCCTTCCATCAGTCAGTCTCATTAGGATGTCTAGGTTTTGAATGGGAGATAACAAAGTTCATTTGGATAAGCATTTACTAACCAATGTAGGAATTAAAGCTGGTGAGAAAAGTTGCATTTAGAGAAAGGAATACTCCTATTGGCCTCTCCCTTCCTCAAAATTACCACCACCTCTCTTTGCCCAGTTCCTACAAAAGACAGACCATTTATTTTTAACCATATTTTCAACTGCACCATGGAGAGCTTGGATTAGGGGTCAGGAGAGCTGGGTTCTCATCCTATTTCTACATTAATTCACTCTATGACTTTTTCTCCTTGCTGGATATCAGTTTCCCCATCTGTACAATGAGGTTCTATCAGATATTCATTAAGGTCCCTCCATACTCTGGTCTTCTATGTTCTACCTCTGAGGGTCTCTGTAGTCAAAAGTTATTCCCAGCTCATTTTCTTTTGTTCTATACTCTAAGGTGCCTTTCAATCACGGATAATTCTCTCACTGAGAAAGATCCTGATCCCCGACCCAAAGGAATTCAGGGAGTTGTGTGGAAAGACTAGGTCGAGGGAAAGGGGATTGAATAGAGTTCATTCTGCAGCCCAGGAAACACATCCCTAGCTCCCCTTGCCACAGCCTAGGGTTTCCCTGAATCATAGGTATTGTTCAGGAGTCCAGGTTTCAGGCCAACAAAGGACTTTTCTATCATTATCATTGAGCAGAGGAATCATACTATTTCCGTTTTGCTACCTCCTTCCCACTCCCACTTATCTGATCTTGTATGTACAAATATGTATGGATAGACATGCACCTATATAGACATATTAGGAGACAAGTCATTTCCTCAATGGATCTCAGTTTTCTCCTACATAAAATTCTCCTCTCACCTCAAAGGTCCCTGCCAAGGGATGCCATTCATGTCCTAACAGACCTCTCAGTTCTGACATTCCATGTTCTAAAGGCAATCCTTGGTCTATGTCCTAAAGTCCTTCTCAGTTCTGACATATTATCATTCTAGGTCATTCTCCTTTGTGTTTGAATTACATAAGATTCAACCTCACATATCTTGCCCCCTTCCTCCCTACCCCTAGCCCCTGTTGAGTTCCAGGGCCGGTTATTTTAGTTTTAGTTTTTTTAGTTTTTTTTTTGCAAGGCAAACGGGGTTAAGTGGCTTGCCCAAGGCCACACAGCTAGGTAATTATTAAGTGTCTGAGCCCGGATTTGAACCCAGGTACTCCTGACTCCAAGGCTGGTGCTTTATCCACTATACCACCTAGCCACCCCTGTGGGGCCGGTTATTTTAAAACACTTAAATCTAACTCCTTCTATTCTCAGCTTGCCAAATCCTTCATGGACCCCACCTCGAACACTCACACTCCCCACCTGCCGGAGGTTTGACTCACCTTTGTGGGCTCTGTCTATGGGTGACTTGAATATGTTTCTGTGTCTATCAATGTGCTGGGGTTTGTGCCTTAAATTAAGAGTACAATTGTGTGTGTGAACATAGACGTGGCATTGCAGGCTAGGCCCTCCCCCACTGTGGCTACAGGTTGCATGCACATTTTGGTGAATTCTTGCAACATACATGTGGATGTTCATTCGGTGCCTACGTGGCCCAGTGGTCCACCTGGGGATACGTCTGTGTGTGGCTGATGGAGCCACTAGCCGAATGTTATGGATTGCTGGCAGCTCCCCTTGGCAGCCATCCAGCTGCACATGGATACCCAGAATGTACATCCAGAGCCCATAGAACCTAGAGCCTTCTGCTTTGATGGGTGCCTCAGTGGCCAGCCCCCCCAAGGGGCATGAGCACACTTTCCTAAGGTAGGTTCTGTATATATCCATCCATGTGGATAGTGGGGTGGGTGGGGCTGGGAATTATGGTGTGTGTATTTTGGGGGAAGGGAGGGGACAGCCTCCCCACAGTGTCTCTCTGCTTTCTTTGCCCTGGTCCTCCCAGCTGGCCGGTGGCCAAGCCCATAGACAGATTCCTGTAATTTTCCTTCTGGATCTTGTTTACAAGCATGATCCTGGGAGCGTCTGGGAGCTGCTGCCAATGGGAGGACCCACTGATGGTTCCTGGGGTGGGGATCCCCTGCAGCCTCTGCTCAGGGACCCAAAAGGGAAGTCGCCCCAGGGAGATACATAGGTATTGTGCTGGACTCAGTCCTAGAAAGAGAGCTTGCTAAGCTGGGCCAGAAGGACTTTCTCCCAATTCCAGAATATTCCTAGCAGGCTGTCCAGCAGTTTGCTCTAAGGGTGATGCTGAGCTTTGGATCCTACTGAGTCCAAACTCCACCTTGGGGGAATGATAATCAGGTGGGAGCTAGAGTAAAAGGCCTTCCCAAGGACAGTCAGGGACTAAGAAAGAGCTTGGCATTTCAAGTCAGGAGACTAGCACCTGAAGCCCAGCTTGGCTGTTTGCTGCCTCAGTGACCTTGGCCAGGTTGGCTACCCTCCCTGGCTAACCATCCTGCTTTTCATCATGATCTCAGGGCAGCTCTTACTTCTTTGAAGAGTCAATATGCAGAAATAATCTGATATTTCTGGGGGAAATGTCCTTTGGGCTATTATATTAATCCGCTCTAGACAACTCAATGACACTGTTGGAAAAGAAGGAGCTGACATGGGAGTTACCTAGAGGAAGGAAATCTCAGGTCCATCCCTAGTCCTTGTTCATTTTCTTCTGCTAAAACAAAACTTTCCAGAACTCAGCCCTGTCTCTAAGCCTCCCTTCTCACCAATGCCTAGAACATCACAATTATATAGGGGTCCTAGCTCTTAAAACAAAGAACAGCAGAAATAGAAGGTACCCAAGAGGTCAGCAATTCCAAGGCCTTCATTGTGGAGAGCCCCAGAGATCTGAAGGGCCTTGCCAAGCAGACTTGGAAGGGCCAGATCAGGAAGTCTGGTGAATGCCCAAGGACAGGCAGGGCCAGCACCCCCTAGATCTGAGCCAGCCTGGAATCCAATTCAAGCCAGCCAAGGCAGGAAGAGCCGATCGGTGGGTGCCTTAAGACTCCTCAGATGGGGTCCTTTGATTAGCACATCAGATGTAGGGAGAAAACACTAGAAAGCAGGAGCCCGGATCCTCCTGGAGCTGAAGCTGGCTAGTCTTTGAGACATATACCCCCAGATCACCATGGGTGGGGTCCAGACTTGCAGGTTCATGACTGCAGACAGAAAGAATCCAAGGAGGCCTACTGATTAAGAAGGGACAGTGTCGGGCCTTCTAAAAAACCTGCAGCCTTTCCTTCCCTGAGAGTTACATTTCCCCTTCTATTTGTCATCCTACCTCTTAGGAAACTTGAAGAGCAAGTGAGACCAGGGCCCCTTCCCCAGGGACTGGCTGCTCCTTTAGAATCACATGATGACCAGCTCACATTTCTTGGGCTGTTCGCACAGCCTTCCCAATAGCTATAAATGAGGTAGTGTCAGTGATATGTCCAGAGTCCCCCCGGCTAATAAGCATGAGGGAGGGCCAGACTTCAAACTGGAGGTCCTGATGCCTCAGTGCAGCGTTCTTTCCATCATATCATAAGACATTTTGGGAAAGGGTCTTGCTGGGGTAGGAGGGTCTCAGGCCAGAGACCTGGGAGCAACTGCCCCTCTCTTCCATGTCACTTAACTCTGGCAGCCTACCTCTGCCCAAGACTTCCCCCTCTTCCTGTATTTTTCCTATGACTGATGAAAGCCAGGACTTTTTTTTCCTACTAGGAGCCCCAGTAGATAAAGTCTTAATTCAAATCAGTGAGTTCAAGGAGGGAAATTTCAAGCCTCATTTCAGGTTAGTTAGCTATTTTTCCCTGATAAACTTGCAGAACTTCATAAAATCTCTTTTTTTTTTTTAAGGGTTTTTTTAAGGTTTTTTTGTAAGGCAAACAGGGTTAAGTGGCTTGCCCAAGGCCACACAGCTAGGTCATTATTAAGTGTCTGAGACCGGATTTGAACCCAGGTACTCCTGACTCCAAGGCTGGTGCTTTATTCACTATGCCACCTAGCCGCCCCCCCTTTTTTTTTTTCCGCTAGGCAATGGGGTTAAGTGGCTTGCCCAAGGCCACACAGCTAGGTCATTATTGTCTGAGGTTACATTTGAACTCAGGTCCTCCTGACTCCAGGGCCAGTGCTTTATCCACTGCACCACCTAGCTGCCCCTGAACTTCATAAAATCTCACACTGGTTTATGGTGCACCAAGTACTATTATTGTTTCCATTTTCAAATGAGGAAACTGAAGATGAGAGAAGTCCAAAGTCATACAGAGTGCTAAGTAGCAGATTGATACCCCAGACAGGGTTTCTGAATTTCTAGAGAAGGGATTTTACAGAGCCTCTTCATTTTGACCCCTTTCTCAAAAAATATAAAGGCTATGGCCCTTCCCAAAATAATTATTATTTTTTTAGGGGGGGGGGGGTTTGTCAAGGAAATAGGGTTAAATGGCTTGCTCAAGGCCACACAGCTAGGTAATGAAATGTCTGAGGTCAGATTTGAACTCAAGTACTCCGGACTCAAGGGCCGGTGCTCTATCCACTGTGCCACCTAGCCACCCCCCCAAAATAATTATTTTTAATAAAACTAAATGCATGTGAAATTTCTCCATGGACTCCTGAGCTAATCTAACTAATTCCTTCATTGCCTTTCTGGGGGCAAAGGGATGAGGAGTCAGTGGTAGGGATGGGGAACAATCCTGGGAGGCCAGTGGGCCTCCATTCTCTCCCTATCTCAGCTCCATAGGCACAACTGGATCTTCATAACTATTGAAAGTCTGTTGGAATAGAAGATAGCTTTAGAAGCATGAGAGAAGAGGCTAACCCCTGGCCAGAATGGAAGAGATCAAGTGTCCAGGCCTTCCCAGTCTTGGGAAGAGAATGAAGGATGGTAGTGGAGGGGTCTCTGGAAGGTCAGCTGCTCTTTGGGGACTGAGGCTCGAGGAAAAGGAAGAAAAAACAGGAAATGAACCCGTGTCCCAGAGCCACGCAGAGCTCAGCTATTGTTCTGAGGATTCCCAGGTTGAAGGGGCTGGCTAAAAACACTAATCTGAACCCACCCTTCAGTGTCAGACACTCTGCTTACAGACAGACAGACAGATAGACTCGCAGGCACGCTCAGTGACGTGGACCAACAACACTACCTCACACACAGACGCGCTCCTGATACCTGTGTAGGGACGTACCCTCATAAAGTGCACACATACTGATAAGCACACACCCACAGATAAAAACCACTCTGGCAGCCAGACCCACAGAATACGATATCATAAACATTTTTGTTCTTTATTGTTGTTCAGTCATTTCAAGTTTGTCTGACTCTTGGTGCCCCTATTTGGGGTTTTCTTGGCAAAGCTACTGGCATGGTTTTCCATTTCCTTCTTCAGCTCATTTTACAGGTGAGGAAACTGAGGCAGAAGGGAGTGACTTGCCCAGGGTCACACAGCTAGTGAGTGTCTGAAGGCAGATTTAAATTCAAATATTCCTAGCTTGAGACCTTGTGCTTTATCTACCATGCCACCCAACTGGCCCATCATAAGAATACATATGTAGTGTCAGCTGCCTCTAACCTCTGGCTGCTAGAGCAGAACAGAATAGGCTGGAGACAGGAGAGTCAGGAATCAAACAGAAGTTTAATTTCAAAGTGAGACTTGAAAGTAAAAAGGGGATCTAGACATAGGTGCCAGGGCCCCGTCCCTAGTGTGGGGACCCGAGGCCATGGGGAGATCTCAATACCAATGCTGAGCAGTGGACTGGAGCCCTGACAAGGAGAGGTGGCAGCAGCAATGGCACAAGTCTGATTCATAGCAAGGTTTCATGACCAGAACTTGTTTGAGCTTGGAAAACAGCTGGTGCCCGCCAAGCAATACAATAATCATGTGATTTTGCCAGAAGGTGAGATCATTCCAAAGGTGAGTGCAAAGGATTGTTGTTATGCTAAACTCAAAGCAGAGATGCTTCCTGGACCTTAGCTCTGGAAAATAGGTGTCTCCTGATATCATGACAGTTTGTATGCATGTATGAAGAAGGAGAAGGAGAAGGAGAAGAAGGAAGAAGAAGGAGAAAAAGGAGGAAGAGGAGGAGGAGGAGGAGGAGGAGGAAGAAGAAGAAGAAGAAGAAGAAGAAGAAGAAAAAGAAGAAGAAGAAGAAAAGATGTTGATCAGTTGGGCTGAGGAATCCCAAATAAACCACAAAGCCAAGGGCTTTGATCCTCTGGGACAATGAGGTGTGTCATACTGGCAGAGAGAATCACACATGGCCATTGTGATTGCTTGATGATTGGAAGGACAATGACTATCTCTCTGACTGCTAGATTCCATTGGAGGGACTGAGAGAGTTGGCTGCCATGGCATAGAGTCCTAGGTCTGGAGAGAAGTCACAGGTTCCAATCCCAGCACTGCATCTCTGGGCAAGTCATTCCTCTCCAGGGTTCAGTTTCTTTCTTTGTAAAAGAGGCTACAAGAGAACCAAGGACCCTTCCAGTTCTAGGTCCTTGGAACCTATTCTACAGGCCCCATTCTGGAAGCCTAAGAGGCACATGACTAGTCTAGGAGGGGAGGGGAAGAAGCACAGTCATTTTCTCCTAATGTAACCCCCTGCTCTGCCTGTGAGGAGAGGGAGGAAGATCTGAGGCCCCTGAAGTGATGCCAGGACTGATGGAGGCTCTTTTCATCCTTTCCACCCCTCCTCCAGCTCCACCTCCTCCAGGAAGCCTTCCCTACCCCACCCAACAGTGACTGGGCCTTTCCCTAAGTCTCACTTGTCATCACACACCATCTCCAGCTATTATTTAACAGAATAGAACAGCATAAAGCATACTCACCTTGGTGCCTATGATTTCCACTTGCTACCTTTGTGACCTTGGGCAAATTTCCTCATCTGTAAAAATGGAGCTATAGCTTCTCCCATAGTGCTACACTGAGGAAAGCAAGCCTCTAAACTTCAAAGTTCTAAAGAAGAAATAACAAATGATGCAGTCATTGCTCCTTGAGCCCATAAGCTCTATAGAGTAGGGTCTGGGTCTGGGTCTTTTCTGAAAGTCCCAGCTTTGAATTTGGCTAAGGAGCAAGGCTGTGTGACCCATGACAAGCCCCTTGCCCTCTCTGAGCCATAAACTGGAAACAATGCTGGGGTGAGGTTGTGGGTGCTGAATGAGTGTGCAGTGAAGCAAATCCAGTCTGGGTCTGGGAGCGCTCCACAGACTATGACGTATGTCCCACACAGCTGTTTGAATTCTTCACGGGTCTGGGATTAGGAGCCAATCCACACCTGGCTCTGCTGGTCTTCGAACAGGACTTGCTCTGGAAAGTTTCCTCACTTGATAGGATCTGCTCAGGCTTGGGCTACTGAGAGTCCAGGTCCATAGTGAGGCCTCTGAAGGGAATAGCTGGGAGAGGTCAGCTGGGAATAATGTTGCTGAATCTCCTCTTCCTCCTTCTCCTTTCTTCTCTTCCTCTTCCTTCTTTTTCTTCTTCACTATCATGGGAGGCAGATAAGTGTAGTTGAGAGGAGGTTGGAGCCATGAAGACCTGGCCCTTTTCCTTCTCTCACACATGCTATGTGAGCTTGGGCAAGTCACTTAACCTCTTTATACTGGAAATTGTAGCAAAGGCACAAGTTGGCCCTGGTATCAGAAGTTCCCTGGATCACTGAAGTCATAGATCCTTATTGGAATGTTGATACATCCAAGGGCATCACCTCACAGATGGCAGCCTGAAAGGTTTTATTGTTTGAATTGAGTTCAACTCTCTGTTACCCATTTTGGGGTCTTCTTGACAAAGGTACTGGGTGGTTTGACACCTTCTCCAGTTCATTTTACAGATGAGGAAACTGAGACAAACGGGGTTAAATGACTTAACCAGGGGCACACAGGTAGGAAGTGTCTGAAGCTAGCTTTGAACTCAGCTCTTCCTGATTCCGGGCCAGGTCCTCTATTCCCCACCACCCAGGTTTCCTAAAGGTGAGAGACTGTAATAGGAACCTGCCTTGACACCATTTGTCTGTGATTTGGCCAGTGTCTGTCCAGCTCTGGCTGGAGCATCAGAGAGAAACACAGGATTCTCTGGTCTAACCTTCTTCCCTTCCCATTTTATAGTTGGGGAAACTGAAGCCGGGAGAAGCTACGTGAATGGGGATGAGTGATACAAAGTGAAATAAGCAGAATCAGAATAATTTATCCAATCACTATCCCTGTGTGAATGAAGCAACAAAACCCATCGAACTGCCCTTCCTTTTCACAAGTGGTGGCGCTTGTAGGGGAGGGCTTTCTCTGGGATCTCACTAAGGGTTTCTATAATGCCGGGAAACAAAATAAATCAATAGCAGCCGAGGTGAGGTGCCTGGCAGCCCAGGCTCCCTGGACCTCTTCCACAGCTGGCTGCCTCACACTCACTCAGCAGCGGGCACACTGTGGACTGGCTGGGGTCACGGGACAGGGGAGGCAACCTGCCTGTAAGTTTCCCTTCTTGGCCCTTCCCGGTCTCCGCTGCCCCTGGACCTGGAGCCCAGGCCTTGTGGCCCTTCCCCGGTTCAGGGAGGGCGGCCAATGCTGTTTCCTAGGGTGGGACTAGAAGTGAAGGGGGAGGAGGGAAGAGAGTGTGGACTGGGAGAGTACCAAGGGCAGGGTGGGGGGTGGCGGGCAGGGTTTTGGCAGCGGCTAACCATGAGTAATTGAGAAGGCCTGGCCGTGTGGTGACCCCGGCAGCTTGGGCAAGGGGCCCGGAAAGGCTGTGCGGCTGCTCTGTCTCTGTTTCCTTTCTTCCCAGAGTTGGGAGGTGGTTTCCTTCCCTCCAAATGTTGCTCCTTCCCCCCTCAACTTCCCAGTTTAGGGAGGAGCCGGGGGCCCTATTTCTTAGATGGTAAGCCTTGGGAAGGGAAGGGGCTACATGAGAATTCTGCATGAAGGAAGCAGCCCTGGGCTGCCAGTTTTGCAAGACCATGGACAAGCAATACCTCTTCTCTGGGGTCTAATCTCCTCAGCTTTAAAATACTAGCAGCTGAACTCTGGCCTAGAAGAGATTTTCCCTTATCTGGGAAACCTGACTCCTCAATCCTCACCTCTACTCAACTCTAATCCTTGAGTCTACTCCCTACTTTCCAAAGGATTCCTCCAGCCCCCACATTCTGAGCCAGAGATAGGGTTTTTTTTTCCCCAAGGCAATGGGGTTAAGTGACTTGCCCAAGGCCACACAGCTAGGTCATTATTAAGTGTGAGGTCACATTTGAACTCAGGTCCTCCCGACTCCAAGGCTGGTGTTCGATCCACTGCGCCACCTAGCTGTCCCCTGAGCCAGAGATTGTAAAGACTGCTCACCATCTAGAATCCTTCAGGCAAGGTAGAGGAAAGGCTTATTCTGCCTTCCTACCATCCAACCCATTAACCTCTACTATCACTAGATCCCACCCTCAGGCGCTGCCATCCATACTCCTTCTGAGCCCTAAAGACCAGGAGGACCATGTGTCCTGAACCTCAGAGAGGGAGCCCAGAGAGTAGGCTGCCTCCCTTTTCTATTCATAGCTCTAACACTTATCACAGTGAGTCCTTAATAAATGTATTTTCACTCACTCGTTCATTCAAAATCTCATGGTCTCAGAATCAGGAGAATATTGTAAACAACGACAGCAATATGTTTTAAGAACAACTTTAAGCAAATAAGTTATTTTGATTGTTAAAATACCCACATGAACAATAAAGGACCTAGGAAGGGAGCCAAGATGGCAGAGAGAAGTTATGTGAACTCTCCTTAGTTTCCCTCAGAAACAATGTTAAATCAAACCTCTAAAAAGACATATAAAAAAATGTTATCTGCATCCAGAGAAAAAACACTGATAAATAGAAGTATGTATAGAATAATTTTACAGACACACACACACACACACACAAAATATATTTGTAGTCATTTCTTGGGGACAGGGGAGAAAAAAATTTACAAGATAATTTTGTTATAGATTGACAGGAATAGCAAGAATAGCAAGTTATGCAATAGTAGATTTTCTGTTTCATGTACAATCATCTTTTTATTGTATTATTATAGAAATGCTTGCTTTATTCTATAAGTTAAAAATACAAACAAAACAAACCTCATGAATCTATATCAATTCTAGGTTTAGCTCTGCCACCAACTTACTGTATGACATTGGACTAGTGGCTTCCCCTCTCTGGACCTCAATCAACTTCTTCATATATATTAAAGAGAGCTTTAAAAAAAAAAGTTCTGTTTTTCTTAACTTGCAAGGGATGTTTTTTACTGAGACTGAACTTTTTTAAACATGAATAGTTCAGGTGCTTTTTGTGACTAGTTGGCAACAAGCCCCCATTGATGGAATATGGAAGCTTGATGGAATATGGAAGACTTCCTTCCTTCTTCTCTCCCTCCCTTCCCTGGCTCAGGTACTAATCCCTCTGCAGCTCAGAATGAGGCATTATCTGAAATCATGCAATCTGAAGAAAGATTTCTCTCATCCTAGAGGGCAGGCCTGGGGGGGATGGCTAGCAGGCCAAGAAGAGGCAAAGACAGAGAAGATGACAAATGGCCAAGACTCCATTGGACCTCCTTCCCTTCTCCTCTCTTGGCTTTCAAGGCCTCCATCCATGAGTAGGCAGCATCCTAACCCAGCTAATCTTATTTCTCAGTGTGAGAGAACTGGATTTAGAGTTGGGAGACAGATTCAAAATCCATTTCTAACAACTAGCTGTGTGATGCTGGGCAAGTCCTCTACCTCCAGGAGTCCCAGTTTTCTTATCTGGAATATGGGGATAGAAGTATTTGCACAATTATATCATAAAGTTGTTTTGCAGAAAGTATTTTATGAGTTTTTTCTTTTTTTTGAAGGAGGCATGAGGTAAACCATCATTTCATTGGTATGGAGAATTTCTAGTGTAAACATTCCTTTTGCTGATGCAGAATGTAAACTCCTTATAGTCTTAGGGAGTTGTCTAGAGACACTAAGAGGTAGGTGCCTAAGTTCGAAGCAGCACTCCTCTAGGTATCCCTGCTAGTACTGATTGAGATCTCCCCTCTCTGAATTCTTATCTTATTTTAAGAGTTAACACTAGACAGACTGTGGGGAAATCTGTCTGGTAAGTCAGAGAGAACAGGACAAATGTAGGATTAGAAGGAAACTTTCTTAATGACAAAGAAACTGAGGCCCAAAGAGGGAGAACGGACAGTGAATAGTGGCAAGTCCAGGACAATTCCAGGCCTTCTGATCTTCTACCCCAAACTGTCTCTGAACTAAACTAAATGGAACTGAAAGATTCACTCCCAAAATTGTAAAATTCAAAACCTTACAAACTACTATTATATATAATTGGAAAACAAATAAAATATTAATAAAAAAAGTTCACTGCTGGGGCAGGGGAGATAGCTAAATCACAATCAGCCCAAAGAGGGTTCTCCCTGATTACAATAGTATGACCTTGGTCAAGTCACTTCCTGTCTCATTGGAAAGCTCTCCCTCTTGGATGCAAAGGTTGGAGATCACAATCCTCAGGTTACCTTTCAACTTTCGATCTTGGGCTCCCAGGGGGTGCCAGTTCACGTGGCACTGCTTCTACATACTAGAGATAGAGATCAGTGAAGGAAAGGGCAATAAGGGGGAGAATGTGGGGGAAGTGGTTTAGATAAAGAGAGGTCCTCAGGGTTAGGTTGCCTAGGAAATCACTTCCATCCCTTCACTCCTTTGTTAAAAAAACCCTTCAATGGCCTCTCAGTATCTACATCTAAGATATATTTGGACAAGGAGCTGTCAAAATCCATAGATTTTGGACTAGAGGGTGGCATAGGTAGATAGACTGGGAGGCAAGCCCCTTCCTTCAGCAGCCTACTACCTGGGGAAACAGCCCAATCTACATGAGCTCTTGCTCCAGATGCCAACAGAGCAACTGGGCCTGGCAAGTCTAGCATCCAGCCCGCAAATATCTCTAGTCTGGGGATAAGAAGCTGGGGTCATAATGAAAAGTTGCTTCCTTGCTAGTCCTCACTTTGTACTTGCCAGCTTAGTCCCTTCCCACCCAATCCTGGTAACACAAAAGACCATCATGAATAGCCTATAAGCCTCTTTTTCAAAGAAAACAGCAAACAGAAACCAGAGGAGTTATACAGATTAGAATATTCCAGAATAAAGGAGTTCCCTCTCTGTTAAGTGGATGAATTCTAAATTGGAGAATTCTCCAGCAATAACAGTATGGTGTGTCAAAGGCTCGCTTACCTATCTTCCATGTCCACCCATCTGTGTCCCTTTACTGCATCATGAACTGACCAGGCCACTTTAGAGGCAATGACCTGCTGGAATTCTTCATGGTCATAGATTGTAAAGGTCAAAGAACTAAAAATATTTGCCTGCTTTGGAAATGAAAAACTGAAAAATTCCTACTGTGTTCAAAAGAAAGAATGAGGTTGTACAGTGCTAGACTGAGAAAGATGGGGATGATTCTATCCTCGCAATCAGAAAAGGAAGATTTGAAATCTTTTTTTTTTTGATGGGGAGTTTGTTTTTAAGCCTCATCTAGTGTAAAGAGGACAAAAGATTTCCTTTATGGAGAGCAAGAAGTGAGGAAAGCTAAGAAAAGTAGCTGTTCATTGCCCCCTCCAAAATCTATCCTACATTTTCAAAATTGTTCCTTCCTGAAGTGGCATATTTCAGTTCCTATGAATGGGATCATACACAGAATTTTTATATGGCATTGATTGGAATTTTTAATTACTTTTTTTTTAAGATTGAGGCCTCTGCAGAAAATTAAGTGTTTCCAAAATTTGCACATGGCTTAGGATCTTTTTTTGGGGGGAAGGTTGTTTCTTGAGAAAATAAAACTGACTGGTTTATTATTTTTTAAATATAAATGTCCATTTTCTAGGCATTTAATCATTGCCTCTTCCTTCACTGCTATTCTTAAGTTAGGCATGTTCAGATTTGCTATGTTATTTTTGGAGAGAATCTGTCTACAAGAGCACAGTGTCTGTCTACAACCATGCATTAAGAAGAGGGTCATTATTTAAAGTTGAGATTTCAGAAGCCTGAGTCTTGGGGATGAAACCTGATTGCTGAGATCTTGGTCTATAAACAATTCATCAGCTTCTGAAACTATGAAGAAACACATATCAATAAAATGATGAAATCCCCATCTATGAGTTTGAAAAATGTACTTGAAATGAAAACCTTTAAAAGTTGAAATTTGATCATGCTTTAAACAAAATTAAAGAATTCTTTTTTTTTTTAGGTTTTTGCAAGGGAAATGGGGTTAAGTGGCTTGCCCAAGGCCACACAGCTAGGTAATTATGAAGTGTCTGAGATCCAATTTGAACCCAGGTACTCCTGACTCCAGGGCTAGTGCTTTATCCACCTAGCCACCCCAAAAATAAAGAATTCTTGAGCTGGAAGTGAAAACACCCCAGTGCAGCCAAAGACAGAGGATGCTATTTCCCCCAAAGTACCATAAGTCCAGCATCTCAACTAGGTTCTCCCTTAAAGTGGGTGACCAACAGGTCCCCCTATATAGTTCCAGTACATTGTTTCTCAACAAATCTGGAGTCCTCCCTTTCTTATAAGAATATTGGGCCACCTTCCCCCTCAAGGTGCATCTTTGCTGGGGAGGTTTAGTCAAATCTCTGCATTTGGAGGCTTGTCTTTCTTCTACTATACAGTGAGGGGGCTGTATCAGAAAGCCTCTGCAGTCTTTCTGAGTTTTGATTCTATAATCTTGTGAAGTTGACCACCGAGCCTCACTACCTTCTTCTCCCTGGGGACTCTCAGTCCTGTCACCCCGGTCATTTTTCTTTTGCTCACTTTAGCCCCAGCTTGGAACATCCTGCCTCTTCATCTTGGACTTCTCTATATTTTCCCTGGACCTTTTTATGATGTTTTTTTTTTTCGTGGACAGGAGTGTTCCAGGTGTGAATGTTCCAGACTATGAGCTCCTTCAGGACAGGGGCTGGGGCTCAGATTGGTTTTTACTATCACAGCCCTGATTACAGGGAAGATCATTAATAAACACGAGATGGTGATGGAAAGAAGACAGATATAAGTAGTCAATGGACAGAAAGGGGACCCTCCCAAGATGCTTAACACCATATCACATTGATTCAGGGTCAGCAAAGAAATGAATAACCAACTCCCAGAGAGAGACCAGTACAAACTTTACCAAAACTGCTCTCTCACTACCAGCTCCCTTGGAAACCTTACTCCTGTCTTCCTAGTGATAGAGAGGCAAACCTTGGACTCCAAAAGCTGTCCCAGCAGACCACAAATTGTAGCCATCCCATTAAGCTGAAGACAGTTCAAGTACCAGCCTAGTGAGTAATGAATGGGCACTGTGTCTTTGTCATCTACACTCAACTTGGCTCTTTTTCAGAAGGGTGACCTTATTTTGAGTCCTAGTGACTGAAGAAGACCTGGCTTCTAACATGGGGAGGGGGCGGGGAGTGCGGTAATGAAGGGACCCACCCATCCTGAAGACAAAGAAGACAATTTGAAGTAATACATTTCCTCAACTAGATGTTTCTAGTTGCCATTTATAGCACCACAGCCCCTTCCTGTTTCTGTCTCCTTACTGCTCATTCTTGGGCACCATCCTCACCTAAACTGTTATGATGGCCTTGAGTTTCTTTGCCTTAAGTCTCACTTAATTCCGATCCATTCTCCACATAGGTCAAAATTGTTTTCTTTAGGCCTAGGTCTGACTCTGTTATTCCCCTACCCTATAAACTCCAGTGGCTCCCTATTAACTCTAGGATCAAATAGGAATCCTCTTTTTGACTCTGAGCCCTTCACAAGTGGGCCCCAAGCTCCCTTCCTCATCCTCTTTGATGCCTTGCTGATCATCACCTGGCTCTCTACCTCTGTCTCCATGCCTTTACCCTGGTTATCTTAAATGCCTGCAATGTGGCTACCTTCTCCTTTCCACCTCAGAAAAGCTCAGTTACAGAACTACCCCCAAGCACAGTCTTACTTGGAAGGGTTGCATTGTATACGGCAGCCTTCCTCCCCAAATCCTGGGGCAGAGCAGAGATGACAAGGATTATGGGCGTTCAGAAGGAGTTTTAGCAAGGTGGGAAGGCTGCCTAGGGGAGGTGCAATAGCTACCTGAGCTGGAAGGGCTGGGGGTGAGGCTGTAGGACTGAGCAGAGAAAGGAAGAATCTTGGGGACCCGGAAGAGAACGAGTCAAGTACAGAAAAGGCCCCAGGGGAGTTTGGGCCATGGGGAGAGAGCAGGTGAGCCAGAGCGGAGTAAGCAAGGTGGGAGAGGCAGGCTGGGCTCTTCCCATTCTGGGACACTAACCACAGGGTTATGCAGAGGAAGCTAGATGTCTTGCTCTCTCAATTGAGATCATTGAAGGGTGTTTCAGGGACCGCTAGGCATGGGACTGTGATGTCAAAGGGGATGCTGTTTTTGAATGGCCCAGGAGGATGGAGCCTGGACTCTGTTCCTCCTCCAAAGGACTTGCCCCAATACCAGCAGATCGGGCTACCCCTTCTATCTTGGGCAATTCCTAAGGAGAAGAGGAGGAATGGGTAGAAAATCCTGAGCTGCACATTGACTGTGGGATGTAGAGTTCATCTGGGTCTAGTTTCCATTTCTTTCTTTTTTTTTTTTTTAAATGAAAAGTGGTCTGAGCTGATCTCTAAATCTGATGATTCTGTGAGCCCCTGCCCACAAGCTCTTCCTCCCCTGGACCCCGGTGATACTACCAGTACCTTTCCTGTGTCCATATCTCTCCACCCTAATAGTAAACGACCGGAAGACAGGGCTCCCCACTGCTGCAGTGAAGAGGCAATCAGAAGACCTGAGCTCAGAGCTCACTTACACACAGTGTAAGCCGTCTCTTTCCGTTCTCTGCACCTGACCAATAAACTGAATACAATATGCTTGTCATTTACAAAATGATGTATCGTCTGCCCTGTCAACGTTAGATGGTTATGACAAACACACGAGGGGTGCACGCAATGCTTTGCAACCTGACCCGTTCTATAAACGTGGGTCATTATAACCATTGTTCATTAATTCTTTAGTCTATACAGTGCCCAACCTTTGGGGAGCAACTCTCTCCCCCCAAGGGCAGACCAGCTCCTTCTCTGGAAATGGCAGCCTTAGGGACAGGGTCCTGCTTGCTGGTGGAGAATTTTCCTGAACCCACCCAGCCAGAACAGGAAGGGGCCTTAGGGATCATCTAGTCTTGAGGAGGGAGCATAGCACCCACTTCGTCTTGGAGCAGTCTTGGTCCTTGCAGCTGCCATGACACACACGTTTTTAATGAGATCACAATGATGCTGCTGAGGCAAAAGGGTTTCGAGCCGTGTAAAACACGGTCCTTCTAGTTTGAGAACAGAAACAGAAAAAGCACAGAATGTGCAAACATCCCTGATATTTCCTCACTTATTTCTTCATCCATTCCCCTTTGGAAGAGTGGGAGACTGTGCCAGGCAAAATTGGAGCAGAGCTCAGGGCAAGAGCCTTCTGTTTGCCCTTGTTTTCAAGAAGTGAAATCTTTTGGTTTATGGGCTCTGTGCCTGTTTGGTTGGCAAGGTCAGTCTCCTCATTTTACAGAAGGGGTAGCAGAGACCCCAATTTACACAGGGAGCCACTAGCAGGGCCAGAAAAAAGATCTGAGTTCCTAACTGTCCATTGTTTGCTGGGCTAGCAGTCATTCTCTTCCCCAGGTGCCAGAAATGTTCATTCTTATTTTTGACCAGGCCTTAACTTTGTTTTTTCTTAAGACAACTGTGGCTACAGTATGTATGGTGCTTGGAGTCAGGAATTACTGAATTTGAATCCTGCCACTCTGGGGAAGTCACTTCTCTCAGCCTCAATTTCCTGATCTGTAAAATGGGAATCATACCATGATAGTACTTACCTCACAAGTTTATATCAAGGATCAAATAAATATATGCATATAGGTCTATATAAATATATCTAGGAGTGTGTGTAGTTGTATATTCACAAACCTTAATATACAAACACTTTCTGTTGTTATGCTAAAGTACTTTCCTCACAACAACCCGGAATGAATTCTTTATTTCCACTTAACAAAGGAGCTTAGGCTCAGAGCATTAAGGAAGGTCCCCAAGGTCACACAGGAAAGGGACAGGCAGGCAATAAAGTCAGTACCCAGAAAGGTCTGGACAGTCTAGAACATTGGGGTTAGTCTAATGATGATATTTAACAGTTAAAAACGCAGTCTTCACTTGGGTTTACAAGGGCGGCTGCCAGCTCTGCGGTGGGATATGGGAGCCCGAAGAGCCCTATGTCCCTCCTAGGAAGGGCTGATAGTCCTGGGGGTCGCGGGTCTGGAGTGGGCGTCCTGTCCCCGCTGCCAGCTTAAGAAGACCCTTGGGAGAAGGGAGCATTCAGAGGTGGGCCAGCAGCCGGCAAAGGGCCCTGAGCTCCTTTCCCAGAGGAACGAGGGAAAGGAACCGGAGAGCTTTGGTAGTGGTCCTTAAATAGGTGCAGGGCTGTCCTGAGGGAGGGATCCAGATTCCAGAGGCAAACTGAGGCCGCAAGTCAGGAAAGTGTCCCGGCCTGAGGGGCGGGGAGGCCGGGGCGCCTGGTGGATGCCACAGTGCTGGCATGCTCCCGGGCCCAGGGGGGTGGCCGGAGGGCAGGGCCTGGCAGACGGGGTCAGAACTAACCCGTGGAGCTGGGGGGCGCGGGTGCCCTGGGGGTGGCATGAGGAGGGGGTGCTCTCTTCCCTCCAGCCAGCCGCCCCCCGGAGGCTTCTCTTGCCCGTGAACTGGGGAGCCGGGCCTGGGCCACGGATGCTCCGACGGCTCCTGTCCCTCTCCTTGCCCCCTTCTCTGTGCCCTCTGGGCAGCGGGCCCGGCCGGAGGGCTTGCGGCTCAGCGGGCAGCTCCCCGGCTCGGCTCCCCACCCCGGCACTTTCTGCCCTCCCCAGCAGCTGGGCCCCGGCTGCTGCCCTGCTCCCGCCCGGCCCGCGCCGCCTCGGAGCCCCCCCACCCCGGGCTCTTCAGCCAGGCCGGCTTCTCCGCTCCAGAACCCGAGGGGTCGGAGCGGCCCCGCCCCCCACGCGCTGCCCGGGGTGCCCGGCCCGGGGTCCCCAGCCGCGGGGCGCCCCGACTCCTCCCGGCCCGGGGTCCCCAGCCGCGGGGCGCCCCGACTCCTCCGGGCCCGGCCCGGCCCGGCCCGGGGTCCCCAGCCGAGGGGCGCCCCGACTCCTTCAGGCCCAGCCCGGGGCGCCCCGACTCCTCCCGGCCCGGCCCGGGGTCCCCAGCCGCGGGGCACCCCGACTCCTCCGGGCCCGGCCCGGGGTCCCCAGCCGAGGGGCGCCCCGACTCCTCCGGGCCCGGCCCGGGGTCCCCAGCCCGGGGCGCCCCGACTCCTCCCGGCCCGGGGTCCCCAGCCGAGGGGCGCCCCGACTCCTCCGGGCCCGGCCCGGCCCCAGCCGCGGGGCTCCCGGGGGCGCCTCCGCCGCCGCCTCCCGCAGCCCCCCGAGCCGGGCCTGGCCCCGCCGGGCCCAGGGAAGCGGCACCAGGACCTTCGGCCCAACTGGCTGCTTCTGCCTCGATTGCCTCCCCCTCCCCAACCCCTCCCAGCTCGCCCCCTCCCCTCCCTGCTTTTCCCTTTAAAAATCTTTTTTTTTAGTTTTCGCGCGGCGGCGGGGTGAAGTGGCTGCCCGAGGCCGCACAGCCAGGTCAGGGTTAAGTGTCTGAGGCGGATTTGAACTCGGGTCCTGCCGACTGCCGCCCGCGGCCTCAGTCTCTTCCCTGTGCGATGGGGGAGGGCCCCGCGGCGGGGGGCGGGGGCCGGGGACCGCTCTCAGGAGGGGCGGGGGCGTGGTTGCCACGGCGACAGGGTTGCGTCACTCTCGGGGGAGGAGGCGGAGGCGCAGGCGCGCGCCGAGCCTGTGAGGCCCGGAACCTGCGGCTGCTCCCCCGGGCGGGGGCGGGGAGGGGGCGGGGCTCCCCGGAGGGGGCGGGGCCTCCCGCGACCAGCCAATCCCGGCCGCTGCCTGCGAGGAAAACACGGCGAGGCTGAAGGGGTGAGAAGGGGGAGGCGGCCCCGCCCCGCCCCACTCCTGGTGACGTCACCTGCTCTCTAGCGGCCCCTGGCGGCCTTTCGACGAGCCGGCCGGGCGGAGCTTGGGGGCTCCCGCCACTAAGCCCTCCTCCTGGGCTCCCCCCCCCACCCCCGGGCTGGGCAAGATGGGGAACCACCACTACTAATTTTTTCTTCTTTTTTGTTTTTTTTTACTAGGCTTTACATGGTGAAGTGACTCACCCAAGGTCACACAGCTGGGTAATTATGAAGTGTCTGAGGGCAGATTTGAACTCAGGTCCTCCTGTCGCCATTGTGCCACCCAGCTGCCTCACCTCCACTACTTATTAAGGAAAATGTCCAGCTTTGAGGGACTCTGGAGATGGCATATTAGCTGTTCTCAAACTTCTGGTTCCTTCTAAAGTCCCTTACATTATACAAGGTTTTTCCCCCACTTCCCTTTTAGCAAGAACCACACAGTTCACTGAAAAAAAATCACCAGTTCCATCTTATCCCCATTTCTGCCCTTCAGATAACTTCATTCTTCCCTAGCCCCCTTTGTTCCTTTGATTCAGGCTTAGGACATGAGGTGTCCTTTGCCCTTGCGCCCCTGATCCCAGGACCTTGCCGTTTAGATCATGCGCCCTTCTGTATCATTTTCCAGCTTCCTTATCCATTGGTTCCTTCTCATCTGCCTCAAAATATGCCTGATCTACCTTATCCTTAAAAAAAAATAAGCCCATCCCTCAAGCTCTGCTATGATAAATAGAAGGGGTTATTGAAGGGATGTTGGGGAGGCCTACTCAACAAAGATATAATAATGGATTGGATATGGACATCAAGTGAAAGCAAAGAAGGGAGAATGAACCCCCAGATTTCAACCTTGAGTGACTAAGAGAAATTGTGGGCTCAACAAAAGTAGGTCCCTGAGAAGGGGTCCTCCGTTTCTTAGACAAATTCTAGAAAAGTAACTTTTTCTATCTCCTGTTCAATTCTTGACCCTTTGAATCTGGTTTTTATCTCTTATCACCTAATAGAGACTGCTGTTGCCAAGGTCACCAATTATCTCTTTAATGTTAAATCCATTCATCTTTTCTCGGTCCACATCCCTCTTGGTCTCTCAGATTGAATATTTGACAATGGACAGGTCTCTCCTTCTGAGGTATTCGTGACATTGCTCTGAGGTCTTGGTTCTTTGCCGCTGTCTCTGACTGATCCTTGATCCTTGGGTTGAATCATTATCGATGCCCTGCCCTTCCATGTATGATGGGTTATAGCTCTGTTTTGGGGCCTTTTCTCTTTCTGTCTCTTGGTAATCTCATTAAATTCCCATCAATTCAACTATCATCTCTATGAAGATGACTCCCAATTACCCTAGACCATTCTCTCTTCTCTCATCTGGACTATTCAAGTTAGCTGGCCTCAAAGAATCCAGTTTCTCCCTACTCCTTTCCCATCCTCCATAACAGCCAAACAGTATTATGTAAACATAGCTCTGATCTTATCACTTCCCTATTTAATAAACTGAGTTGTTTCCTACTGTCTCTAGTGTAAAAAAATAAAGTCCTGGGACTTTTTAAAGCTTCTCAACTCTTGGCTGCAGCCTAAGTCCATTTTTACTGCACACTCAGACAGTCTATGGGCCAACAAGACTCAACTACTCTCTTATTACAACATTACATTTCCTCCCTCTGTGACTTTGCCTAGGCTGTAACACCCCCCCCCCCCCATACTCAGCACACATTCCCTCTTCATCTCCACCTCTTGGAACTCCCTTTCAAGGCTCAGCTCAAGTGGTACCTCCTTCAAGAGGTTCTTTCTGATTTCTTATTCTCCCAGTGAATGCTCCCTAGCCACATCACTCACTTTATATTAATTTTTTTTATGTATCTTTGCTCATCTGCAAACATGTTTCTCTCTATAAAATATGATCTCCTTGGAGTCAGGAGAACTCCTGACATGACCTGAGTTCAAATCTGACTTCAGAGACTTGAAACCGGGAAAGAAAAATTTCTCATAACTGTATTGTGATGAAAGAGTAATTTCTATTAGAGAATACTGGACTGCAAATGGGTCACCTTGCCCCCAGTTAAAAAATTAAAACTCCAAAAGTCTCCCTTTAATCATAAATCTAGGAGAATAATGCTCAAGATGTAGGGACACAGGGCGGCTAGGTGATGTAGTGGATAAAGCACTGGCCCTGGAGTCAGGAGTACCTGGGTTCAAATCCAGTCTCAGACACTTAATAATTACCTAGCCCTGTGGCCTTGGGCAAGTCACTTAACCCCATTTGCCTTGCAAAAACCTAAAAAAAAAAAAAAAAGATGTAAGGAGACCATCCTCTCAGAAAAAAGGCAATCAAAGTTTCAGATAATTGTTCAGAGATGATAATCTTGTAGATTAGTTTTGGGTAGAGATATTAGGTACCTGAGGTTAAGCCACCAAGGAAATTAATAATTTTCTCTATTTTTTGATTCTGTATTAAAAGTTTGATTTCTTTCCCAGTTCAACTTCCATCTTGGAATTGGTCTCCACCTATAGATTTTTGGTAAATCCCAGAAAATAAAACATCATGTCTAATCTATGTTTTTACATAAAGTTATTTTAACTCTATTTTTTTGTTTTGGTTTTTTTTTGGGGGGGGGCAAGGCAGTGGGGTTATGTAACTTGCCTAAGGTCAGACAGCAGGTAATTATCTGAGGTCACATTTGAACTCAGGTCCTCTGACTCCAGGGCAGGTACTCTATCCACTTTGATGGCCCTAACCCTATATTTTTAAGGTTCTCACAATTTTAGGGTTCACAACACTTAATAGTTATGTGACCTTAGGCAAGTCACTTAAACCAGACTGCGGCTCATCCAGGCCATCTCCATTCTTCCTGATCCATATCTGGCCACTGGACTCAGATGACACTGGAGGAGAAGTGAGGTTGGTGACTTAGCATGGTATCCCCACCCCATTCAAATCCAATTCATGTGCTTGTCATGGCATCACCTCCCAGATATCCTGGACTTCTACAAGGATGAAGAACAGGGGCGGCTAGGTGGCGCAGTGGATAGAGCACGGGCCCTGGAGTCAGGAGGACCTGAGTTCAAATGCAGCCTCAGACACTTAATAATTACCTAGCTGTGTGGCCTTGGGCAAGTCACTTAACCCCATTGCCTTGCAAAAACCTAAAAACAAAAACAAAACAAAACAAAAAAGAATGAAGGACAATCATCATCAAGCTTTTTGAGGACAGGTGCTGTCTCACCTTTGTACAGCATTTGTTGGCAGAAGGTACTTGCAAAATGTTTGTTAATTGAGAACATGTATGGACACATATAGATCTGTGGTGATGATGGTGGCAGCATCCTTGGGAGTAGAGAGAAAGGGATCAACCAAAGGATCAGTAGCGAGTCCATTAAACTTGGTGCCTGATTATGGAAAGCAAAGTTAGTGTCAGAGACAAGGTTTTCTAGTGTGGTTCAACCCCTCCCTGCACAAGGATTCCTTTTACTATGGTCTTTGTGGGTAGACCCCCACCTTCCCTCTATCTAGACCTTGACCTGTGCAGCCCAGCACTACTTTTAGATGGTTTTGATTTGAGAAGCTTTCCCTCCTCTCACATCTCCATGGACCACCCTGTAGCTTCTGCCCATTGCTCCTATTTTTGCCTACCAGTCTGGGGTCAAACACATGGAGATGATGTGAGAACTGCAGAGCTAGATTACTACCATTTTAGACATGGGAAATAAGCTCAGATTGGGGAAGAGCTCCCCAAACCCCACAGCTTAGGGTAGTAAGCTGCTGAACCAGGCCAGGCCTCTCCTGGAGTTCTTTCCACGCAACTGCTCTGTTTTCCAACTTTTACTGGTCTGCTGTGTATATATAGCACATTATGTTAGGGGTTATGCAGGACTGAAAGACCCCAGTCCAGTGGGAGTTCACAACGCACTCTGGGAAACTGGAGAAAAGCCTGCTAAGTTTTACAAAGCATTTTCCTCACAAGAGGTCAGAGAAGTCCAGAGAGCTTTATTGACCCATTTAACAGATGAAGTAACTGAAGTGGTGGAGAGATACCCAAGGGTCACACAGAGTGTCAGAACTCCTGAAGTCTTTCCTGGGTCCAAGCCCAGATTTCTTTTCACTGCATCATTCTGTTTTAATCTTATATCTTATATTAACATACGGCCTAAAGGTTGACAAAGTGTTTTAGTGCCATGATCTCTTTTTAGCTTGACAATGTCTGGTAGGATAGGTGGGATAGGTATTACTGTTCCTATTTTACAGATGAGAAAACTAAGGCTCAGAGAAAGGGAAGAAACTTTCATGAGTCACATGGCAAGCACTCCATTGACTTGTTCTAAACTGAATTCAGCAAATATTGAAATGGCTACTTGTGTATAAGACCCCCTCCTAGGTGGTGGGGAGAAAAAGGCAGGTGCCCAAGGGGCATGCAAAAGTGTGTAAGAGAGGTAACCAGTCACTTTAATACTGACTGCACTCAGAGGCAGAGGACAGGGTTAGCTTTGTAAAGGACCAGCTAGTTTAGCTTGAGAAAATCATTTGACAGGTTAACCCCTTTTCTGGATCTCAATCCCCTTTCATACATAATACTTGGGAATTAAGAATGAGCCTAACTCCTCTCCTTTTCTCTCCAGTCCTTTCCTGTCCTCTCCCTTCCCCTCTTCTCATGACCCTCCTCTGCTCTCCTCCTTCATCCTTCCTCTCTCAAATGAGAGCACGACCTTGGATAAATCAGCTTCCCTCCAGTAAAATAAGCTGGAGAAGGGAATGGAAAGCCTCTCCAGCATCCATGCCAGGAAAATCCCAAATGGGGCCATGGAGAATCAGGCCCGACTTCACCTCACTGGGTTGTTGGGAGGGTCAGCTAAGAAAACGTATATCAATGGAACCTAATGATGGTAAGAATAACTGGGCTTTTCTGGGTCTCTGGGGAAATAGAGTACACTACTTACTCAGCTCACCATGGTGCCAACACTCCCACTTGAAGTTGGCATCTAAGGGGCATCCTCAGGAGCACTGCTTTCGAGCACCTTTTCTATGGTTTGCTAGCAGTATTTTCTGGATGGGGAGCCAGGAGACCTCCAGGTTCCTAGGCCTGAACTTTTTTTTTTTTTCCCAAGGCAATGGGGTTAAGTGGCTTGCCCAAGGCCACACAGCTAGGTAATTAGTAAGTGTCTGAGGCCAGATTTGAACCTGGGTCCTCCTGACTCCAAGGCTGGTGCTCTGTCCACTAAGCCACCTAGCTGCTCCAGGCCTGAACTTCTTAATTATTCTGTCCCCTACTTCTAGGCCAGGGAGGAAGGCAGGGACAAGGGCGCCCTCCTCCTGTCAACAGACCCTGTCCCAATTGCTTCTTCTAATGTCCGGCAAGTAGCTGGTAGAATGAAGTGTCTTAGCTCCTAGCTTTTTTGTTTGTTTGTTTTTGCAAGGCAATGGGGTTAAGTGGCTTGCCCAAGACCACACAGCTAGGTCATTATTAAATGTCTGAGGCTGGATTTGAATTCAGGTCCTCCTGACTCCAGGACTGGTGCTCTATCTACTGTGCCACCTAGCCGCCCAGCTCCTAGCTTTTCTTAAAGAATCTTGGGAATCTGAATGGATTTTTTTTAAGAGGGCAGGGAGGGGAGGTGACCTCTGTCTTCCAGGACAGAGTTCAAGTTTTTGGGAGAAGGGGCAGAAGGAGGACTGCCCAGCTCTGACATACCAAAACATAAACAGCTGCAATGTTGGAGCTCTCCTGTTGCTCAGATCATGCAGCCAATGGTGGCAGAGGGGTAGGGTCTGGCCCTGTGCCCCTGTTTGGGTGCCTAGACAACCACAACAATCTGTGTGACCCAATCTGCTCTCAATCAAACTCTCAGGGTCCCATATCAGTTTACCTTATTCTCCCAGTGTCCACTGAGCACTCTTGAAGTATTTACCAGCACATAGTATACAAGGCCCACGCTAGGTACTGCTGACATGGATAGAGAGAAGTGTAAGACATGGTCCTGCCCTCACAAGGCTTCCAGTCTACTTGGAGACAGAAGACAAAACAAATAAAATTAAAAAAAAAAAATACAAGGCCACACATGTTATATACAAAATGAAAGGTACAAACAAGAAGTGCTAAAATGATATTCACTGCTCCTATTTCTGAAGCGTTTTTACCTTATCAGTTTTCCTTACCACAACCTGATGAGGTTTATCTGTTACTGAATTACTTTTACAAATGAGGAAGCTAAGACTTGAGAAGGGAAGGGGACTTGCTTAGTGTCACAACCAGAACTTGAACCCAAGTTTTCTAGGCCTAAATGTGGGAGAAACTTCCAGAAACTCTGAGGAAAATGATTTCCTTGGCTTCCTGGAAGAGACTTCCCCTGGACTAGAGCTGGGATGATAAAGATTTAAATAAGCAGAAAGGAAAGAATCAGTGGAAAGGGGAAAAGTGGTGCTTGGCAGCAAATCAGAGCAAGCTGTGGTACTGGAACATAGGCTGGTGAAACAGTTGGAACTTTGTCCTAGAAAGCTATTAATTTTCTGCTCCTGCTTGGAACTTTCTGAGGAAGCATCTTAGAGGCCACCTAATGGCACTTACCTGTGCCATCCTTTCTATAGCACCTTCAGGGGCAGCCCATTTCTAAGGGCACACCTCTCATGGTTGGGAGGACGATCCTTCAATCAAACCTAAACTTGTCTCTTTGGAACTTCTACCCACCGCTCCTTGTTCTATGCTCTGGGTTCAAGGAGAACAAGATGCTTCTTCTCTGGAATGACATACTTTGTTTTTTTTTTTTACAAGGCAATGGGGTTAAGTGGCTTGCCCAAGGTCACACAGTTAGGTAATTATTAAGTGTTTGAGGTCACATTTGAACTCAGGTCCTCCTGACTCCAGGGCAGGTACTCTATCCATAATGCCATTTAGCTGCCCCATGGCAGACTTGCAAGGATTTGAAGAGATAGCTTCGATATCCCTCCTAAATCTCCTTTTCTCCAGTCCAGTCAACTCATTTTCAAATGATATGATCTGGGGATCCTTCACCATCCCAGTTCCTTTCCTCTGGATGTTATCCTGCTTATCATTATCCTTCCTAGAAATGTGATATCCAGAGCGAAACAAATCGACAATCATCTCTTGATTCTTGGACACTGTTTTTTTCAACTTTGCTTACTTTACTCTGCTTCAGTTCATGAAGATCATTCCTTAATTCTCTGTATCTGCCATTTCTTACAGCAGATTAATATTCCATTATATTCAATGTTCCATATGATATACTTTGTTTCTTTTTTATAGCCCTAAAAAGTACTGCTAAAAATTATCTTGGTATATATGGGGATTTCTTATTAGGCTTCCTTGGAAGTATGAACCTAATAATGGAAACTTTGGATCAAAAGATAAGCATGCTTTCGTCACTTCATTTGTATTTGAGCCATCTTTTTTTATAATTCAATAATTTATTTTTCCCAATTACAAATAAAAACAATTTCAATATTCTTCAAATTTTGAATTCTAAATTCTTTCCTTTCCTTCTTTACCCTCTCCCTCTCCATAGAGAAGGTAAGTAATTTGATAGAGGTTATATATGTGTAGTCATGCATAACACATTTCCATCTAAGTCATGCTGTGAAAGAAAACACAGACAAGAAAAAAACAAAAAACAAAGAAAGAAAATCAAAAGAATCTTCATTTCTGCATTCAGTCTCTACTAGTTCTTTCTCTGAGTCCCACAGAACTGTCTTGGATCATTGCATTGCTGAGAATAAACTAAGTCATTCACAGATAATCATCATATAATATTATACAATTATTTCAGAAAATGTTTTCCTGGTTCTGCTCATTTCACTTTGCATCAATTCACATGTGAGCCTTTCCATGTATTTCTGAGGTCATCCTGCCCATCATTTCTTAAAGCACAATGGTATTCCATCACAATCAAATGCAAACTTGTTCAGACATTTCCAATTGATGGGCATCCTCTCAATTTCCAATTCTTTGTCACTACTAAAAGAACTGCTACAAATAGTTTTTGTATATATAGGTCCTTCTCCTTTTTGGTTTTATCTCTTTGGGATACAGACCTAGTAATGGTACTCTCTGACCAAAGAGTATGCATGGTTTTATAGCCCTTTGGGCATAGTTCCAACTGCTCTCCAGAAGGGTGGAATCAGGTTACAACTTCACCAACAGTCCATTAGTGTAGTGTTTTCCCACATCCTCCCCAGTATTTGCCATTTTCCTTTTCTGTCAACAATATTAGCAAAGCAGGGATAATAAATGGGTCAGTGGACTTCCCAGTCAGTCAAAGACTCTGAATACAGAGTGAGACAGAATGTAATGCGTTAAAAACAATTTATCAAGACAATTAATTAAAAGAAAAGAATTAACAGGATATAAAATTAGGACATCTGATTTTTAACTGGAAGAAATATTTTCAAGTTGGGAGGCGAATGAGTGAGTTTTTGAGGATTGGAAAGGGGAGCGTAAACAGGTGGAATTTCCTGAAATCAGAAAAAAGAGGCATCCCAATCCTCCCAAGTGTTTGTATTCAATCATAGGAGCATGGATACAGTAACTGATTGACCAGTATGGGATCAATTCTCATATAAGAGATAAATCACTGGAGATGTATAATTGTGAGAAAACTCTTTGCATTAATCTTTGTATCTGATTGAATTTCCGACTGACAGAACCTAGGTCCTTCTTAGAGAAGGGTCTCCAAAACCCTATTTGCTTCAGTTTCCTCATCTGTCACATGAGTTGGAGAATGAAATAACAAGCTACTCTAGCATCTTTGCCAAGAAAACCCCAAATGGGGTAATGGAGAGTCGCACATGAAATGACTGATCAAGCAACAGGTAGAGGTGGTCCAGCTACTCAGCCACATAGGACTGGGTTCAAACAATGTAATAAAATTCTTTTTTTAATAACTCCCATAATTGAAAAAAGTTTTCTCATAAGGCAGAAATGGGACTAGACCCATTACTGAATAGAAAGGGAACTAAGGGGCAGCTAGGTGGTGCAGTGGATAGAGCACCAGTCCTGGAGTCAGGAGGACTGGAGTTTAAATTGGGCCTCAGACACTTACTAATTACCTAGCTGTGTGGCCCTGGGCAAGTCACTTAACTCCATTCTTGCAAAAATTAAAAAAAAAAAAAGGAAGCTGAGCTAGAAGTCCGATTAAGTAATGAGGCAGAGTCCATTTGAGATTCACTCCTTTCCCACAATTTTCACATATGGAGGTGGAGCCCACAAGGGCAACTGAAAAGGACCAAGTTTCAGAAGAACCAGGAAACAGAAGTGTAATCCAGAGAGGAGAGAGGAGCCAGAACGAGCAGGTGGTCAACACTGTCCAATGACTAATAATAGTTAGCATTTATATAGCTCCTTGAGGTTTAAAAAATGCTTTATATATTGACTCACTTAATCCTCGCAACAACTGTGTGCGTCAAGGGCTTTTATTAGCCTCATTTTGTTGTTCAGTCATTTCAGTCCTGTCTGACTCTTTGTGACCCCATGTGGGGTTTTCTTGGCAAAGACACTGGAGTGGCTTACCATTTCCTTTTCCAGTTCATTTTAAAGATGAGGAAATTGAGGCAAACAGAGTGAAGTCAAACTCAGGAAGCTGCGTTTTCCTGATTCCAGGGCAGGCATTCTATCCACTGCACCATCTAGCTTTCCCTATCCTCATTTTACAGATGAAGTAACTAAGCTACGGAAGGGATGAGTGACCTATGGAGAATGTGAGGAAGGATTAAAACTGAGGTCTTCTTGTTTCCCAATCCTGTGCTCTATCACCCATGCCACCTAGCTGCCTTATGAAAAATGAAGCAACTCCTTACTATATACAGTGTTACGTACTGGGGACACAAATAGAAAAGATAGCTCCACAGTCCCTGCTCTCAAGAAGCTCATATTCCACTGGGGGAAGCAACAGATTCTTTGTTTCAGCTCAGATGGAACAGTGCCACAGTTCTTTGGGTAGGACAGCAAGCTTTCTTTACTGTCATTTCCACTGATATAAATCCTATGGTTTCTGACGTTCAACCACTTGATAATACCAAGAACTTGGGGACTCTTTTCTGGGTCTTCTGTAGTTGTGGCTGCAATCCCCCACAGGAGCAGTGCCAGGCTATGTCTCCATAGACTTTACTTCCCAGAATGCTGGCTGCAGGCAGAGGGCCGGGTCTTTCTAGTTCCAAGTCTCTTGGGTTCAGGATCTCCGTCATGGTCTGAGGGAGATAGTAGTCCATGGTGGTCATAGTGGTTTGACTTGCCTAGCATATGCTGTCCCCTGTCTCTTTCTGCTTCGGCTAGGTTGGCTTGTCTGCCCAGTGAGTGACAGTTGATTAGCAGTTGGAAGGGATGCCCAGTTCCTTCTCCACAGAAGTTGCTTCCTGGGAATGATAGCCTGGGAACTGGGCTAAGCTGGGAACAGGACAGGGCATCTGTGAAGGGTACTACCACTGCCAGAGCACTTCTGCATATCAACCGAGAAGAAATGAGGATGAGGAAAAAATCCATCAGCTTTGACATTTGAGAAACCAACAGTGGAGAAGAGCTAGTGATTTTCATTTGTTTTATCTGTAAAATAAGGGGGTTAAACTACATGAACTTAGTGGCATATATGCAAAAGGGGAAAGAGTAACATCTAGGAAGTGAGGTTTAGAGTAGGTAGAATTTGAAAAGGAAGAGGAAGAGGAGGAATAGAACATTCCTGGGGAATCACCAGGATGAGGCAGAAGTGGTGAGATGATCTTGGGATCAAGAGAGATCTGAGTCTTGTCTCTGTCACTCATTGTGTGACAAAGGTAGGCACCATTTTGAACCTTGGTTATATCACCTATGGGAGTATATTCAGGGAGGACCAGATCCCTTTGCAGGGCTGCTCACTGACCTTTCATATCTACTTTTACCCAACTTTTGCCCGTGTCTGAGATGCTGTAGCACATATAGCAGCTATACACCATTTCAGCAGATGGGCTAAACCAGGTTGAGGGTAACCAAAAGGCCTCAAACTATCAGTGAATTAGGGTATATCTACCCCAAGCATGTGAAGATTTCCCCCACAGAATAGATGGATGTGAATATTTTGTTCCATGAAGGAGCAGAAGACAGCCCTGAAGGCAGCAGAAGCACTTAGAGATTGATAAGACATGGAAATGTCAAGGGCATCCACTGCAGCCAACCATCCTGATTTTTATCTTGTCAATGGACTTCAATGACAATTGAAGAAAGTGAGACTGATTATTTTCTTGTAATTCTGCCTTTCCTCTAAATCAAAAGACATGATCCATACCATTTTGCTCATCTTTGACACAGATTATTTGTGCCCAACTTGTGGTAGAGCCTTCTATGCTGATCAGCCACCATCAGATACACTCTATCTTGACTCCAACATCATTCTCTCATTTTGGTTCTCTTCCAGTACAAAGGACAACAATGATGAACAATATCACCTATGAAATGAAGATAATAATATTTCTAACGGTTCCTCTAAAGTCTGTTGTGGGGCTCAGATGGAAATCTTAAAGCACTAGACAGTATTAGTTTTATTATAGGAGGGAATGATCCCCACATGAGCAGAGAATCATGAGGAGGTAGGTCAAGAGCAGATGATTATAAAGATGGAGTCAATGGGTGAAAAAGAGTAGATGAGGAGACATGGTAAGGGAATAACAAGAGGTAAAATTGTAAAGGTAGGATAGGGGCAGTCTATGGAATGCTTTGTATCAAATGATACAACTTTTGTGGATGATGATCTGTGGATATGTATTAAAGTTGCTCAGAAACCTGATCTAAAATACCAAGAAATACAATAGACTTTCATTATGGCAGGAGCTAATTTTCTCCAGGGGTAGACCCCAAACCAGCCAGATCTTTCTCTAGCTGATAGACTGGGGATGCCATTCCCCTACCCTGTCCCCACCTCTTTCAAGCCTCCCTATAAGATATTGGATTTTCTGATGACCCTGAAAGGATCCACCAAAAGATGGGGAATTGAGGGGTTAGGAAGTCAAGGTCTAATGATGATAAGATTCTGGGGAAACACATGTATACCTACTTATATATGAACATATATATTATATATATATACTTATATATGAATAAAAGTGGTTTATCTTTGGTTCCTTGTAATTTGTATTTTTTAAAATTTTATGATTCTTTTAACTCATGTGTTTGAACTTCAGAGTTTTTACTTACTCTAGTCTTTTTATCAGGAAAGCTTAGAAATTCTCTATTTCATTAAAGATTTAATTTTCCCCCTGCAGTTTTGTATTGTTTTGCTAGATATTACTTTTAGTTATAAAGCTATATCAATATTGTACCCCAAGTTCTTTGTTCCTTTAGAGTAGTGGTTGCTAAGTTATGTGTGATCCTAATTGTGGTTCCTTGGTACTTCAATTATTTCTGGCTGCTTATAGTAACTTTTCATTGACTTGCAAGCTCTAGATTTGGGGGATTGGATGAAATTATTTCATATGATTAGGTGTACAAATAGAGATCTATACAAAAAAGGAGAGGTGAGGTCAAACTACTGACATTTATCTCTACCTCTCCTCTGAACTTGGTCAAAGGCAGGGAATGAATCCGGGGAATTTTCATTAAGGGGGTTTCTTTCAAGAGGTTACCAGAGGGTTACTAAAGAGATCTATGTTCACTTTAGACTATGGTTCTAAAAATCTGGACAGTTTTCTTTGAAGATTTCTTGAAACATTGTTTTGGTCATAGTATTCAGTTAGTCTAATGATTTTACATTTTTTCCCTCCTTGATCTGTTTTTGAGCTCCAGGGCCAGTGCTTTAATCCACTTCGCCACCTAGCCGCCCCTTAATTTTAAAAAATCTTTTGATTGTTTTACTATTTCTTGTGACCCATGGAGTCATTGATTTATTTTTTCTTTTTTAATTTTAAACATTTTTAGAAAGATTTTATTTATTTTGAGTTTCACATTTTTTCCCCCATTCTTGCTTCCCTCCCCCCACACCCCACAGAAGGCATTCTGTTAGTCTTTACATTGTTTCCATGGTATACACTGATGTCAGTTCAATATGATGAGAGAGATATCATATCCTCAAGAAAGAAAAATAAAGTATGAGATAGCAAAATTACATAAGAAAATAATGGCTTTTTTTTTCTAATTTGAAGGTAACAGTCTTTGGTCTTTGTTCAAAGTCCACAATTCTTTCTCTGGATACAGATGGTATTCTCCATTGCAGATAGCCAAAAACTGTCCCTGGTTGTTGCACTGATGGAATGAACAAGTCTATCAAGATTGATCATCGCCCCCATGTTGCTGTTAGGGTGTGCAGTGTTTTTCTGGTTCTGCTTATCTCATTCAGCATCATTTCATGCAAATCCCTCCAGACTTCCCTGAATTCCCATCCCTCCTGGTTTCTTTCTTTTTTTAGGTTTTTTGCTAGGCAAATGGGGTTAAGTGGCTTGCCCAAGGCCACACAATTAGGTAATTATTAAGTGTCTGAGACCAGATTTGAACCCAGGTACTCCTGACTCCAAGGCTGGTGCTTTATCCACTAGCCACCTAGCCGCCACCCCCCCCACCCCCCCACCCCCGTTTCTAGTAGAACAATAGTGTTCCATGGCATACATATACCACAGTCTGTTAAGCCATTCCCCAATTGAAGGACATTTACTTGATTTCCAGTTCTTTGCCACCACAAACAAAGCTGCTATGAATATTTTTGTACAAGTGATGTTTTTACCCTTTTTTCATAATCTCTTTAGGGTATAGACCCAGTAGTAGTATTACTGGATCAAAGAGTATGCACATTTTTGTTGCCCTTTGGGTATACCCATTCTTATTCTCTAAACTGGTAAAAAGCAATCTGGTGAAGTGCATTAAAAGCTACTTTGAGAGTCAAGAAGGAGCTCTACTCTTGCCTCTGATCCATCCTGGCAGTGTGACTATGTTCAAGTCACTTAATCTCTTATTACCTCAGGAAAGTGCAACTATATACAGATAAATTTCTCATCTATATCTGTGAAAAGAGTTTCTGTGCCAAGAATTCCCTATACTGATGAAATCACAGAAACAGACCCCAAAACAGACTCCAAAAGCTACACTGATTGTTCTTTGCCAAAGATTTAGTTCTGAAAGATTTTAGCAAATAATTTGATAAAGTCCCCCGTGTTATTCTTATGGAAAAGATGGAAGGATGTGGGCCAGATGATTGTACCATATATTGGTACCATATATGCATTTGAAACTGGTTGAATGGTTGGAATCCATCACCAATCAATCAATCAACATTTAGAAAGCACCTGCTATATGTATCTCCAGCACTGTTCTAGATATAAGGTGGCCAGGGAGGGAGGGCACTAGTCATTGAGAAAATCAGGAACTGCTTTGTGTAGAAGGTGTAGCTAAGGCTGAGTCTTTTTTGTGGGTTTATTTTTTGCAAGGCAAAGGGGTTAAATGACTTGCCCAAGATCACACAGCCAGGTAATTATAAAGTGTTTGAGGTCATATTAGAACTCAGGTCGTCTTAAGGCTGTTTTGAAGTAATGAGGGATTGGTTCAGTGAGACAGTAAGTTGTGAAAAGGGAGAGCATTGTAGGCTGTGTGTGTGTGTGTGTGTGTGTGTGTGTGTGTGTATGTTGGGGTGGGATCCAGTTTAAAAATCAATAGTAGTCATTTAATTTCTTCATACCTGAGTATCTCTTTTTGGTTCTGGCCTGGGCTGTTTAACACTTAAAAAAAGAACTCAAGCAAAAACAATGGCAGTACCTTTTATCCAATATACAGATGCCACAAGGCTGGGATATGCAGCTAACACAAAGCCAGGGATCCAGAAATAACCTGGTGAGCCAGAACGAGCATTCTGCAAAACCAGATAAAGATAACATTCCATAGCAATAGATGTAAAGTTTATCCTTGGACTCAAAGATAGACTTTACAAGGACTAGATGGAGAATGTGGAGAGAAAATAGTTTGTCTGGAGCAATTGTGGGGGCCTGGAAAAAGGGCTGAAATAGGAACAAGGGGTGGAGTTTCAAAGAGGTAAATTCAGTTTTAGTACTAGCATAAACTTCTTACAACTTATATCCAAAGTGGAGTGGGCTGCCTGAAAAGTAGTGTTTGCTTTTTATCCAAGATCTACAGGTAAAGAAAGACCAGGGCACTGTTTTGGTTCATGGATTGGATGAGCTGGCCTCTGGGGGACACTTCTGACTTTGTAGTTCTAGGCTTTTGGTGTCATGGACAGAGCACTATATTTAGAGTTAGAAGATCCAGGCTCTGTTGCCCTTTGTGACCTTGGATCTGCTTCACAGTTCTCAGCTTCTTTATCTGTACAATCTGTAGAATGAGATGACTTCTAAAAACCATGCCTATCCTCTTCCCTCCTTCCACCCCAGAGCCTCTCAACCTGGAATGTGGGGTACAGAGATAGAAAGTCATTTCCCTAAAAGTCAGCCAGTGGGGAAAGGACTTGAGCCCAGGTCTCATCACTACCACCAAATCTAGGGTTCTTTCCACTGCATTCATTGCGGGAAAATTAGAGAGAGTTGGCCAAATATTAGTAGTTGATAAGTAGAATCCAAGAATGCTGAGTTCAGGGTCTATGCTTGTTCCATTCCTGGAATCATTCTGATTGTGTTTTCTTCCTAGAACAAATTTCAGACAAGGGCTCGTTACTAAAGATCAGGAGAATGACCTTCTCCTCACACACACCTGGACCAGCATTAGGTCAGTTACCCTAGTTAGGGCCCTTTCCCAGAAGCTGAACCTGAGCTGAGCTAGCACAGGGCTAGAATTCCCCAGCCAGTAGATGCAGCTGTTCTGCTGACCCATACATGGGAAAGGGGACATGTGTGTGGGGAATCCATCTGGGACTGAAGCAGGGCCACAGAGAGGGGTCAGGAACCTTCCGTTTGAAGAATTCTGGACATGTGGATTTAGTCTTCATCAGAGGTCAAGTCAACAAGGGTTAGTTATGGCTCCACAGTCTATGCAGATCTTTGCTCCCCTGAGGATCAATCACAGGATTTAGAGTAGGAAGGACCTTAAAGATCATCACCCTCTTCTACTATAAATGTGGAAATTGAGGCCTGAGAAAGTCAAGGTCCCAGAGGTATTAAGTGGCAGTATGAGAATTTGAATTCAGTCCTCTGAGTCCAAATTCAGCACTCTTTCTATCCCACCATCTTGCCTTTATATAACATTCTACATTTTATAAATCTGAGTTTAATTAAAAACAAACCCTGGGTTCAAAACTTTGGTTGGTTGGGTGGGTGGTTCTTGTCTTTCATTACTGAAGAAGACCAAAACAACATCACTATGTTGGCGCCAAATTACAGTGTGTCCAACTGGGGTTGATCAGGCCAATATGAGCTCAGACAGCTCAGCCACAATTAGTCCAGGTGAACTCCTGAGGTTCAAAACTCAACTCTGAGGGAGCAGCTAGGCAGAACAGCAGATAGAGCACCAGTCCTGGAGTCAGCAGGAGCTGAGTTTAAATCCACACACTAGCTGTGCCCCTGTGCCTCCAAAACACCAAAAAAAAAAAGAAAAAACAATCCCATCCCAAATTTCACTTCTGCTGCTCACTGCTCCTTTGAGTAGGTCTCTGAGTTTCAGTTTTGTCATTTGGAAAGTGAAGCCCAAGATCCTCATGAAAATCTTGTAAGGTAGACAGGGCAAAGATTACTCTTCATTTTACACAGAACAAAGCTGAGATTTAGTCAGGGGAAGGAGTTTGCTGAAGGTTGCCCACCCAGCCAGTATGTTGAATAATCCCAATGACATCACAGGTCCTGTTCCTACTCTAAGTATGTAAAATAGGTATGAAGACCTGCCATTTCATTTGGCATAGAAAATTCCCTGGTTGATATTAAGCACCTTTCTGTACCTTAAAGAGTTACCTAGAACAGTGGTCTCCAAAGTTGGGGCAATGGTCTAATGCCAAGGACCAGGGTTTCAACCACTCAGATAGTGGGAAATTTGGTCACATCCCATCTTTCCTCTCCACCATCATTCATCCACTACTCCCTTCCACAGTCCCCTCCTCAGACCCACCCCCACAATGCTACTCTTCCCATAAAGGCCCACTTCACCCTTCTCCCCCAGTTCCCTCTTGCCACAACTCTACTCTTAGGGGAAGGGACTGGTGAAGAATTATTTTTTTGTGGGAGTGAGTAGCTCAGGATAAGCAGGCAAGGTTGGGTTGTGATCAGAGTAGCTTTTCTGCCAAACCACCCCTCTTCTGTGTTCCCTATTTCTGTGGAGGGCAAAACTTCTGAAATATTTCCTCCAAACTTTCTAGATCAAGCATTGTTATTAATATAAAATATGTTTATACTCTCCCATGTATGTATCTTTACTTATAAATGGCATAAATATACTATTATACTATAGTGGCTAAATGCTGTCAAAGGGTAAAGAAAGGTGAAGAAGGATAAATATTGGAAAAGACCTCTAGGCCAATGGTAACTGGAAAGACAGTCACCTCAGTTGAATAGAATCCTGATAAGGAGGTTGGAAAAAAGCTATACTGGATGTCAGAAACCCCAGACTCAAGGGTCAAAGAATATATCCAAAGTCCTAGATGAAGGGAAATCTGGTTTAGATTCATTCAACATCTATCAAGATAGATAGATAGAGCTGAGGGGCAGCTAGGTGGTGCAGTGGTTAAAGCACCAGCCCCGGAGTCAGGAGTACCTGAGTTCAAATCCGGCCTCAGACACTTAATGATTACCTAGCTGTGTGGCCTTGGGCAAGCCACTTAACCCCATTTGCCCTGCAAAAACCTAAAAAGAAAAAAGAAAAAAAAGAGCTACAGGGTCATGAAACAAAGACTTAAGAGACCACTCCTGGGGTCTAGTGTCTTTCAGCAAAGAGAAGAGACTGTATAGACAAAGCAAGATAAACAGAAGCAAAGGATGAGGGACTTTAACTTTAGGATCCCACTAACTCCTTTCTTTCCTTAACAGGAGGCACTTCTTGCCATCCCTTCTCTGGGATATCATAATATGCAGTTAGTGCAGTGGTTAGATAGAGTCAGCTCTAGGTTGGAATCCTAATACATTTGCTTCTGTGTAATCAAGGCCAGGTAACTTAATATTGACTGGTTTCTAAGTTTTCTCATCTGTAAAATGGAGATAGTAACAGTAGCTCCTTCACAGGGCTGCTGTGAGGATTAAATAAGAAAATACGTGCAGAGCATTTTAATAAACCTTAAAACCCTATAAAATATGATCATCTCCTTTTTAATTCTATCATCAAAGGATCATGGGATTTAGACAGGAAGAGAACTGAGATATTGTTTTTTCCCAAATGGTTCATTTTACAACAAAAGAACCGAAGCACTGAGAAGAGCAGGGCAGGGTTCAGATGAACAGAATCATGGAAGAAATGATGATCTCCACAGGAGCCTTCACAGTGAAGGCCAGAAAGAAGGAGTCAGTTTTGTAATTTTATTTCCTTGGCTCCGATTTCCACACCTGCCCACTGAGGCGCCCTCCGTCTTTTTTCAGGGGCTCAGAGAGGCCCAGCCCTTCACTCCTCTCTACAGTCTCCATGAGGCCACAAGGTCAACCAGGTCAATCCTAGTTGCTACTCCGATTGACCCAACAGTCCTAATGTGACTGAGCACTTAGGCCCTGTGGACTACGCCCTGCTTGTCATCAATCCAGTGGAAATTTGATGAGAAATGCATGATGTAAGGGCCTTATTTCTCCCCACTTGAGAGCTCCCTTGCCCAGCAATCCTTGGGCTGCTTCCCGCTACCTGAATGGAAGGGCCTTTCACTGGCTGTTGTGCCACTGTACAAGGTATGCTAAGTGAGGAGCTCTCCCTTCCTTCCCTAAGGCTGGCAAGTTTAGCGCTCAGGGACTCTGGGTGGGAGGAATGATCCACCCTACACCCCAGATGTCACAAAGCTCTGAAAGTAAGGTCATATTTTTTGCCTCTTTTTTCCTGCTGACCTTACCTTACTACCAAGTCTCAGCTGCCATCTTACTGCCTTAGCCTGCAACTTCCCTCAACACCTGGGTCTCACTCCCCAAACTCATCTATCCACTCCATCCCTGCCACATGATGGCTGGGGTGTGTTAGCCGACCTTCACACTCTGCTACCAAGAGTCTCCTCAGTCCATGGAGTGGAGACCAGAGAGAAGCCAGTCCTGAGGGCCAGCATGATCCAGTCAGCAGCAAAGCTACTGCGTCCACCAAGCACAGAGGTCCATGTCCTTTAGCTCTGCCACCCCCAGAAGTGAACAGAAGGGAGAATGCTTTGTAGTAGCTGGTCTCCCAAAGGGTCTAATGTGGAGAGGAGAGTGTCCCTAGCTGGGGCCAGGAGCATTAGCCCATCCAGAGACCCAACCTGCCAGGTCATAGAAGCTCAGTCTTAACTTACCTTACATACCACTGCTCAATTATTTATCAAGTATTTATTCAGTGCCTTCTATGCAGGAGGCCAGGCCCATCAAACCTTTTAGATCTTCTGGGTCTCCAGGCCCAACAAAAACCCCTCAAGGCAAGAATTCAGAACCCATTCATGAATTCAATGCAACCTAAACTAACAGAGCACAACCATCAAAGCAACTTGGCCAGGGTCCCCAAGGGTGGATGGCTGGATATACCTATTCTAGGTTATCAACATATAAAGACAAGGAACATCCCCTGCCCTTAAGGAGCTTACATTCTATTGAGGAGAAAGAATAGCTATACAGAATCAAATATGTGACCCAAAGCTGAGTTTTAAAGGTCACTCCAGATTCTAGGCGGAAGGGAACAAGCCTTTCTAGAGTACCTGTTCTGGGTCAGTTCTGGTCTAAGTGTCTTTTATAAATATTCTCTCATTTGATCTCACAATACTACAAGGCAAACACAACTATTAACCCCATTTTATAGTAGAGAAACATGAAGTAAAATCAGGTTAGGTGACTTGCTCAAGGTCACACAGCTAGTAAATGTCTGAGGCCACATTTGAACCCAGTCTTCCTGACCTCAAGCTCCAACCATGCATTAGGTCAATCTAAGCCATGTGGGCTTCTTCATCCTTTTTGCTTGGACCATTCCCACTCCCTGGGAATGCCCTCTTCTCCATGTTCTTTCCTTGGACTCTCCTAAGCTCAATTGGAGCCCTACCCAGGCCTTCCATGCCAGGTAGACTCATCTTTCTGAGTTCAAATCAGCCCTGTTTGGCTCCATTTCCTCATCTATAAAATGAACTGGAGAAGGAATCTTTGTCATATGGGTCAGGAAGAGTGACACCTGACTGCAAAACAACTCAACAGATGCCTGTAGGAAGGTGCTTCATGCAAGGCATAGAGAGGAAAAGGCGAGGTTCGGCAAAAGGATCATGTATCCGGAGCAGGAGACCTCAAAGGCCGTCTAGTTCAGAGTCCCTCATTTGACAAAATGACAACACTGGAGCCTAGAATTGAAAGCTGTTATAAATGAATGAAAGAGTGAGAGGAAATTGTAGATTTTATACATGAATCCTGCAGGGTACAGGTACCTCACCTAGCATGAGGTACGAGGCAACATTCAAACATCAGGTAATTTAGTCTCCAGAAACTCTTTCCCTTTCCTCATGGATTTTCATAGGCTCTCAGAGTTTGAGTTACAATCTAAGAGGTCCATCCATTCCATGATATATCCCTAATATGATCCCCCCCACACATCATATGACACATGATATGCTGATGAACCCCAATCATCATGGGGATGTGTGGGATAAAATTCAATTACCTAATTGTACAAACTCAGTTGCATTAGGTCAAGATTTCTAGGCCACTTTTTTTTTTTAGGTTTTTGTAAGACAATGGGGTTAAGTGGCTTGCCCAAGGCCACACAGCTAGGTAATTATTAAGTGTCTGAGGCCGCATTTGAACTCAGATACTCCTGACTCCAGGGCCGGTGCTCTATCCACTGTGCCACCTAGCCACCCCCACTCTTTTTTTTAAAGAAAGATTTTATTTATTTTGAGTTTTACAATTTTTCCCCCATTCTTGCTTCCCTTCCCCCACCCCCCACATAGGCAGTCTGTTAGTCTTTACACTGTTTCCATGGTATACACCGATCTTAGTTGAATGTGATGAGAGAAAAATCATATCCTTAAGGAAGAAAAATAAAGTATAAGAGATAGAAAAATTGGGTCCTGGCAACTTGTGGGATTTTTTTCCTAAATTGAAGGTAATAGTCTTTGGTCTTTGCTCAAAGTCCACAATTCTTTCTCTGGATACAGACGGTATTCTCCATTGCAGACAGCCCCAAATTGTCCCTGATTGTTACACTGATGGAATGAGCGAGTCCATCAAAGTTGATCATCACCCCCATGTTGCTGTTAGGGTGTACAGTGTTTTTCTGCTTCTGCTCATCTTACTCAGCATCAGTTCATGCCAATCCCTCCAGGCTTCCCTGAATTCCCATCCCTCCTGGTTTCTAATAGAACAATAGTGTTCCATGACATACATATACCACAGTCTGTTAAACCATTCCCCAATTGAAGGACATTCACTTAATTTCCAATTCTTTGCCACCACAAACAGGGCTGCAATGAATATTTTTTATTTTTTATTTTTATTAAATATATTAAAAATATATTTATATATTTTTATCTAGGTCACTCTTGACCAGATTCTTCTAATCTTGGGTTTGCCATCTCTGGAATGGGATTAGGAAAACTCCCCATTTTATGATTGGCTGGGACATTTTGTAAATTCCCTAGGGGCCCCCCTCCACACCCTGTGAAGACCAACACCCTACATTCCTCACAATACCTTAAGTGTCAAAAGCAAGATCTGAGCCTGTCCTGGGCCTCGGGGTCACTTCTCCTTTCTCTTGGTCAAAGATTCACTGACCTGGGGGTTCACAAATATTACTTATAAACCCAAAACCTAGAAGATAACTGGTAGGTTCTTGGAGTCCTGACAAGTGACAACCAATCTGAGAAACATTTGGAGGACTTGAGTCTGGGGAGAAGGGGACAGGTAGAATACTCCTGAAGGTAGTTCTGTTCTCAATAATCAATCCTGGTTAAAAGGTCCAAAGTGACCTTTCGCCAAATGCTTAATAAAGATCTGAAACTCTTCTAGGCTCCTGGCCTCACAAATTCTAAATTTAAACATAGAAGCAGCTGAGATTAATCTTGTCTAAATTGTGCATTCAGACAAACAAAAATATTTAACTTCAGACGTTAAGGGAACTTTTCAGGAGGAGTTTCTGACCCATAAGATTTTGGGGGGAGGGAAAATTAAACATCTTTAGAATTTTGCATTCCATATGCCAACAAGAAGTCTTTACTCAAAGGCCCATGGCACCCTCTAGGGGCCATAAGTTGCCAGGACCCAAGTTTCAGTAGGACATTGTGCCCAGGGCAAGGAAAATGGAAGGAGGAAACAGATTTATCTTTGAAGAAACATTAACTACCAAATAAACAAAGCGGTCATGATGGGGGATCAAGGCAGTTTTCCTTCCTGCTACAGGATCAGAGAATTAGGACACCTTTTAGTCCAACCCATACCTAAATTAACCCCTCCCCCCATGCCATACCCAACAAGATATCTCCTAGCCTTTCCAGACATTCCTTCAGGGAGGCAGGTCATTCCACCTGACATCAATCCTAAGTTGGCATCTTTACCCTTTCCACCCAAACAAGACTGATGCCTCTTCCTCAGAATGGTCACGTTCCCTCTCATTGTATCTTCCCTTCATGTTGCTTTTTTTAACCAATGGCATGATCTCCAATCCCTTTGCTATGTCGTCCTTTGGTTTTGCATTCCTAACATGTGGGACCCTGCTAGGAAACCAGGGCTCCTGAAGAGTGATAGTCCTGGCCTCCTCTTAGAATGAAGCTTGGCCTCACTAGCTATGGGGGCTGTGAGGTTACTCAGGCTTCTCCAAGCTGGTACTCAGGGGGCTGGGTTTTTGTTTTTAACAGAAGGCTGCCTTTGTACCTGTTCAATTTTATTTTATGACCTTCATGCCCAAAGGTGTCACATCCCTGGAAGGGACCTTGAAACTCCCTAGTGTGGCCAGACTGGGCCAGATTTAGTAAATCTTTAATAAAATATGTAAATAAAAACAACATAGGTGTTAGCTTGAGGTTTTCTTTCAAATCTAATATGTCCCTCAATATGTTAGATTAGATCTTTGGCTCAGCTCTGGGTTATCTGTACATTTGCCAAGCCTACCACCTATGTCTTTAGCCAAGTCACTGAGATACTCCATTGGGGATCCTACCCCAAGGGGACACAGGACCATGTCTGCTCTGAGGCTCACTATTCAGCCTGAATTGTACCACTGTCTAGACCACAAAACTCAATACTTTACATCATTTTTTTAAACAGGAGGTGGCATAGTACTAGATTTGGAGTCAGGAAGACCTGAATTCTAATCTTGCCTCACTCAGCCTCAGTTTCCTCATTTATAAAATGGCTATAATATACTTCTCAGGTTGGGTTATATAAATGTTAGCTATCCATTATCATTATCCTCAAGAATAGCCTAAGACTGAGTCAAATGTTTTACTAAAATCTAGTTAAAATATAGGACAGGTAGGTGGTGTGGGGAATAGAGTATCAGGCTTAGATAAGGAAGACCCAAGTTCAAATCTAATTTTGGACACTTACTGTGTAACCCTGGGTAAGTCAATATTTTCCTCAGTTTCCTGAAGTGCAAAATGAGATGGAGAAGGAAATGGTGAACCATGTCAGTATCTTTGCCTAGAAAACCTCAAATGGGTCACAAAGTTGGCCACAATTAAACTATATAGACTAAAAGACAGCATGGCATTGATGGAATGAGGAAGTCCTGAGTTCAAATCTCTAGACACTGCAAGTTTCCTTAGTGAGGATAATCATACCTGCCTCACAAAATTATTATAAGTATCAAATAAGAGAATGTAAAAAGGTAGTGTAAGTCATTATACATATATCCTATCCAAAATATAGTTATCGTGGATGTGATGTGCTTGATGATGCCATCCTGGGTGTCCGTTGCTGACATTTATTTTTCTAGAATGTTTATAAATCAAACATAAATAAAAATAAGATTAACTGACTGCTTGGGACCCTTGCCCTTCTCCAGTCCTCTGGCCTTCTCCAGTTCTCTGCACCTGTGGGGGCTCAAGCAAGGGCAGTTCAGTGCTTTCTTACAATCATCTTGTTTATTGTGGACATCACTCATAACTAGTAATTTTTTTGTTTTGTCTTTTCTGATCCAAAGACCATTCTTCTTGGCAAATAGAAACAAGAGATGAAGAGTTGATCCTTAATCACGGTCCATTCACTCAGAGCATTACTCTAATCCCTTCCTGATTCTCTTTTCCTCTTTTTTCCCCATTTCCTCTTTTTTTAAGGCCATTATGCTTATTCCAATTTGCCTGGCTGTACCTTTTAAAAATTTAAATTGGTTTCCTTATGCATTAGCATTTAGTTTCACTTTAAATTGGTTTCCTTATGCATTAGCATTTAGTTTCTTTAGAAGGTTATCCCTTTTCCTTCTCATTAGAATTGTCTTCAGTTTTATTCTTGAAAGTTTCCAATCTCTCCTGGGCTGGCTTCCTCTATAGATCCAAGAGCTCTCCCTCAGCCTTTTTTCCTAAACTCTCTGAAATGTGCTTATTGAGTTAAATTGCTTTCCTAGAATCTCAGGTATATATCACACTGAGCTGACTTTTCTCTATCACACATTCCAAGATAGAATAACTCACTTCCCAGGTTTCTCATTATTCCTAACCTAGTAACCAGTTAATTCTTGTTGATAAGATTTGAATCCAGAAAGTAAGTTTTCTTTGTTGGTTCCTGCAACTTTCGAATTATGAAATTCTAATTAATGGAACAGCTGATATAGTCAAAACGAGTACAGTAGACAGAACCCTGGATTTAGTCCGAGACCTTGGGCTCACATCCCAGTTCTGCCATTTACCATCTGTGCAACGTTTTGAGCCACTTTATCTTTTTTTTTACAAGGCAGTGGGGTTAAGTGGCTTGCCCAAGGCCACACAGCTAGGTAATTGTCTGAGCCCGGACTTGAACCCAGGGTACTTCTGACTCCAGGGCCGGTGCTTTATCCACTACGCCACCTAGCCGCCCTGCTAGTTAATTATTAAGTGACTGAGGCCGGATTTGAACTCTGACTCCAGGGCCAGTACTCTAACCACTGCACCACCTAGACACCCCCCACTTTATCTCTCAGTGCCTGTTTCCTTATGTGAACACTTCTAAGGTCCCTTCGAACTGTATATGTCTAAAATTTACAACTAAAAGAGGAAAAGGGCAAATTCTCAAGCAGTAAGAGTTGCTCTCCACTTCGAATTATACTTTAGAGTTCTGAAGCCTCTCCAAGATTAGCCTAGTGCTCTCTCAAGAGCTACAGAAGATGAATGTGACTTATCCAAGGTCACACAGTTGAGCCCTAAGTCTCTTGACTTGGTCTGCAATGGCTAGAGGGCTAGAATCTGAGTCTCAGGGCTAGAGATTCAAAACTAGACAGGGTCTCAGTCTATCATCAAGTTTAACTACTCCTTAGTTTTACACATCAGGAAGCCAAGGCAGAGAGCTTGAAATGGCTTGTCCTGGGTCCCAGATATAGTGTCTGAAACAACATCTGAACCCAGAGCTTCCTGACTCTGAGTCCAGGGTCATCTGTATCCACTACAGCATGTTGCTTATCAGGAAGTTTGATCAAATTTCACCTGGAACATGTATGAGCCATAAGACTGTACTGTAAGTCACTGACCTTTTCAGAGTCTGTTGTAGGATCTACTTCACTGAGTTGTTGGGAGGCTTAAATGAAATAAGGTATACAAAATATTTTACAAACTTTCAAGTATTATCTAAATGTAAGCAATCATTATTTCCACTACCTCAATCTGCTAAGACTTTACTCAACAGTCTAAAAAAAGCAAGTGATAAGTGATACTAATATTCTTGTTTAGGAATTATTGAGACCGACAGGAAGAAACTAGCCAAGAAAGGAGATGCAGTGCTTCCAACGCTGCCTTCATCTTCAGTCCTCATGCAAACCACAAAATCTTCTGTTTCTATGTAGGAAATAAGTGGAAGACTGTACTACTTAGACAAATACAGCATAATTTATTTTTACGTTCATTTCCAAGAATAATAGTGGTATGTGGTAAAGGGAAGAGGAATGTTTCAAACAACTCTAAGTGACAGAGTCCATTCGGTAAAGGCAGAATTCCACAGGGATTTATACTTCCCCAGTTCCCCTCTTATTCGACAAGCAGTGTAAAGGAAAGTGCTGGGCTCATTCTAAGGTACCTCCAGGGGCTGCTCAGGTCCTGAATTGTTAAATATACATGAAAGATGGCTCTGGTAGTTTGGTCACTGCTAACACAAAAACATTTAAAAAAAATTTACCTGATATAACCTTTCTTAATTTTAGGAAATGCTTGATATAATTAGAAAGGACTCTGGTTTTGGTTATTTAAAGTGGGAGTGTTGAAGATGGGTGGTCTAACAGACAGGGCAGCAATGGATCTGAGCCAGTCTCAACAAGCTCATTATCATTATCTCAGCAGAGAAGGTTTACAGTAAACGTAGCTGTGTACTAACAGAGAATGATTTGTGGGCATTATCAAATTCAAATATGATCATCAAAAATTCCAAATGATTAAAAGAGACCTAACCAAAAAGTTCTGAACAACCTAATGGTATGATCCAAGCAGCTGAAGGATTAGCTCTGGAGTATTGGAGAAAAGATGTGGTTTCTTTTGGTCACTTGGGCAGAATCTACATGAAGGCATTTCCCTAAGAAAAAATCCTCAGGACCAGAAGGATTTACATAGAGAATTGACCTACTGGCTTTGGTGACCTTTATTTCAAAGATTAATTCTGATCAACCAAAGGTCTCTGACAAATGATTCTTCCACATCATGAGAATGCTGAACTCAAAACAGTTAAAGGGGAAGCAAGACATCTAAACAAAACTCAAGGTCTCAACCAAAAAGATGTATATGAAAGAAGATTTAGTTCAGCTTCCCTGGTGATGGAAAAGTGAGATCCTTTAGGATTCAATTATATGAGATTATTCCTTGAACCTCTGTCTGAGGTAGATAAACCTCTATGACAACTCAATCTAACTCAGAAGAAATACATGGTGATATGTTGGGGTTTATTATTCAAGATCTATTTCCCAAACTGTGTCATGTGGGACCCAGGCATATTACATTAGGAGAATAAAGGTTTCATGAATTGATGCTAATGATATCTCTAAAATATTAAATATGAAATGGTGCATTATTAAAATGCTCAATATAAACAGCAATTTTCCATTATGAAAATAGATTTACAGTCTTCTATTTTACTCCAAAATTTCTCCAACTTCCTTTATCCTAGGGGTTCCTGTTCAATCAAAACACTTTTTAGCCAAAATAGTTCTGTGGCTAAACTGATTTGGAAAACCTTGGTCTAGAGGAAATAAGAAATAGTTGGGTTTCAAACAAATGTACATCCTGACTAGTCAGAGAGGCTAGCTGGGGAGGATCTGGGTTAAAATAAAGATGATGGAGAGTGCAGTCTGTGTGCTAATCGTACCTTATACTTAAAAAAACAAAAAACAAATTACGAGGTAAAAACTGGTGGCTACTTGTGAGACTAAGATGCTCTTCTAATAACTATGACTCAAATTCTCTTACTCTGCTCCCCACCCCCCACCCCAGTTCTGCAGAAAGTTTTCCATCTGGCTTTCAAGAGTAAATAACAATCTTTCCCTACTACATCTAGGGGATCAGTGCATAGTGCTTTCAGAAGAAGACAACCAACACAGTTCCAAGGCAAGTGTAAGCTGCTATGCCTATAGCATCAAGGCTCCAAGACGAGGACTTCAGGGTGCCACAGATGAAATAATGAAATGTCAGGCGGCTTTGCTGACAAAACTCTTCTGCCTCCTGGCAAAAGGAAGTGGTTTAAGGACAAAGTGGATTTTTCCATTCACTGAGAATCACAGATTTTTAAGAGCTAGAAACAAAGTTGATATGATAAAATCATGGAATCTTTGAGAAGGAAGAGACCTTAAAGCTCATCTAATCCAATTCTCTTCATTTTACAGATGAAGAAACTGAGGCCTAGAGAGATGAAGTGACTTGCCCAAGGTCACACAGCTTGCAAGTGGCAGAGGCATGACAACTAGTTAGTTCTTTCCACTTTAGTAGGCTGCCCTCTAGAAATCAATTCCAAAAATAAAACAAAAATAATCTTCAACTAATATGAAGCATCTTAAAAATGATTACTGTAATGTCACAGTATTCCAGAAAAAAATGAGGAATTTTCACTTGGAAGGTTCTTGTTTAAAAAAATAGATTTTTAAAAAAAATGTATGTATTGGAGTCTCTGGTTTCTAGATGGTATCTTCTTGTTCAGAAAGATGGGGTTCATCTGTCCCGAGAGGTGGTCCCATTTTCAGTGGCACATTCGGGAGGTCATTTCCTTCTGTCAAAAACAAATCCCCCAACCCAAACAACAGAATGAATATTGGAATCAGGAAAATTAGGAGATAAGACCAAGACCCAAATTCTACTGTGGATTTATTTTTAGCCTCTTGAAAAACAAAAGGCACTAGAGTGACAACCAGCCAGTAAATTATTTCAGCATTTCACCAAGGCACTAAAAGCACTTTATGAATATTATGGTCCTATTACTTGGGGTGAAAAGGAGATTGGTAACTAATTTGAACTTTCCATTCTATGATCCTAGATCCTTTTCCCTTCCATCATTTTCATTTTGATACAAAGACATAGAAGGAAATAGGAAAGTTTGACAGGAGCCCTTCCACCCAGAGATACATAGGTAGGCTAAGCCCTGGCTTAATTCTTGGCTCTAGTCATGGCTGATAACTTTAGGGGGATTACTTCATCTGAAGTATGGTGCTCTATCTGAAGCTAGAGGATCTGGCTCCAGACCTTGCTTGGCCTCTAGCTATCTGAATGGATGACCTTAAGCAGGACACTCACTTTCCTGAACCTCAGTTCTTCACTACAGAATCAGGAAGTTGGACTAGATGAGTGGAGAGTCCCTTTCAATTGTTCAATTTAGGATTCTATTCTGTCCAAAAAGTACTCTAAATTTGCTCCTTCACCCTTGCCTGAAAGTCTTTGTTTATGTAATTTTGCAATTCAGCAATTGGTGCTCATATCTTATCTCCTGACTAGCCTGAAGCAGGCTCCTTCAGGATGGCAGTCACATTTATATTTCTCTCTTTCAATTTCATGTCCAGTGTGCTTTGTTCATAGCAGCATGTTAGAAAGCCTGAAGAACAGAGAATCCAAACTGAATTTCCTAGTTTCTCCATGTCCAAAGAGGTTTCTCCCATTGCCATCAGACTATACCACAGTACGTTTTAGAACTGTTCTTTCTGCCCCTAGTCTCTTCCCTTTCTAGTTCACCCTTCATACCAATACAGAGGTCATCTGATCATTGTCCTCTTCCACTTTTACATTTCTGTTCCTATGTCTAGAAGGGAATATTACCTATTTATCCACCTCTCCCACTTCCAAGTCTTTCCTGACCCCCTCTCCCCACCCCAGCTCTAAGAGAAGCCTTCTGTGCTTGGGAGTCTCTTCTCTCATCATATATATATTCTCATCTATATGGAAAAGCAAGGACATTCTTTCTTCGTATTTTTCATTTGTGTATCCCTAGGGTCTAATATGAAGCCTTGTAAGGAAGCATGTAATATTGGTTGGATGAAGAAGGGGCGGGGATTGTTCAGCACTGCCACTATGCAAAGGCAATAGGAAGCAACTAATTGTATACAACCAAAAAACTCCACAACCCAATTGTTGCTACATTTTAGGCTAAACATTTCTGAGCTAGGATACATCCTGAGAGGGTTCTAGGCTGGTCCTTAAGGTGACCAGACTCCCAAGGCAAGGAGGTCTGATGGAATCAACTGGGAATGTTTAGTCCCAGGAGGAAAAAGCTTAGGGATAACAGGATAACTATTTTCAAATGTCAGAAACATTTGATTTGGTTTGTTTGGCCCAGTGAGGAGGGCAACTACTGGATTCCAGCTGAATATAAAGAAAACTTCCTAACAATTAGAGCTGTCCAAAAGTGTCATTTGGTAACTCAGAAGGTAAATGAGTTCTTGACCACTGGGAGTCTTTAAGCAAAGAATGACTGGCACCTGTCAGAAACATTGTAGAAGGGATTCCTATTGAGTTGGTGCTGGAAGAGCCAAGCTCTGAGGTTCCTTCCCAAATCAGACTATGATAATATGAACCTTGCGGGCACTAGAGAGCATCACACATTCAAGAAGCAGATCAATGGAGCAGAGCAGAATTTTTCAAGGTAATAAGAGGCTCAGGAAAGTCTGAGTGTACAGGGATGGTTTTCCTCTTGAAATTGCTGCTTTTATGATTTCAGTCTAAGTAAGAGATACAGACTCTCTCTGAGAAAAAAACCATAAGGCAAGGTGGGAAGTCATTGATGCCCTTGGAAATGGCACAAATGAACTCAGTTTGAGAATCACTGTCCAAAAGCACCCCTTTATTATGGGATAAATCAAAGTAGTCAGAGCTGGAAAAAGCTCAGAAATCACTTGGCAAAGGTGAGGGAGGACAGGTGTCTTGACCAGGGCAACACAGCAGGGCTGAGACCCACCACTGGGTCCTCTGAATCCACCTTCCAGGGACCTCTACTACATGATGCAGCTTCCTCAAAGTTCGGCCTTTTTCATTCTCCAAAATTCCTAGAGGAGCTGCAGAAAGGGAAGGAAGGGAAGAACCTCACTTCTCTGAATGTGCCCAGGCCAGAGTGACCCTCACAGGCCCACCCTAGGGATGGCTGGGACAGACACTGCAGGAGGATGGTTGCATGATCCTTTGTACCAGACTCTGGGATCTTTTTGGTTTTTTCAGAGTAGGACTGCTGCCCTTCTTCATCCCCTATATTGCAACTTCTGCATTAAGAGAATCTGGCCATAATTTGACTGAGTTGCATTTTTATTTAGTTGTATTACTATTGTTTTTCTCACTTGGTTGTTTTACATGTTAAATTAGATATGGATCAGGATCTCCCAGAACTTGTGCTTAAATAGGTGGAGCCCTGGAGTACATGAAGGCCTTGGGGTATATTCCATGCACAATAAAGCACTGCAGGAGATTTTGGTGATGAGATGTATTCAAAAGAAAAAACTAAAACTATAGAACACTTAGAAGGAGATGTTTGGTAATTCAAAAGCCATCAAAAGGGTTTGTCTGCCTCAATCTCCAGCTGGGTAAGGGCCAACATGCCCTCTTCAGATCATTCTTGAGTATCCTAAAAGAAGTCAGCTTGGGTCCTGCTGTTCCCCTCTCATACCATGATCCTCTTTTTGCCACAGAAAGAGTCCTTCACATTTGCTGCTTTCACAGTCTCATCACTCACTTCTCAATTTCTTGCAAATATACTTCCATCCTCCTTAATGTATCAGATTGGTCTGGACAGTCACCAGGACTTCCAAACTGCCAGACCTTAATTCCTTAATGCCAGGTCTTAACTCTTTTTAATTGTTTTCCAATTATATACAATAATAGTTTCTATGAATCATTTTTTTGCAAGATGTTGAATTTTGCAATTTCCCCCCTTCCTTCCAACAGAAGGCAATCTGATAGTCTTTACATTGTTTCCATGCTATGCATAAATCAATACTGAATGTGTTGAGAGAGAAAAAAAGATATTCTTAAGGAAGAAAGAATAGAGATAGCAAAATTATGTACTATTAAGACAACTTTTTAAAAATTGAAGATAATAATCTTTAGTCTTTGTTCAAACTCCACAATTCTTTCTCTGGATAGTGATGGTATTCTCCATCACAGAACCCCTAAAATTGTTTCTGATTATTGCACTGATGGAGTGAGTAAATCCATCAAGGTTGAACATCACCACACGATGGTGTCAAGGTTCTTATGATTCTATTCATCTAATTCAGCATTAATTCATGCCAGTCTTTCCAGGCTTCTCTGAAATCCCATTCCTGTTCCTGATGAAACAGTAGTGTTCCATCACATTCATATACCACAATTTGTTCAGCTATTCCTCAATTGATGGACACCCCCCCCCTTGATTTCCAATTCTTTGCCACTACAAACAGAGCTGCTATGAATATTTTTGTGCAAATGATGTTTTTACCCTTTTTTCATCATCTCTTCAGGGTACAGACCCAGTAGTGGTATTGTTGGATCAAAGGGTATGTTCATTTTTATTGCCCTTTGGGCATAATTCCACATTGCACTCCAGAAAGGTTGGATCAGTTCACAGCTCCATCAATAATGCATTAGTGTCCCAGCAGTGGTCTTAATTCTTACCCTTAATATTCTTAATATCTGACTCTTCACAAGTATAATTCCAGCACCTTGCAGTTTATAAGACACAACAGAAATGTGATCACCCCTCCTTTTTTTTTAATGTAGGGTTTTGGGTTTTTTTTGGCAAGGTAATGGGGTTAAGTGGCTTGCCCAAAGCCACACAGCTAGGTAATTATTAAGTTTCTGAGGCCAGATTTGAACTCAGGTACTCCTGACTCCAGCATAGGTGCTCTATCTACTGCGCCACCTAGCCGCCCTACCCCTCCTCTTTTTCAATACTTTTTCCTCCCTTTTTTTCCTGTGACTACTCCTGCATCTCCTGGATTACTCTGATCATTCCTGCTGAATCCCTTCATATGTCCTCAGAGCATCCCTCTAACTCCTCCCACTACAGTCCCTTGGTGTTCTTACTCCTTGTTAAGCCTCAGTCACCTGCATACATCTACCCCCCAACTTCCCTCTTGGTCTCAGGTCCAAAGCTCCAACTTCAAAGTGATATTTCCAACCAGACATCCCTGCCATGCCTCAGAATCAACAAGCTCGAAATTCTTCATTTCCTTTCTCTCTAAAACTAGCCTCTTTTCCTAATTTTCATATTTTTATTGATGGTGCCACTATTCTCCCAGTCATCAGACTTGAAATCTCAACTTTATGTTTGACTTTCTTTTTCTCACCTTTTACAAACACTCAGATATTAGATTTTATGAAATCCATCCGAGCAATATCTTTTGCACCCATCCCCTACTTCCTACTGTCATACTACCATTACCTAGTTCAGGGACCTTACTACGCTTTCTTGTCTCCAAATTATGGTATCTCAAATTACTTAAACCATTGGCTAACCTGAATTATATATATATTTCTATATCTGCCTTATCTCCCTTCTACCTCCTCTAACAGAATATAAGCGCCTTGAAGACAAGAGCTATCCTTTTCATCATTGTATTTCCCAAATCTAGTAGAATGCCCTGAAAATAGATGTTTAAGGTTTGTTGAACTGAATATATTTAATTGAATGGGCATAAATTTTTGGTCTTTTAATAAAAATACTGTTCTGAGGATGAGGTAAATCTCCATATTAGATCTGATTTTGAACTTCTGAGAAATCCTGACCTTGCTCTTATTAGGAATCCAGCCCCAAGTCTAGCGGGTCTCAATCATTCATACCAGCAAGACTTTCCTTATGGGCAGTCCTTGTCCTCTTCTCTGCCTCATCCCACTCCTCAAATGCCTCAAGAACTACTCATCATCAACCAAGCCTGAGCAAAGGAAGAATTGCCTCAGTTAATAATGGGCACTTTCTTTCCATTTAGGACAAAAGACATCATTGCTGCTAGTACCTGCAATTGTGATTCTTATATTACTTGAGAGTTGGCAATTTTAGTTGACTAAGCTACTTTATTAATATGATTTTCTGATCCTTGACCTTCTGGGCTGTGGACACCTGCTTCAGCTGTTAAGTGCCAGAAACAGGGTCTATCTCTTGGTAATAAAACTTCATACTGAAGTTGGTCATCTTGACTTTGCAAAGGTTTGCTCATTAATAGATTCAATTAAAGCCATGGAGAGACTCTGCCTGTCATCTAATCCAAATCTTCCCTGAAATATTAATCCCTTGAAGTGGTGGTGGTGGTGTATGCCCTTCATTTTTGAAGAAGACTATGACATCAGGAAGGCGATGTCATGACAAGCACATGAATTGGATTTGATTGAGAGGGTGCTGAACTAAGTCACCAGACTCATTTCCTCCGGAGTCATCTGGGTCCAGTGGCCAGATGTGAATCAGGACCACTGGAGATGGCCCTGGAGGCAAGGTAATTAGGGTTAAATGACTTGTTCAAGGTCATACAGCTAATAAGTGTCAAATGTCTGAGGTCAGAATAGAATCCTGTCTTCTTGACTCCAAGGTCAGTGCTCTATCCACTGCGCCACCTAGCTGCCCTGGGTGGTGAGGACAGTTAGAAAAAGTGACTATTTGTTCCCCTCCTTCCCCTCCCCAGTCCTCCTGGCTACTCACCAGTGGTTCTAATTCTTTGGTGTCTATCAGGTTAAACTCTTTCACAAAATAATAGAAGTGTTTATAGCAGGTATTCACATGAGCCTCGGAGCCCATCTGAGTGATTCGGTCAAAGTGGTGGATATACACGTGAACAAAGACTCTGAAAAGCCTGGACAGGATCTTCTTTACCACTTGCAAAAAGTTCTTGGGGAATGGGGTACCTAAAAGAGAAGGATCAAGAATGAGAAAGATTACATTTTTTTCAAGAATCATTTATCTTGTGCTCTGGATGACTTCAGAGGGAGTGGAAACCTGCTAATCTTTTCTAAAATAACAACCTACCTCTATTAGTCAATTGACAGGATACTATATCTCAATATTCTAGATTTATCCTAGTTCAAAAAATTTAAAAATGATAAAAAGGTTCTATTTTTAATCAAAACAGTCCTGTGGATTTTATTTTGTTTTTCATTTGGTATATATTTTGCTTTGGGGAAAACTAGACTAGTGACTTTAGTTCAACTAGACTAGTGACTTTAGTTCATATGGCAGTGAAGTAGAATAGAAAGTATGATGGACTTGGGAATCAAGAGAACAGGTTCATATAACAGCTGTAACTGTAACTTATTAACTGTATGACATTGTGCAGATCATTATCTAAGGCTCAATTTTCTCATCTACAAAATGACCCTGTTGTACTCATAGAGAACTTTGTAAAACTTTAAAAGTTCTACAAAAATGTTAACTACTGTTATTTTAAAAACTATTTTAGTTTCTACCTCTGCCCCACTGTCCTAACCCAAGGTCTTAGTAAATATAAGAGAATAAGACTTTAGATCAAGATGGCTGCCTGAATGGGAAGTCAACCATCCAGCTCCCAGATACTTAATCTATACAAAACTGAACCAAGAGAGGGGGAGAAGGGAGATTTAGAGAGAGGATGGATTAGGGGAAGCAACAGTACTAAGCTAAGCAAAATAAACTACTAAGCATGTACAAAAATGTTTGCAGCTCTTTTTGAGGTGATAAAGAACAGGAATCTGAGGGGGCACTCATCAACTGAGGAATGGTTAAACAAGTTGAGATATATCAATGTGATGGAATACTACTGTGCTATAAGAAATAATAAGAGGATGGTTTCAGAGAAAGCTGGGAAGACTCATGAACTGATGCACAATCTATAAGACAATAATATCTTGATGACCATCAACTCCAAAAGACCTAAAAACTCTATTACAATGACCAATATTCACAGAGGGCTCAATGAAACATGCTACTACTGAATGAGAGGTAAGACTGTCACATAATGTGATTTTTTGGGGGGGTGGGGGGAGGTGACCAATGAAGACATTTGTTTTGCTTGACTAGAAATGTTTGTAACAGGGATTTTGCTTTTCCTTCTTTCTCAATTGGGAGGAGGGGATGAAAGCATAATGAGAGTTTTTACTGATTTAAAAAAAAATTTAATTAAAAAAAGTCAAACAACAAAAAAGACAAGTGGTATTAAATGGAGATTCACAGTTGCTATAGAGAATCCTCCTTTTGCATTCTGCTGTGTGTATGGAAAAATGTTCATTTTTTTATTTAACTTCACAACAGAAAAAGTATTTTAAAAAATTTAATATAAAAATCATTAGAAAACTGTCTAAATTTTATTTTTTTGGTGTGAGTTACCATCTGGGTCTTCACAATAATTATGTTAGACAAGTATTTTATATGAATGTAATGGAATTTACATATATAATAGCATATATAGCATAATGTCTTAACAGAATGTCAATAACAGTAGCAAGCTTAGAAAAATATCAGTGCATTTAGAGACAAAGAGCATCAGTAATGAGATCTAGGCTGGTTCTGTCACTCACATGACCAAGTGACTGCCCTCTTTGAGCCTCCTCAGTAAAAATAAGGATGTTAGACTAAGTAACCTATAAATGTCCCTTTTCCAACATTCTATTTAAGGATCTACTGCTTCATACTCTCAAAGCACTTTCATGTACATTATTTTTTATCAATTTTCAGTCTAATATAGCACCTGTCAACTTCCATCTCACTTAATTTTCACAACTATAGGAAGCAGGCAAGACAAGATCACATATTTAGAGCTGAACAGCTCTTGAATATCATCTAAGTGGAGTGTCTCCACTTTGTAGAATGGAAGCCCAGAGAATTCAGGTGACTTGTAAAGGTCACATGGAGAAAGAGTACAATAGCCAGGGCTGGACTCAGTTCTTCTGACTCGACCATTCCCAACTATCTCTTTATTATTAATTTCAAATTAGAGACATCAGCTTCATTTCCAACTGAAAAAACTGAAGTACAGAGTAGGGCACCTTGTCCGAGGTCACACGACCAGGTAGTGATGATGTTTAGTGGGGCTGCCAATACAGTTTACATCCTCTGGGCACTGACCTGAGGTTAGGGGAAGACCTAGAGAAGCCCCTGAAAAGTGAATAAAGAACATCTGAAGAAAAGTAATAAGAATAGGTATGACAACTTGAAGCTGAAGGGCAATCTGAATGAATCATATAAAGGACAGTGAATACAAATGTTCTCCATAGTTACACAGAATAAAACAAGAATATGTTTAAATAACATTATGAAGGGTTTAGATTAGAGAGGAAGAAGAATTTCTTAGCTGGGAGAATTGTTGAATACTGCAATAGGCCAGTGGGGTGAAACCTTTTTTCTGCCAAGAGCCGTTTAAAAATTTATAACATCATAGGGGCAGCTAGGTGGCACAGTGAATAGAGTACTGGCCCTGGATTTAAAAGGACCTGAATTCAAATCAGATCTCAGATACTTAATAATACCTGTGTGGCCGTGGGCAAGTCACTTAACCCCTTTGCCTTGCAAAATAAAAAAAATAATAATTTAAAAATGTATAACATCATTCAAGGGCCATAGAAAATTATAAAATTTGGTCAAACATTTCAATAAGGCAGAATCATAAAATCTCACAGCTAGAAGCTAGTCCAACAATGCCCTTTATCATACATCTTCAAAGTGGGCAAAAAGGGGGAACCCCCATCACCTATTAAGGCTGACTCCAATTCTGGAAAGCTGTCATTATTACCAAGTTTTCTCCTACATCAAATCTAAATTTGTTGTTGAATCAGGATCTTTGCCATTCTTGTTTGAAGTGATTCTAGAGAGTCAGACACTTGTTAATGTGTGTCTAAAATGTGGTACCCAAAAGGAAACCAGGCAAAATACAATGGACTCTTCTTCCCTTTCTCCTGCATATACATAAGGATAAAGGCATGGAAGAGTTTGGAAGCTACATCAAGGGAAGGAGTGCCCTTATCCATAAAAATCACAAACCTTTGAAATAATAATTTCAGGGCTGATATACTTAATTTGTCCATGGAAAAAGGCTTAAATAATACTGAGGCAATGGTGTTGACTGCTATGGTTGTCTCTGGCAAACAGTGCCTTTTGTTGTCTCTAATCCATTGATGGCAATTTTAGATTCTGCAGGAGAGTCATGTGATGGCAATATTTGGAAGGTAAAAGTGGGGCTATGGTCCTTGCAGGAAGCTAATCCCTAGGAATGGAAATGAAAATATTCATGTTTTGTTGTTTAGACCCATCTTTTAGTATCCATGGTCTATCCCCCAGGGATTTCATGATGACTGAGTTATACAGATCAGAAGATCATAGGATTAATACATGTAAGGGACCTTAAAGATAATCCAGCCCAGTCCTTACACATTTTACAGACAGAAACTTAAGTTTCCAGAGAAGGGAAATGACTTGCCCGGGGGGAAGTCACTAGCAGAGCCAGGTCTTCTAATTCCAAATCTAAAAAGACAAGATATGAGCAAGCTACATCACGTTATCAGTGATGGTTTGCATTCTAGAAGCAGAATAAAAGATGTCATCAGTGCATAAATGACTGGAGGAAGAAATTAAGCCAGTCTTGTAGTGAAACTGGGAAAAATGGATAGAAACATCACAAAGAGCCAGAGGAACACATCTTATTTTGAATATATCCTTTATATAAGATTTATGGAAAAACGTGGACAACAATCACACAGATTGCATCTCTTTAGAGTGGTGGAGAGAGTATCCCAGTGATCATATGGATGAGATTATGAAGCTATATATTATGATATATAAATATTAACAAAACATTTTGATATTTCAGAAACCATTGCCAATGATTGTGAAATCCTGAGTAAAACAAAAACAAAAACAAAAACAAAAAGCACAGGTAGTTATACCATTTTTATCCATTGTAGATGATTTAGAAGAGAGGCAAATTTAAAAGAAGTGACTAGTTAAGATGATGATGTCAGAATGGAATTAGGGCTTAAATATTGCAGTAAGGATCTCTTACAAAGGATGAACTATACCAAACATATTTGCCTGGAGTCTTCAGAATCTAATCTATAAACTAAACCAAAAAGGAAAGGAAAAGGGGAAAACTGGCCCAAATAAATCACAGGGCTGCAATTTTAGTTTTATGGTATTTATATACATGTATATGTTCTAGATTGCCTTCCATTCTATCATTTCCTGAGATCCCTTCCTCAAGAACTGCAAGTACAACATAGAAAAAGTAGAAGTGGGAAGAATGGTACTTTATAGATGATATCCTTATGTATCCAGCAGTAATCCTTATGACTTCATATTTTTATACACAAATGCACAACATATGGCTAACAAACAGAACTGGAGTTGCTATTGCAAGGAGAGAATTTTGACCTTATAGGAATTACTGAAACTTGTTGGTGTGATATGCCTCAAATGGAGAATGACTTTGGATGGGGGAAAAAAGAAGTGAGAATATATAATCCTACTCCTCTTTTTTAAAGATAAGACTCATGTGAGGCAATTTAAAAACCTGAATCAAGAACATGATCATTTGGATGAAGATCAACTGAGGGAAAAAAAAAACAAACTATTGAACAAGGATGTAGATTAGAAATTAGACAAGGACAGGACTTGAACAAGTGGATGGGAGGCAGAAGGAAGTAAAGTTAGGTTTGATATAGGGAAAATTTCCTAACTGTGAGAGCTAGAATGGGCTGCCAGGACCTGGGGGAAGGGGGCATTGACCTCTCAGGGAGGTCTTCAAAAAGAGTCTAGGTGTCCAATTATTAGGTTGTTCAAGTACAGGTTGGTTCTCAGATAAGTCTTTCATTGGATGGTATTCAAAAGCATTCCACCCGGGAGAATCTGCTAAAGGCTCATACTGTACTGAGCTAGTTTTGAGAACCTAGGGTTATCTCCCTACCATGTTCATGAAACAACAAAGGAGGATTATCCATATAGCTAGGTAGATGTCAGGACAGCTAGGTGGTGCAGTGGATAGAACACTGGCCCTGGAGTCAGGAGGAACTGAGTTCAAATCCGACTTCAGACACTTAATAATTACCTAGCTGTGTGGCCTTGGGCAAGCCACTTAACCCCATTGCCTTGCAAAAAACCTAAAATAAAGAAAGAAAGAAATAGATAGATAGATAGATAGATAGACAAACAAAGATATGTAGATGTGTCAATAATAAGCACTGATGTCCCAAGAAATATATGCATATGCAAAAAACTACCAAGATTATTTGAAGGAAAGCACTAGTAGGTACAGATAGCTATGCATGAACAAAACTGTTATCTTGTTATGTAATTTTGCTATCTCTTATACTTTATGTTTCTTCCTTAATGATATGATTTCTCTGGGGCAGCTAGGTGGCACAGTGGATAGAGCACTGGCCCTGGAGTCAGGAGGACCTGAGTTCATATCTGGCCTCAGACACTTAATAATTCCTAGCTGTGTGTCCTTGGGCAAGTCACTTAACCCCATTTGCCTTGCAAAAAAAAAACCTAAGGATATGATTTCTCTCTCATCACATTCAACTAAGATCAATGTATATGATGGAAACAATGTAAAGACTAACAGAATGCCTTCTGTGGGGGGGGGGGAGCAAGATTAGGGGGAAAATTGTAAAATTCAAAATAAACAAAATCTTTCAGATAGCTATGCATAACCATACACAGATGTTTGTAGATTGGAGCTAGAAGGTATCTTAGAAACCATGTCAAAACCCTCATTTTATAAAGGAATCAGAGGGAGTAAGAAGTGACCTTTCTAAAAATCAGTTACAATTATCATAGGATCACAGAAAAGAAGGGATCTAAGAAATTGCATAGTTTGGCTATATATAGGTTATGATATTGAGTCCAGAAATCAAAGCCACAAAGCAGAGAATATCAGATTAGAGACTTCAGCTGCTCTGACTCTTGACTCTGAGCGACACCTCTCTGTAGAGAGGTCTTGTGGATTTGGAGTCTAGAAGACCTGGGCTTCAGTGTCACTTGACACAACCTGTGAGATTCTGGGCAAGAGATTTAATCTCTCTGAGCCTCAGGCCACTCTAAATTTTAGTTTAGTAAAAAAGAATGGCTTAGTAAATGACTTAGTAAAATGGCTTAGTAAAAAAGAGAGACTTTCCATATGGAAAAAACTCTATATCCTTAATGTTTGTAGTTATCAGGTTATAAAGATAATTAATAGTAATTACTTACATTTGTATATTACTTTTCTCATAACAAACCTGTGAGGTAGGGAATACAAGTATCATTTCCCTCATTTCATATGTAAGAGAACTAAGATTAAGTGATTTGACTAGAGATAAATATATCAATGATATGAATCTCTCTATATAGCTTATTCAGATTTTTTCAAAAAAACATTTCATCATGCTTTTTCCTTGCTCAAAAACCTTAACTACTGCCTTAGTACCTTCAGATAAAATCCAAATTGCTTAGCCTGGAATTAGAAGTCTGCTACAGTAATGTCTATTTTTCCAATCTTATCACAAACTATAAGCAGTCCTATAAGACTGCAAAATTTTCACCAAATAGTCCTACTTTTTTCCTTCCTTGACTTTGATCACGTTTTCAGAGATTTAGAGCTGGCAGGAACCACAGAAATCTTTTAGTTTAACCCTGTCATTTTATAGATAAGGAAACTGAAGTCAAAGGGACTAAGTAACTTGCCTAAGGTCACAAAGGAGACCTTAGCAGCAGGTTCTCTGGCTTTAAACCCAGAATTTTTTTCCACTGCCTCTAAAAATGTTGATCATTCCTATCTGACCATCCAAATTCTCCTCATCCATTCAGAACAAAGCTCCAGTGCATTATCAGTTCCCAAAGATCACTCTCCCACTTTCCTCCTCTATAATAGTTTTTCCTATACTGATGGTATAGAAACTAGTGAACAATGAATCATGTACTGCCTTCTTTAACTTTTAGAGCTTTTAAGCTTCCCTTCCTTAATTCTAAGTTCTTCAAGGACTGAGCTAATGTTCCATGTCTAGAATTTTAGAAACCTTAGAACACAGCTTTAAGAATAAAGAGTAAGCATCAAAGAGACTTAAAAACATTTAAACATTCAATGCAAAAACTGGAAGAAACTTCAGAACACATAGAGTGGATTGTAGATGATACACTAGAGCTGTTATCATCTAGTTGAACCCCTCAATTTTACAGAGGAGGAAATGAGTATCAAGAATACAAATGATGTGTCTAAAAGCATATAATGGGCTGGTGGAGGAGCCCCAAGCTTCTTCTGACCTCATCTAATACAGGGCACCTTTGAGACTGCTTTGTCCCCTAACAATGCTCACTACATTTTTCATTTTATTAAGCAAATTAGATGTAACCCTGGGCAGGAGAGACATTGAATCTAGAGGGATACAGGACAGTTATATTTCAGGAGATGTACAAAGAGCAAGTCTTACTTAGGAGAAGGGTGACCCCTATTTAACTAGTTTTTTCAGAGGTAAATTCTCCATGAAGGTCAATATCAAAAATAACAGTTCATGGCCAACTAGCAAGAACTGAATTTCTTTTACTTTAAAATGATTTGTTAAAATTATATACAATTCTCAGGGCAGCTAGGTGGTGCAGTGGATAGAGCACCAGCCCTGGAGTCAGGAGTACCTGAGTTCAAATCCGGCCTCAGACACTTAATAATTACCTAGCTGTGTGGCCTTGGGCAAGCCACTTAACCCCATTTGCCTTGCAAAATCTTATGCGATTCTCTAGGGAAAATAAAAATTAAAAAAAAGCCTTGGGTATGAATGAGACCTAAAATGATCAGATTTCAAATTATATTAGATCAGATTTCAAATTATATTATAATGTCTTAATCACCAATATTATTTGTACTGGTTAAAAAAAAGGAGAAAAGGAAATCAGTAGAATGGATTAAATAGACAAACATCAAGAAGGAAGCACATGCAGTCATCAGTATTTAATGAACCTTTGACTATAACAAAGTAAATAGAAAAACAATAAAAATAATCAAAACAAAGTCTTGAAATTATAATGATTAAAAGGGGAAATATGAGAAAGAACCTCCTTATACTTTTTTTAAAACATTTTATTTTTTTTTTATTTAAGGTCCTGGGGTTAAGTGACTTGCCCAAGGTCACACAGCTAAGGCAATTATTAAGTGTCTGAGGGCAGATTTGAACTCAGGTCCTCCTGACTCCAGGGCTGGTGCTCTATCCATTGTGCCTCCTAACTACACCCCCCGCCACCCTATGCTTCTTTGAAAAAGTGGAGAAATGTGACTGTGGAACTGAACAGAAATCTGATTTTTCCTATATTCGTTAGTTTTGTTGAACTGTTTTTTTCTCTTTTATAATTTGTTATAAGGGATAGATAGATTTGGAAATGCAGTTAAAATAATGTTTGTCCTTCATTTTCAAAGAAGACCACAACAGAGAAGAGATGCCAATATGAAGTGGATTGTGGGGGTGAGGGGGGTTGGGGGTGGGTGTTGTACTAAGTCACCAGCCTCACTTTCACCTCCAGAGCCATCTGGGTCCAGTGGCCAGATATGAATCAGGACAAATGGAGATGACCCAGATGTGAGGCAATCAGGGCTAGGTGACTTGCCCAAGATCACACAAGTGACCTTAAGAGTCCAGTGTCTGAGGCTGGATTCGAATTCCTATCCTCCTGACTTCCAAGGCCAGTGCTCTCTCCTCTGTGCCACCTAACTCCAGGAAATTAAGTTACTCATAGAAACAAAAGATGTTAATGCAAAGTTATTTTTAAAAAGCAAAACTATACACATAAGAAAATTAGCTAACATTTTTAGAGCCTCTACTGTAAGCTAGGCTCTGCATTAAGGGTTCTGAGCAGGGAATACAATGAAGTCCCCTCAATACGATGATTTTAATAAAATAAAATACAAAAGAGAAGTCAACTTTAAAAAATGGTTAAGGTGCTGCAGAAGAACTTCAAACCCTTGTGACTTCTAAAGTGTAGAGCCCTCTGTAATTCACCACAGCACAGTCAATGGATGGCAGATAAAGAAGGATAAGAAGAAATTTAAGCCACTGTTCAAGCAGCAGAGCCCAGGTCGGAGCAGCTGCCACCACCATCCCCATGCTGGTATGACTACTCTGTCACTCTGACTGCTTCACTCTTCTGAGATATATAAGTGACCAAACTCATAACACACAAATGTGAGAGGACACTGACCCACAAGGAAAGATGACTCAAAGTAGCAACACAAGGACTGTAACACCAACGTTTTTGCTAGCACCATGTTATGACTCGACACATCAGCAGAAGATAAGCTGAATCTCATTCAAGAAAGCTAAGCATAGGGAACATGGTACTTTTGGTAATGAACCTATTTTTAATTCCCCTGAAATGAGAAAATGGTGGGAGTCTGGGTGTGAAAGGAAAGGGAGATGTGGCTTAGCTCTCTTGACATAGTTTACATTACTGATTTAACTGGGGAGAAGGAAAATAATTGGGATAGTGTTGGCAGGTGCCAAGTGGATATGACCCCTCACTAACCCCTGTGACTCACAGGGAATGAGTCAAGTTTAATGGCAACTGGTCCCAAACTGACTGGTTACTTTCACCAGCTGGACCCCTGCCGCACAAGACTAGAAAAACTGAGACAATCAGAGATCAGTATTACTCTGTCTTCTGTCCCCTCTTTCCTTGCTCCCCCTGCCACAATTCAGCTTTGGCTCCAGGAACTTCATGAAACATAATCTTCTGTTCTTTCCAACTTCTCTAAAAAAAACACCAGTCAGACCCTGGAATGAAGTAACTCACATGGGCCACAGACTCGAGTCTTGATACCTTAGGAACTCAGCACTCTACAAACCTGGAAATAAGTCCCCTGGATAGCCAGGGCTGTCAATACTAGCAGGAGTGGCAAATGGAAAGGAGAAGGCAGAAGACAGCAAGCTTCCTCTCCTCATTTCTTAGATGGGAGCCCCATGGCCAACTCACCGACATTGGTAGGGAAGATGTCTTCATTGTTGATTAGAACCTCAATCCAGTCCATCAAAAGGTTCATATACTTGGGTGCAGAGAGAGCAGTTGGCTTCCGGTATTTATGCTCATCCTGCCATCGATATTCATACTTAGGACCCCCGGACATCACTGGACAGGACTGCTCAGTGCAGTTATCACTGATGGTTCCATAGATGAGGTTGATGCGATTGAAGAAGTCTACCACATGGACAGCCACCCAGTCATTTAGTTCCTCATCAGAAGGCAATTGCACAGCTAACTTCAGATCTAGCCCTGCATTCAGAGAAGCTTGAGCCTTCTTGTGAAGTTCGAATCTCTGGGTGCCTGGTTCAAATTTGCGCTTAGGCCGAAAGGTTTTATCCTTGTTGAAAACCTGCTTTAAGAAGGGGTTGGACATTTTCCCCCCTTCTGTGATGGCTTTGTTCTCTCTTTACAATTCTTCAAAGAAAAAGCACGATGCCTGGTGAAATGAAAGAGAACCCTGGGACCCCTGGTCCTTTTCTGAGATCTGTAATACAAAAGCAAATAAATAAATTATTACATGTTAGAAGATAGAAAAATAGGAACAAACAGAAGGAAAGGAAGGAAGAAGGGGCAAAGGGAAAGGGGGAGGAAAGGACAGGGGATCAGAAACAAAATAATGGGGAATACAGATGAGGTGAAAAAGGAGGAAAATAAAAACAGAAGGAAGATAGCATGGAGGGCAATAAAGCATTACTAATTATAACTCTGAATGTGAATGGGATGAACTCTCCCATAAAACGTAAGTGAATAGCAGAGTGGATTAAAAACCAGAATCCTATAATATGCTGCTTACAAGAAACTCATCTCAAGCAAAGAATGACATAGAGAGTAAAGGTAAAGGGTTGGAGCAAAATATGTTTAACTTCAGCTGAAGTGAAAAAGGCGGGGGTAGCAATCCTTATCTTAGACAAAGCAGCTGCAAAAATAGATCTCATTAAAAGAGATAAGGAAGGAAACTATATCTTCCTAAAAGACAATGAAGCAATCTCAATACTAAATATGAATGCACCAAGTGGTATAGCATCCAAATTCTTAAAGGAGAAGTTGAAGGAGTTGCAGGAAGACACAGACAGTAAAACTCTACAGATGGGAGACCTCAACCTCCCTCTCTCAGATTTAGATAAATCTAATCATAAAATAAACAATAAGGAAGTTAAGGAGGTAAATGGAATGTTAGAAAACCTAGACATGATAGACCTTTGGAGGAAACTGAATGGAAATAGAAAGGAATACACTTTTTTCCCTACAGTATATGGTACCTACACAAAAATTGACCATGTACTAGGGCATAAAAAACCCCTCATAATCAAATGTAGAAAAAACAGAAATAGCAAATACTTCCTTTTCAGACCATAATGTATTAAAAATCACATGCAATAAGGGGCCATGGAGAGTAGACCTAAAACTAATTGGAAACTAAATAATCTCATTTTAAAGAATGAGTGGATCAAACAACAAATTATAGATAGAATTAATGATTGCATCCTAGACAAAGACAATAATGAGACAACATATCAAAACTTATTGAATATTAGGGGATATATTATATCTTTAAATGTTTATATGAATAAAATAGAGAAAGAGGAAATCAATGAATTAAGCATGCAACTAAAAAAATTAAATAACAAATTAAAAACGCTCAATTAAATACCAAATTAGAAATTCTAAAATTAAGGGAGAAATTAATAAAATAGAAAGCAAGAAGACTATTGAACTAATAAATAAAAGAGTTGGTTTTATGAAAAAACCAATAATATAAACCTTTGGTTAATTTGATTTTAAAAAAAGAAAGAAGAAAACCAAATTACTATTATCATAAATGAAAAAGGTGAACTCACCACAATGAGGAGGAAATTAAAGTAACAATTTGGAACTATTTTGCCCAACTGTATGTCAATAAATTTGATAATCTAAGTGAAATGGATGAATATTTATAAAAATATAAGTTGCCCAGGTTAAATGAAGAGAAAATTAAATACCTAAATAACCCTATCTCGGAAAAAGAAATTCAACAAGTCATTATTGAACTCCCTAAGGAAAAAATCTCCAGGGCCAGATGGATTCACAAGTGAATTCTATCAAAGATTTAAGGAACAATTGGTTCCATTTCTAGATAAACTCTTTGGAAAAAAGGTTTAGACAGAACTCTGCCTGATTCTTTCTATGACACCAATATGGTGCCCATATCTAAACCAGGAAGAGTCAAAACACAGAAAGTTATAGAACAATTTCCCTAATGAATATGGATGCAAAAATCTTAAATAAAATTTTAGCAAAGCAATTTCGGCAAGTTATTCCTAGGATAATATACTGTGACCAAGTAGGATTTATCCCAGGAATGTAGGGTTGGTTCAATATTAGGTATACCTAGAGAAGCCTAAAAAATCATCTAAAAAACTACTAGAGGGGCGGCTAGGTGGCATAGTGGATAAAGCACCGGCCTTGGAGTCAGGAGTACCTGGGTTCAAATCTGGTCTCAGACACTTAATAATTACGTAGCTGTGTGGCGTTAGGCAAGCCACTTAACCCCATTTGCCTTGCAAAAAAAAAAAAAACCTACTAGAAACAATTAGCAACTTTAGCAAAGTCACAGGATATAAAATAAACCCACATAAATCCTCAGCATTTCTATATGTTACTAGCAAGATACACCAGCAAGAACTAGAAAGAGAAATCCCATTTAAAATAACTTCAGACAACATAAAATACTTGGGAGTCTCCCTGCCAAGGAAGACTCAAACTCTATGAAAACAACTATAAAACACTTTTCACACAAATAAAATCAGATTTAAGTAACTGGGCCGATATCAACTGTTCATGGATAGGCCAAGCTAACATAATAAAAATGACAATTCTACCTAAATTAAACTACTTATTTAGTGCCATACCAATCAAACTTCCAAAAAATTACTTTAATGAGCTAGAAAAAAATTGTAACTAAATTTATATGAAGAAACAAAAAGTCAAGAATATAAAGGGATTAGGGGTGGCTAGGTGGCACAGTGGATAGAGCACTGGCCCTGGAGTCAGGAGTACCTGAATTCAAATCCAGTCTCAGACACTTAATAATTACCTAGTTGGGTGGCCTTGGGCAAGCTACTTAACCCCATTGCCTTGCAAAAAAACTAATATATATATATATATATATATATATATATATATATATATATATATATATATATATACATATATACATACATACATATATATATAGATAGATAGATATAGATATAGATATAGATAGATATATAGATATATAGATATATAATATAAAGGGATTTAATGAAAAAATGCAAAAGAAGGTGGCTTAGCCTTACCAGATCTAAAATTATATTATAAAGCATCAGTCATCAAAACTGTCTGTTACTGGCTAAAAAATAGAGTGGTAGATCAGCGGAACAGACTAGGTACAAAAGAGACAGCGAGTAATGATTATAGTAATCTGCTATTTGATAAACCCAAAGAGTCCAGCTTCTGGGATAAAAACTGTTTGGATAATTGGAAGTTAGAATGGCAAAAACTTGGATTAGACCAACATCTCACACCCTATACCAAGATAAGATCAAAATGGGTGCAGGATTTAGACATCAAAGACAATATTATAAGCAAACTAGGAGATCTATGGAAAGGGAAGCAGTTTATAACCAAGGAAGTGATGGAGAAAATCATTAAAAACAAACTGGATAATTTTGATTACATTAAATTTAAAAGCTTTTGTACCAAGAAATCCACTCTAACCAAGATCAAAAGAAATGTAAATTGGGAAACAATTTTTACAGCTAGTGTTTCTGACACAGGACTCATTTCTAAAATAAATATATAGAGAGAACTGAGTCAAATTTATATTTAAAAAAAAAACAAGCCATTCCCCAATTGACAAATGGTCAAAGGACATGTATGCAAAAGCAATTTGCAGATGAGGAAATCAAACTATCCATAGTCATATGAAAAATTGCTCTAAATCATTACTGATTAGAGAAATGCAAATTAAAGATCTCTAAGGTACCATCTTATACCTCTCAGACTGGCCAATATGACCAGAAAGGATAATGATCAATGTTGGAAGGGATATGAGAAATCTGGGACACTAATACATTGTTGGTGGAGCTGTGAACTCATCCAACCTTTCTGGAGAGCAATTTGGAATTATGCCCAAAAGGCAATAAAACTGTAAACCCTTTGATCCAGCAATACTGGATCACTACTGGGTCTCTATCCTGAGCAGCCCTGCTTGTAGTGGCAAAGAATTGGAAATTGAGGGGATGTCCATCAATTGGGGAATGGCTGAATAAGCTATGGTATATGTACAACATGGAACACTAATGTGCTATAAAAAATCAGGAGGGATGGGATTTCAGAGAAGCCTGGAAAGACTTGCAAAAACTGATGCTGAGTGAGATGAGCAGAACCAGAAGAATATTATATACCCTTACAACAACATGAGGGTGATGATCAACCTGAATGGAATGCTCACTCCATCAGTTCAATAATCAGGGACAATTTTGGGCTATCTGCGATGGAGAATACCATCTGTATCCAGAAAAAGAACTGTGGAGTTTAAACAAAGACCAAAGACTATTATTACCTTCAATTTTTTAAGAAAAAGGTTGTCTTATGTACTTAATTTTGCTAACTATAATATTTTATTTTTTCCTCAAGGATATGTTTTTTCTCTCAACACATTCAATTTTAATTATTGGAAACAATGTAAAAATTATCAGATTGCCTTCTGTGGGGGAGAGGGAAAGGAAGGGAGGTTGGGGGGAAAAGTGCAAAATTCAAAACTTTACTAAAAACGATAGGTAGAAACTATTTTTTGTAGATAATTGGAAAACAAATAAAATATTTATATAATTAAAAAAATAAAAAGTAAAAAAAAATAAAGTCCCTTCTAGCTCTAAAAAAAGAAGTTAGGGGGCGGCTAGGTGGCACAGTGGATAAAGCACGGGCCCTGGAGTCAGGAGTAGCAGCTGGGTTCAAATCTGGTCTCAAACACTTAATAATCACCTCGCTGTGTGGCCTTGGGCAAACCACTTAACCCCATTTGCCTTGCAAAAAAAAAAAAGTTAGGGATCTCTTCCTCAGCACTAGTTCTCCACTGACAAAACATAAGCTAGCAAAAACTTCCACAAGGAAAAGTGCTGACAGTTCTAAATTAAGAAATTTCAAATTCAAACAATTCGGTACAAGCTCTCTGATTCCCCATTGACACACCCTATTACTCAGCAGAAAACCTACAGATTGAAACTATGGTCATAAGGGGAAACATGGGTTCTTAAAGTCTGTTTGTTTATCCTCTTTATATTTCCTTTCCATAAATCAGAGAATTAGAAAAATGGAAGTTGTCAGCTGGTCCAACCATACAAAAAAGGAATCCCAACTCTAACATATCCAAAAAGAGGTCATCCAGCCTCAGCTTGAAGCCCTCACAGAAGGGGGAACCCATCACTTGTCAAGGCATGCCTTTCTACTTTTGACAGAATCATTGGGAAGACTTGTTTGGAATTTCTTGATGTTATACTTCAATTTGCCCCATGACAAATTCTGCTCTGAGGCCAAATAGAACAAGCCCCATCCCATCTCTACCTGACAGCCCTTCCAAAAGTTGAACACAGCTCTTGTGGCTCCTCCTGTATCATACCAGATATTCTTCTACAGATGGGTTATTTAGAAGCTGCTCTTAAACTCTGGCACCCAGAACAGAACACTACTGATTTCTGGAGGCTCTGCTCTGCTTAATTGAAGTCCAAGATCATATGACCTTTTTTGGTTACCACATTACACTGCTGACTCTCATTGATCTTACAAGCTATTAAGGTACTCCCATTTGTTTCAAAACTCTCTATGCCTGCCCCATTTTTATACTTTTTTTTTAGTTTTTGCAAGGGAATGGGGTTAAGTAGCTTGCCCAAGGCCACACAACTAGGTAATTATTATCTGAGGCCAGATTTGAACTCAAGTACTCCTGACTCCAGGGCCACTGCTCTATCCACTGTGCCACCTAGCTGCCCCCCCCCCATTTTCTACTTTTGAAGTTAATTTGTTTGGATCCAAGGGTAAGTTTTTATATATTTAGCTCTTTTAAGATAGCTCTACACCCGTCAAAGATCTTTTTGTATCCTGACTCTGTCTTCTGTGTCATTATTCCTCCCAGCTCTGAGTCATCTGCAGATTGCATGAGCATGCCTTCCGTGCATTCTTCCACAATTTTTTGGTATGTCTGAACAATGGCTGATCTTCTATGTAAGGATGGCAGTTTTTTCTTTAAAACCTCTTAAATAATAAAATTAATAATTGTCCATAAAAACAAATCAGATAAAGGAAGAAAATCCTACAAAAAAACCTATATTTATTTTCATGAGTTTGAGAAATATACAATTTCAACTTGATTTATATCATATATACATATATCATAGACTATTATAGGTATGAGGGACACTGAAGATCATTTAATTCAAACCACTCATTTTAGAAATGAGATTCAGAGAAAGGAAAAGGAATTTCCTCAATGTCACTCAGAAACTGAAAGACAGAAGCCAAACTTATCTTCTGAATCCAAGTTCAGTGTAACTTCCAATAAAATCTCAGCACTTCTTTCTCAGCAATGTAGAAGAAAGAATGGGCTAGGGAATAATCCAAATGAATCATAGGATTTTTAGAGCTTGAAGAGTCTTAGCGATCTCTTTTAAAATTGAGGAAACTGAAGAACATTGATGTTATATCTATAAATACTTTGTTAGCTAAAGAATGGCCAATGTGACATCTAATATGGCAAAACAAGGCATAACTCGGGAAATATAACTAATTTTGAGATTTAAAATCCAGCAAATAGTCAGGAGAAAAAAATGTGCTTGAAACATAAGTATACATTATTAGTAGGTGTTTAACAATAAAAAAATTTTGAAAACATAACAAGCTTTTGTAGAGGTAAATAGCATCTATATTCCTCTGTATTGCAACATATGGTTAGTGAGAGACAAGTCATAACTTTACCACATCCTGTACCCCGAAAGTTCTTAACTATCTTTATCCAAGCAGCACAGATAGGGTATAAAACAAGCCTCAGAGATCTTCCTGTGTCTAAGCAGTTGTTTATGGTTTAGACAAAGGTTCGCTTTAGTACAAAACAGTTACCAAGGTGGTTCTCTTGAGTATAGAAGAAACAGAATGTGAAGGAAAGACTAGCTGATTGACTCCCAGTGTACCTCTTCTTCAAGAAGATACAGGCTGAGGTTCTACCAAAACCCAACTTTTCAAAGTTTGGACTCAGAAAAGAGAAACAAATACCAAGTTATAATATTTCTTCTCAGTAAATTTATTTATTCATTTAATAATTAGTTGAACATTTACTATAATGATGACACAATATTGGCCCTTAAGGCATTTATAATCTAGTTGGGGAGACAAGATAGACACAGGTGAACTGGCTAACTATGTAAGAACTATATGATTAAATACCAAATGGCAAATTTTCAAGGGGAGGAAAGGAAAAGGCTAAAACATCTGAAACAAAGGGATGGTATAAGCAAATAGGACGGATATGGAAATGTACAACTATATTCTGGGTACAGTAAAGAGACGAGTCTGTGGTGAATAAGAGATTTGTATAAATGAGAGGTAAGGTAGAAATGTTCAGTCATTTCAGTTGTCTCTAACTTTCATGATCCCATTTGGGGTTTTGTTGTAATCAATGGGAGTTGTTAGCCATTTCCTCCTCTAGCTTATTTTACAGATGAAGAAGCTGAGATAAACACTTGCCCACAGTCACATAGATAGTCAGTGTCTGAGACTGGATTTGAACCTAGGAAGATGAGCCTTTCTGATTCCAAACCTAATGATCTATCCACAAAGCTGCAGGGACAAATGTAGGTTGGTGAAAAATTAGAAGCCCCTGAATCCCTAAATGCGATTTTGGACTTTGTCTTCTAAGCAAAGAGGAACCAGTGAAGCTTTCTGGTTTTTGGTTTTTGTTTTTTAGGTTTTTGCAGGGCAAATGGGGTTAAGTGGCTTGCCCAAGGACACACAGCTAGGTAATTATTAAGTGTCTGAGGCCAGATTTGAACTCAGGTACTCCTGACTCCAGGGCCGGTGCTCTATCCACTGCGCCACCTAGCCGCCCCAGTGAAGCTTTCTTAACAGCAAAGTGACATAACTAAAGTAGTATTTTAGGAAGATTATTCTGGCAGTAGTATGGAGGATTACTGGGAAAGGGGAAAAATTAGAACTAGACTGTAAATCAGCAACACCTCATTCCATTAATTTTTAATTCCTGTATTTGCTATGCTAACAAATTCCTAAGCCAGGAATGAAATAACAGAATTCTCTTATCAGGACAGGTTTGAGCCCCTAAGCTGAGGGCATTACTCTTTCTGCAACTGCTCAACTCCATTAATCTATATATTTCCCCCTCCTCATCTGTTAGCTATTTTCTGTCTCTAAATTACCCTAAAATGCAACTTCAATATCAAATCACTGAATGAGGATAATGTTGGAGTCAATGGATCACAGATTTTAGAACCAGAAGGGACATTAGAAACTGGTGACCCATGGGGCAGCTAGGTGGCGCAGTGGATAGAGCACCGGTCCTGGAGTCAGGAGTATCTGAGTTCAAATGCCGCCTCAGACACTTAATAATTACCTAGCTGTGTGGCCTTGGGCAAGCCACTTAACCCTATTGCCTAGCAAAAAAACCCTAAAACAACAACAAAAAAACTGGTGACCCAGTAGAGAGCATTTTCTCTAACTTTAAGTCCAGACAATTAATACAACAATGAATCAAGTCCTGATTTGTATTGTTTGTGGATTTCACTGAAAATTTAATAATCTGTCCATTGGTTAGAGCTGTTTCCAGCATACTCCTGTTTTTCAGGTAATGAAAATAAGGTCATGAATGTTTTCTTGACTTCAGGTCCAACCTTTCTATAGCCATCCAGGTCAGGTGAAGACATATTCTGCAGGGCAATCCTCTCATTTTATTGATGAAGAAATGGAAGGTCAGATATGTCCAGTTACATCCTAAATTGCAGAGATGGCACTTGAACTTATGTCATCTGTCTTTAATCTACAGTTCCTTCATTTTAAAAGATCATGACATCAGGGAGATGATGCCATGACAAGCACATGAATTAGATTTGAGTGAGGGGGATGCTGTGCTAAGTCACGAGTCTCACTTTCTCCTCCTCTGGGGCCAGTGGCCAGATATGAATCAGGACCACTGCAGATGGCCCTGGATATGAGGCAGTCAGGGCTGTGACTTGCCCAAGATCACACAGCTAGTAACAGTCAAATGTCTGAGGCTCCCCTGACTCCAGGACCAGTGTTCTACCCCCTTAGCTGCCCTTAGCTAAACTCAAGCCTAGAATGCCTTCCCTCCCTCTCTCCCTCACTCTACTTCCACGAACACTAATCTTCCTGCTCAGGTTGGACTTCCTCTGAAGTCCTTTTCTCTGATTTTCTCAGACTGCTAATACCCTCTCCTGCTTCAAGCTATCAGTGAATTTTTTTAATTGGTGCCAATGCTGGGCCTTGCCCACCCCTCACATTTCTTAGTAGAAGGTAAAATCCTTGAGAGCAATTGATTGGTTTTTGGGGGGGAGGGAAGAGGTGGGAGGAGGTTCTTATAGGCCTAGCACCTTAACCCAGTACTTAGATGGTTACTTAATAAATATTTGTTAATGCTGCAAATATTCCATAAATACTTAATAAACGGATCTTGAATTGAAGCAAAACAAGTCTAAATTTTCTTGAACATGACAACCTTTTCAAAAACCTGAAGATAGTGCTTATAGTTCCTACAAACAGACCAAAGGTTCAAGGCAATTACTACAACTGTCACCAGACCCTCAAAAGGTCCATTTTCTAAATCTTTGGCCTGAATGGTAAAAATTCTTAAAAGTGTTTAAGAGAGAGCACTGAGAAAGGGGCAAAATAATATAAATCAATTTGAGCAAATGGAGCTTTTATATGCCCATAATCAATTATATTGTGGAGAAACTATACTAAAAAGAAGTGATTTATAACTCTAATTTGCAATCTCTTCCACCAATAGCATCAATTTTAAAATTCTTTAAGTTTCCTCTCCTATCCTTTAAGAGATGTGAATTGATAATCAAGCTGCATACACACCAAGTTAGTAAGATTAAGCATTAAATTCGTGGAGTTTATTGTTATAACCAAACAAAGCTGTTTTAATTTAATCTGGGTACATATTTAATGATAGCAAAGTCATTATTGGGTTTCTTGTGAATTGGTTGCCTCCTATAAACTGGAAGGTTAATACTGCCTGTTATCTTTACTGAGTAGTGATTGAGAACAGAAAGGAGTAACAGAAAAAAGCAGTTATAAGTTAAAAAGTATATGACTAGACAAAAGAAGGTGAGGAGTTGGGCTGGGAAGAGCTTAAATGCCAAAGAGAAGAGTCTATTTGATCTTGGAGGTAACAGGGAAGCATTATGGTTTAATGAGTGGATGTGTCAGGTTACATGGGAATAGAAGCAAGAGATGGAGAGATGGGGCTGACAACACACATCGAATGGCTGACTATGTGGAGAGGGAGAGAAGGATGGGTACAGAACAAGACTGAGATCACAAACCTGAATGTGCTGTCAAAAGAAATAGGAAGACCAGTCAGGAGGATGTGGGAGAAAAGATAAATGAGTTTTGCTTTGGACATGAAGTGTGTGAAATGCCTATGGGTTATACAAATGAAGATGTCCAAGAGATAGCTAGTGATAAGGGGAAACAGAACAAGATGGAACTATATATGTATGTATGTGGGCATACACACATGTATGTATAGAAACACATGTCTATATATGCAAATGTGTATGAAGGACTTATATGTAAAAGATGATCATTAAACTCATAAGAATTCATTGATGAGGGCAAAGAAAAAGAATAAATGAGGAATAAGACAAAGCCCTGTAGTTAAGAGTAAGCTAGTCAATGGAAATGGAAGAGCCATTAAGAGGGTAATGTTATAAAATCCCAGGGAGAAGAGGATGGTCAACAGCATCAAATGCTCCAAGGAGGATGAAGACTGAGAAAAGAACATAGGATTTGGCAATTAAGAGACCACAGGTAACTTTGGAGAGAATAGTTTAAGAAGAATGCTGAGACTGAAGTCAGATTTTCATGGGGTTGTACACAGCTTTTAATGAGAACTTGGCTGTGAGAAGGAAGAGAGATAAGAGTATGAGAGTTTGAGAAGATAATGGGTTGAAATAAGATTTTTTTTTTAAGGAGATTGGACCCACATCGAAAAAAGAACCAAAAACTAGGAAGAGATTGGGAAACAGTGGAAGAGGGAATTTGATTTTAGGAACAAGAAATCAGGAGATAGGATAAGAGAAGGGCTCAAATGAATGGTAGAAATGGACTTGGTGAAAAAAGTTCTCTTCAAAAGAAACAAGAGTAAGGACAACATGTGGGATGAGGGCAAAGGATTTCAGATGTAGAGGAGAAGAAAAATAGTTTTGTGCTAGGTTTTAGGGTCTAGAAACTAAGGATACAAAAAAAAGAAACAGTTGCTGTATTTAAGGAGTTTTTGTGAAACTTAACTATGTTTGTCTTACATCTTCTAAGTAAACAATGTAAATTGAGGAGGATTTGTGATTTATGGGCTCAGGAAAGGCTTCCAGCAGGAGGTGGCCCCAGAGCTGAGTCCCGAAGTTAGGAATTACACCAGGCAGAAGTGAGTAAAGAGTGCATTCCCAACCTAAGGGAAGGGAAGATATTTTGCAGGTACCAGGAAGAGTCTCTTTGAAGACCCTGACACAGGTGATGGAATGTTAAATTCAAGGATAGCTGTGAGGCTAGTCTGACTAGAATGTAAAATGTATGGAGAATAGGAACTAAGCTGGGAAAGGTGAGTGAGAACCAGATTATAGAAAGCTTGAACTATCAGGAAGCAAAGATAAAAATGTTCAGGCTAAAATGTCTAAAAATCAGGAAGAAAACCCTTAAAGAAGAAATGACAAAGAATGCTTTCTGCTCCCAAATCTTCAGTTATTGTACAATACCAACAAGGAGAACTCAAAAAAGGTATAGTCATTCCCTGCCAATATCATGAAGATATAGGATACAGAGTACAGAGAAGGTAAATGACTTGACCAAAGTAAATAAAATATCCTGGCAAGGATTTCATTATCTTTACTTTTCACCAGATCATCCTGCTATCAATCCATCACAGAAATGTTAGCAATTCTTTCCTTGCTTTCTGTATCTGGAACTCATCAGCCATCATCAGGTATCATTTGTCCCTAGTTCTGAAATGCATATTTTAAAAAACTGATTAAATAAAAGTTTGGCATTTACAAAGTTTCTACTCGAGTCTCCTCAGAAAGGGGAAGAACCTTTTTTTTTTTTTGCGGAAGTAAATTTTGGAAGAACTTTATGGCCTCCTGGTAGAGTACATTCTAAAAGTAAACAAGACTTCATCTCACCAGCATGAAGCAGCTACCTACCTTATGGAAAGTGTCTCTTCCTTTGAAAACTAAAGGAAGTGAGAGAATGAGGGGAAAGAGGAGAATGCAAATGTTAGCCTCTGCTGCTACTTTAGAAATAATGGGGTGGGGGCAGCTAGGAACGCAGTGGAAAGAACGTCCACCCTGGAGTCAGAAGGACTTGAGTTCAAATTTGACCTCAGACACTTAATAATTGCCTAGCTGTGTGACCTTGGGCAAGTCACTTAACCCCACTGCCTTAAATAAATAAAAATTTAAAAAAAGAAAGAAAGAATGGGGTGGGAGGGGAAAAGTATATTTGACCTGGGTTTGAATCCCAGCTTGGCCATTTAATAGAAGTGGCAATTTTTTTCTCTGTAGTTCTCAGAATCCTGAAACACAAGGGGTTTGGTCTCATCACTTAGGCTCTAAAACTATTATCCTAAGACTCAGCTGATTGCCACCGATATGCGGGTACAAGATTTCAAAAAGGAAACTGTCACCCCATACTGACTCCAAAGTGTCTTTTTTCCTTGCTCTTTGAGAATCAAGTATGAGTCAAGAATTAGGCATGGAAGACTCAAATGTTCAGATATATTCCTTCCCAAAGGGTAACTGAAGTGCTAAATGAATTTATAAACAAGTCATAAATAAAACTATTACCTTCATTTTCTTATACATACCATTTAAATAACACCCTTTAAGATATGAATGGCATTTGTGCAAAGAAACCAAACTAAAGCTAGTATGACCAAACTTCCCCTTTTTCTTTAAGTAATTCCTCCCATGGTTTTTACAAAGCAAGCCAACACTGACCCCTCCCTAACTGAGGTTCAAAAATAGAGAGATATACACCAAAACTCATCCCTTTCCTTCCGGTTCTATATATCCTGTTGCTTTCACACTAATAAGGGACCACTTTTAAAAATGTTTCAGTTTATAAACTATGAGTTCATAGGTTTTAATTTTACACAAGGGCTAAAATACTTAGAAAAATAAAACTGATTTTAAGTGATCTTAAAATAATCACAAAATTCAAGACACAGAAGTCACTATAATTTCTATAGTATGTCAACAAAAACTAACAGAAGCAGAGCAGCATTGGAGAAAGACAAGAGAAAAAAGATGTATATCAGATGTACATATTTGAAAAAATATAATCCTCTGGGATTTCACTTTTATAAGATTAGAATTTTTAAATTTTAAAGCTGAAATTCTATAAGACAAAAATAGTGGAAACCTCTAACTCAGTGTAACATTAACACCTACAAAAATTGTTACTTGATAAAAATTGTATAAGATTGATCAAAATAACAGAATTACACAATATTTACAAATATTTAATAATTCATCGAGTTTATCTTCCTTGATTATGTCTTTGAAGATTCCTTCTTGGGGGAAGGAGCTGAGATCACATATTATTTTACAAAATATAAAGTATATAATGTAATAATATCACACTGAAACTATTTAACACATTAAAAAAACAAACAAACAGTACTTATACTGTTTATCATTTTTTCTAAAATAAGGGTTCTTAACCTTTTTTGTGTATGTCCTGGAGCTTTCCTTGAGAAGCCTGGTGAAGACCCTCCCTTCTCAGAATGTTTTTTTTTAAGTATATAAAATAAAATTCATAGGGTTACACTGGAAATCTATTTATATTTAGCTACTGAAATTTTTTTTTAACAGGTCATATGCCCAAAGGACTATAAAACTGAGCATACCCTTTAATACAGCAACACCATTCTAGATCTGTATCCCAAAGAGATCATTAAAAAAGAAAAAGACCTACATGTACAAAAATATTTATATCATCTCTTTCTGTGACAATGAATTGAGAGGATGCCCTTCAATTGGGGAATGGTTAAACAAGCTGTGGTATATGAATGTGATGAAATACTATTGTTCTATAAAAAATCATGAACAGGCAGATTTCAGAAAAATCTGGAAAGACTTACATGAACTGGTGCTGAGTAAAGTATGCAGAATGAGAACATCACATAATAACATTTTGTGATGATCAACTCTGACAGACTTAGCTCTTCCCTTCTATACAGTGATCAAAGACAATTTGAAAAGACTTGAGTTAGAAATGTCTTCCACATTCACATGTGGAATCTGAATGCAGACCAAAGCACACTATTTTCACTTTTTTAAACTTGTTTTTTCTTTTTGTTTTGATTTTTCTTTCATATCTTGGTTAATATGAAAATATAATACAGGCATAAAGCTATATCAGATTACTTGCTGTCTTGGGGAAAGGGGGAGGGAAGGAAGGGAGAAAATGTAGAATGCAAAATCTTACAAAAAATGAATGTTAAAAGTTATCTTCTCATGTAAATGGAAAAAAAAGAAGAAAACAAAGAAAAGAAAATGATGTTAAGTCAACCATGAAGTCTTAGGATTTAGAACTGCAACCGTTGTTTTAATAAACATTTGTACTAATTTAAAAAAATAAAAATGAAAACAAGTTTGTAGAGTCTGTTTAGAATATATGTTCTACAGTGTTTCATTCATTCTAATGGAATTTTATCTTGAATTTATTTCCAGTTTCCCCTTAATATTTTCCCTTTCAAATGGGAAGAATGAGAAAAGTGAAAAATTATTCAAGTCTGTCAATTTCCTATTCCTTCACAGCTTCATTACTCATTGAGGTTCTTATTCCCATGTACTATGAGAGAATAATAATTTTTGCTTATATAGTACTTCACAATTTCTAAAATATGAGCAGCGATTTACCTACATAACTATATGCCAATCAAACAGCAATATAGAATTTTGAGAACCAGATTGGTGAGGAAATGTGATGTTCTGATTTAAATAAATAAAATGTTATAATAAAATTTTACCATACATATAATACACATTAATTTCCAAGGAACTGGAACAGAACTACACCAAACCATTGAATGTTCAACTTCTCCAGGAGATTGGCCATTTTATCCTTCCTATTTGTAATTACTTATCTTCAGGCATATTCTCTATATTGCTCCAGTGAGTGAAATAATGACTTGATCAGGGTTGTGGTAGCTTAACTCCCATGGTGGGCTTCCTATTTACTCAAATACTCTAAAGAACTGGTTAGCTCCTCAGGTCGGGAATCCTTCCAACTATAAAGAAGCAATCACCTGCTCAGCCTGTGGCTATTACTCTTGTCCTGACATAACTCCACCACGGGGGATCTTCACAAAGTGCTCAGAGCTGGCACACTTTCTCTTAAAGACTGCAATACAAGAACTAATGACTCCTTGCCTCCTGATCAGTCCAATCTTCTTTTTCATTCAGTCATTTCTTTGATGACATCCTCTTCATTAATTCTACTATGCAGTTCTTTTCTTGTATTGTGCTATAGTCTGTTTATTGATCCATTTTCTTTTTTTGGAACCTGTATCGTTCCCAACTCACACCCACACAACATTGGAAGAATATTGCTTTTAAAAAAATGGATCTTCCTCATTAACCCACTACAAGGTTGTTTTTGTTTTGCTTTTGTGCTGGGAATATCTTTGGGGGAATGGGGGAAAGGAGGGGAGATGACAAGGGAGTTTGGACTACACCTTCAATATCAAAGCAAATCAGTTCTTGCTCTCTAACTAGAGTTGCCTAGGACACTGAGAGGTGATATGATTTGTCTAGGGATACAGGGCCTATGTGTCAGTCATCCTGGTAAACAATTTGGAAATGCAATAAAAGGGATGAAACAGGGATTAATTTTTTGTCCTTCATTCTGGAATAAGATCATGACATCAGGGAGGTGATGCCATGACAAGCACATGAACTGGATTTGAGTGAGGAAGTGATGTGCTAAGTCACCAGTCCCACTTTCTCCTCAGAGCCATCTAGATCCAGTGACCAGATCTTTAACAGGATGACTGGGGATGGCCCAGGGTTCCGAGGCAATCAGGGTTAAGCGACTTAACCAAGGTCACACTGCTAGTGAGTGGCAAGTGTCTGAGGCTGAATTCCAACTCCCATCCTCCTGACTCCAAAGTCAGTGCTCTATTCACTGAACCACCTAGGTGCCCTGCAATAAAAGTCGCTAAACTGTTAATACCTTATAATACAATAATGCTAATACTGGAAATATAATATCTCTAAGAAGGTCAAAGTTGTAAAGAAGGGTCCCATAAATACCACAAAATTCAAAAAGGCATTTTTGTGATGAAAGAGAAATTCAGAGAAACATCGAAACTTGTATGTAACAACAGAATCAAAGAAAGTAAATCCAAGAAAAAAGTATTCATGATGACTATAAGACAAACTATAAAACAGCACTACAACTGAGAAAATTGAAGCAGACAGAGGGTGGGTGACTCGTCCAAAGTTATACAGTTAGTAACTGTCTGAGACTGGATTTGAATTCAGGTCTGCTCATTCTAATGCCAGTACCCAATCTACTGCAACACCTAGCTCCCTATATCTAACTATAGTATCCTCTAGTCCATATCTGTCTGCTTCCTATACAAGAATAGCAGGAAATATTTTATCAAAAGCTTTCTTTCTTCATCTATGAAGTTAGCATAGAAGAAAGAAGACTGAATCTTAATAGCCTCATTCCCGGAAGTCTTCCTAAGACCTCTTAATTCTAGTGCTCACCCTCTCAGGAATCCTGTATATATGCATGTATGTATGAATGAATGTATCATGTTTGTATATCCTTACTGCATATTGCCCCCTCCAGCAGATTGAGGGCAGAAACTATCTCCCATTTACTTAGCACAGTGTCTGGCTCATGGTAGAGGCTTCAAAAACAATTTTTGATTGGTTAATTTATGAATAACTTCCTCCTTTTAAAAATATTAATCTCATTTTTAATAATCTATTCCAGAATTGTCCCAGGAATCAAAGCCAAGGTTACTTGTCTATAGATTTAACCATTCCAGGTCACCAGACTCACCTTCTCCTCCAGAGCCATTTGGGTCTAGTGGTCAGATATGAATCAGGATGACTGGAGATGACCCTGGTATCTGAGGCAGATTTGATCTCTTGAACTCCTGACTACAAAGTCAGCGCTCTAAAGAGTTACATTGGAATTGTTTCTCATGTTTACTCTTTCTCTTGGCTCTACTAAGTGCTGTGTGACCCTGGGTAAGGCAAACTTGTTTGTCTCTGGTTTCCTCACCCTACTTCACAGGGTTGTGAGAACAAAAATGAGATAGCTATAAAATGCTTTTTAAACCTTCCAGTGCATATAAATGCTATGATAATTACCTTTTAATGAATAATTAAACCAATTCTATCAGTTTCTTTATTTGCCTCTTCAAAGAGACAATAAATTCCAGTGGCTCTCTCTTACCTTCAGGATCAAATATAAACCTTCAGAATCAAATATAAAATCTTCTATTTGGTTTTTAAAGCCCTATATAACCTGGCTTCTTCAGACCTTTCCCTCTGCTTACACTTTATTCATCTCCAAGTACTCTTCAGCCTAGGAGTGACACTGACCCCCCTGCTATTACTCAAATAAGATACTCCATCTCAATACTGGGCATTTATTTTCTCTGGCTGAATGCTCTACCTCTTATCTGTATTTGGTTTTAAATTACAACTAAAATCCCACCTTCTGGGCCTACCCGCATTAGATCTAAAATGATACTGTAAAGTAACTGTCATCAAAACAGTCTGGTACTGATTAAGAAAAAGAGAAGTGGATCAATGGAATAGATTAGGTATAAAAGAAACAGTAGTAAATGATTATAGTAATTTACTGTTTGATAAACCTTAAGACTCCAGTTTCTGGATTAAGAACTCACTATTTGATGAAAACTGCTGGGAAAATTGAAAAAGAATATTGCAGATAGGCCTAGATCAACATCTACACCAAGATAAGGTATAGATGGGTACTGGACTTAGATGTAATGGGTGATACCATAAGCCAATTAGGAGAACAAAGAATAGTCTGTCAGATCCATAGAGAGGGGAGGAGTTTATGACCAAACAAGAGATCAAGAACATTATAAAATGCAAAATGAATAATTATGATTACATTAAATTTAAAAAGTTTCACAAAACAAATGCAACCAAGATTAAAAGGAATGAGAAGGGGGTGGCTAGGTGGTGCAGTAGATAGAACACTGGCCTTGGAGTCAGGAGTACCTGAGTTCAAATCCAGCCTCAGACACTTAATAATTACCTAGCTGTGTGGCCTTGGGCAAGCCACTTAACCCCATTGCCTTGGAAAAACTTAAAAAAAAAAGAATGAGAAAAAAACAATTTTTTACAGCTAAGTGTTTCTGATAAAGGACTCATTCCTAAAATAGAGAGAACTGAGTCAAATTTATAAGAATACATACAAGTCATCCTACAATTGATAAAAGGTCAAAGGATATGAACAAGTAATTTTCAGTTGAGGAAATTAAATCTATTTATAGTCATATAAAAAATGTTCTACCTAATTATTGATTAGAGAACTGCAAATTAAAATAACTCCAAGGTACCACCTTACACCTAGCAGATTGACTAATATGACAGGAAATAGGAAAATAATGTTGGAGGGGATGTGGGAAAAGTGGGACACTAAAGCACTGTTGGAGGAGTTATGAGCCGATCCAACCATTCAGGAGAGCAATTTGGAACTATGACCAAAAGACAATAAAACTGTGCATACTTTGATCCAGCAATACTACTACTAGGTCTGTATCCCAAAGAGATCATAAAAAGAGGGAAGCGACTTAAAGAACAAAAATATTTATAGCATCTCTTCTTGAAATTTCAGGCAAAAAATTGGAAATTGAAGGGATGCCAATCAATTGGGGAATGGCTGAACAAGTAATGGTATGTGAATGTTATGGAACACTATTGTTCTGGAAAAATCATGAGGGGTGGGGACTTCATAAAAGCCTGGAAAGATGTTGCTGAATTGATGCTAAGTGAAGTGACCACAACCAGAAGAACATTGTACACATTAACAACAACACAGTATGATGATCAAGTATGATGACCTTGCTCATTTCAACTTCAAGACAATTCTAAAAGACTTGTGATGAAAGTACCATCCACATCCAGAGAAAGAACTATGGTGTCTGAAAAAAGAACAAATTATACTATTTTCAATTTTTAAAATTTGGTTTATGCTTTGTTTTTGTTCCTCCTTTTATTCTGATTCACAGCATGACTAGTATGGAAGTATGTTTAACCTAGTTACATATGTATACAACCTATATTAAACTGCTTGCTGTCAGGTAGAGGAGGGGAAAAACGGGAGGGAGAAAAATGTGGAACTCAAAACCTTACCTCAAAAAATTATGTGTTATTATATGTATTAATTATGGTTATCATCTTGCTGATAATTTTCAAATAGACTTAGCTTTTTAACCCCAACAGGAAGGGATCAAAAATCCTTCTGACAAAAGTAGATCTGAAACCATCTACCTGGAAAATAACAAGATACTTCTAAATATTAAAAGAAAATCTCTCAAATAAAACTGGACAAAATCAGTGTTTAAGTATAAATAAATCACAAAAAAAGTCTAGTACTCTAAAATCAGAAGAGGCAATTAATTATCAGAGAGACTTTTATCTGGCCCCTGAAGTTAGGCTAGAATGCTTAGGGAAGCTATTAATGAAGATTTCCTTTAAAGACTTAATTTTCAATTCTTCCGACCCATCAGTTGAGTGGCTGATTCATCTTGTGTCTGATTTAGTAACTGAATTTCCAAATTCCAGGAATACAGGAAGAATCTCTCTCTCAACAAACAAACACACACACACACACACACACTTACTTTAAAGCTCCAAGAGTAAAATATATTTATTTGTGTGTGCATATATGTAAATATATTTTTAAATTTAAATTCAGATGTTGGGAGTTTCTTTAAACCTCTACTTTAAAAAAATAATTGTTTAGAAAATCATCTCATTCTTTTCAAAGAAATGATACAGAGTAGAATGAAAACATATGAACTGATGCAAGGTAGAATAAGTAGAGGTAGAAACACTATGCACAAAACACTACAACGATGTGAATAATAACCACAAAATAATTCCAAATAACTCACACAAAATTATAAAGAACAAGCTTGGCCCCAAAGAAGAGACATTAAAAGATGCCCTCTTCCAATTCCTTTGCTGAGATGAAGGAAAAGGAAAGGAGCTTGGAATATAATGCCATATTTTTGTATTAAATAGTTTAGCTAAACTTTGCTGAATTAAAAAAAAAAAAGGTTTTTGTTATATGTGACAGTTCTCTGAGGAGGAGGAGGAGAAGGGTGAAATGTAGTTGATATAAAAATCTATTTTTACATTGTAAAAAAAAACCCTCCGTCTAAAAATGCAAAATACTAACTTAGCATCTACAATCTCTCAAAGTACCCCAAACATAGTTTAAACAATTAAGTCTCAGAAAAACCTAATTTAACAAAGTGAGAAACTGAGGTATTTATTCAATGTTAAAGTTGGAAGAAAAATTTAAGAATTACTCTCTTGGAGGCTCTGTAATCACTTAACCAATCTATATTGATTCTAATACTAAAACGTGATATTTCAAGTTTTTTTTTTAGGGTTTTGCAAGGCAAATGGGGTTAAGTGGCTTGCTCAGGGCCACACAGCTAGGTAATTAAGTGTCTGAGGTTGCATTTGAACTCAGGTCTTCCTGACTCCAGGGCCGGTGCTCTATCCACTTGGCAATCTAGCTGCCCCACATTTCAAGTTTTTAAGAATCTTGACTCCCTTCAGCAAATTAGTTTTTAAAAAAAAGAACAATACCTAGTTAATCTGAATCACTAAAGAAGGAAGTTGAAAGTTACTTCACACAGTTCAGAAAATTAACGTGACCATAAATACACTTGGAATTATGTTTATGTGGGGGGGGGAACATCAAGATGCTTCTTAAGATGCCAGCTCAGTGGGAATTTCCAGCATGGGGATTTCTGGCAAAGGGCTTTCCTTAGGGGAAAAGAAATAGCACCAACATCCCGGGGTCAAAAAAAAAATCGTGGCCCAGTCTATCACATGCTATCTACTGTCAATACCAGAACATACACTGGCTGTTCGCCCCTTTCTCAGAAATCTCACAGCAAATATTATAGTTGTTTCATCCCAAACCTCCTAAGAGCTTTTATTTTCAAAAATAGAAGCCCTGTGGCTTTCACTTTTCAAAAGTCAGCCAATGTATGAGGGTTCTTAAATGAGATCAACGACCGAGAAAATCCAAAGTCCAAGCTCGGAGTCCCCGGTGAATTTTTCTGGTGTTTCACGGTTTAAAGTAACAAAGCCAGTTACGGGGCACCCCCGACAGGAACCCAAGGGATCACTGAGCCGCTCTCTAGGTTTCAGTTCTGCGGCTCTAGTTCGCCCTTCACTGCCCACTAACAGGCGCCTTCTCGACAGAGGGAATAAAGACCCCCAGAAGGAGAGCCTGGGTTGCCCCCCACCCCCGAGCTGGGAGACCTGATGCAGAGAAGGGAAGGGTCATTTTACAGATGAGGAAACTAAGTCACAAGGAGGGGAAGAGGCTGGAGAGCTGGAAAGGGCCCTAATAAAGCCAAGTCTCTAGTTCAGCCTCTCAGATTTGCAGATGGGGCAGCCGAGCTCTCAAGGGGGAGGGGGCTTTCCTGATCTGGACCAGAGCTGGCCCTGGGGGTCCCTGAACCCCAGCCCTCATTTTACAAGGGAGGAAGCTGAGGGTCAGGAAAGGGGGAGAAACAACTTAGAGTCGTAGAAGGGGGCTCAGAAATGATCCAGAAGCTCGTTCTCCAGGAGAGGGGCCTGAGGGGGGCCGGGCGGGGCCGCGGGGCCCCCGGGCCGGGGCGCCGCGCTCTTGGGGACCCCACAGCCGGGCCAAGCCTCCTCCTCAGCTGCTTCTGAGCACCCAAGCTCCTCGCGCTGCCGCTAAATCCGGGCCCGGTGGCGCCGGCGGCTCGGGCTGGGGCGCTGAGCCGGGCTCCGACTCCCCTTACAAAGCGCCGGGCCCGGGACCCGCGGGGCCCCGAGCCCCCCGCGCCCCGAGCCGGCTGGCTGGCCCCCCGGCCCGCCCGAGCCCCCCGGCCCCCGGCTGTCAGGCTCCCGCCGCCCCGCCCCGCCCCGGCCCGGCCCGGCCCGGCCTCGCCCCTCTCACCTGCCCCAGCTCCCGGGCGCCCCTGCGCTCCGCACACCCAACACCGCCCAGCTCGGCGCGTCTGCGCAGAACGGCGCCGCGCTCTCGCGGAGCGCTCTCCTTTCACATAGTCCCCGGGGCCCGCCCTCTCTTCCTCTTCCCCCGCCCCTCGCCGAGGCCCAACCGGATCTAGTTCTTCTTAAAGGGCCCGCCCTTCGGTCACGCCGGAGAGAGGGGACTGGGCGGGGCTGTTGTCACTCTTTGAAACTCAGAAGGCGCTTAAGGGCCCTGGGAGAGCACCCCGCACCCGCGTGTTTGCTAGGGAGGAACCCGAGCCAGACAGGGGAAGGGGAGTTGTCCAAGGCCACCTAGCTCCAGCCCCCCGTGTGACAGAGGAGGAAACTGAGGCCCGAGGAGCGCTCTGAGCCAAGGCTACGCGGGGACGGCGGGAGAGCTCCGCCGCCCGGGCCCTGCCACCAGCCTTCTCCTCTGGGCTAGCCCGGGTGGAACGGGGTGACGGGGCAAGCCCCGGACCGAGGGGGCTTGTGGGGAAGTCGTCCGACACTGACACTGACACTGACACTGACACTGACACTGACACTGACACTGACACACACTGACACTGACACTGACGCTGACGCTGACACTGACACTGACACTGACGCTGACACTGACACTGACACTGACACTGACACTGACGCTGACGCTGACACTGACACTGACACTGACACTGACACTGACACTGACACTGACACTGACACACACTGACACTGACACTGACACTGACGCTGACGCTGATGCTGACACTGACACACACTGACACTGACACTGACACTGACACTGACACTGACACTGACACTGACACTGACACTGACACTGACACTGACACACACTGACACTGACACTGACACACACTGACGCTGACGCTGACACTGACACTGACGCTGACACTGACACTGATACTGACACACACTGACACTGACACTGACACACACTAACACTGACGCTGACACTGACACTGACGCTGACACTGACACTGACACTGACACTGACACTGACACTGACACACACTGACACTGATGCTGACACTGACACTGACACTGACACTGACACTGAAGCTGACACTGACACTGACACACACTGACACTGACGCTGACACTGACACTGACGCTGACGCTGACACATGTACGCTGACACTGACACATGTACACTGACACTGACACTGACACACATACACTGACACTGACACTGACACACATACACTGACACTGATACTGATGCTGACACTGACACACGTACACGTACACTGACACTGACGCTGACGCTGACGCTGACGCTGACGCTGATGCTGACACTGACACACGTATACTGACACTGATACTGACACTGACACACGTAC